>NC_054829.1:69237107-69551239 GCF_018345385.1 Vulpes lagopus
AACGTCACGTACTGATTTAGGGGGATGTAATGTAAATTTTTTCAATGTAAATAGATGAAAATGTTTTAAGAAACACGTGTGTTTGTGAAGTTTGGATTATTCAAGCCAGGAGGAACATTTCTCCTGGGAGATGAGTAACAGGCTAGACAGGATGGGACTGTGTATGTGGAAGCACTGTTAAGTGAAAGAACTTAGCAACACTCACTTTACCTTGTAACTAAAGATCACCTCGGGCATATGAAAAAGAAAGGTGGGCAACACAAACAGAAGCTGAGAATTTTAATGGAAGAACTATAGCGATAGGCTCCAATATCTGATCAGGGATTTTCAATTTACGAAGCACTTCCAGGCACGTTATCTCCTGATTGCCATAAAATTCCTGTGATGCAGAAGGGATGCTTTTCTAATCTTTATTTATGAGGAAGCCAAGCTTTAGCCAGGCTACGTGACTGGCCCAAAGTCATACACACCTGGCATACACAGCAAGAACAGAGTCCTCTGATCTCTGTAGGCTCTTGACACTAGTTCTCAAGTCACACTTGGAAGTTGACCCCCTCTCACTGGCTCCACAGCACCAGGGAATGCCCAATCAACTTGGCCAACCTGGAACCTGCAGACCCAATCCAACTCTAGTTGATGACCCTTGTCTGGCATATGGTGACCTGCTGAACATGGTCTGTGTGTCTCCAGTTCACAAAGAATCTCTGACCATAACTTTCCTGAGCAAAGGTTCCTTGAAAGCCCACAGGCCTGGGCCAAGACGCAACTGTGAGAATCTACCATCTGTCTCTGCCTTCCTCTCCACACTGTTCCCCAGTGGCCTTGTGCAACAAAGATTTCTCACTCCTACTACATGCCTACAGGTCAGCAGAGGGGCTTTGCTCCCTAGGGTCACTCAGGGCCTTGGGCTAACAGAAGCAGCACCTCAAAATTGCTTCTGCGATGACTAAAGCAGTGGGAATTGGCTTGGAGGTGACCCACATCCTTTCTGCTCATGTTTCTTTGTCCAAAACCAATCACACATCAGTGCCTGACTTCAAAGAGGGCAGGAAACGTTATTTTCTGTGCGTCTGATGGGAGAAGGGGAACACTGGTGGCCAACAACCACACAGTCCAGTCTTCATCTGATGCTGAGTCTCCCAGTAACAGATCCACAGCTTCAATCCAGCCTTTACCTAATTTCCCCCATAACCAGAAGCGCCCTATCACATAAACAGTTGATTTAATTTGAAAACAGCTCTGTTTATTAGAAACAAAAATCCTTAACAATAACCCCAAGTTGGCCTCCCTGTAACTTTTGTTCCTTAGTATTCTTTCCTCAGGGTCTAAGGATAAATCATTGCTTTGTTGAATAAATAAAAGATTTTCAAACATTCAGTGAAAGCTCTTGCGCTGATTTGTTTACATATATAACCATGCTAGATTCCTGCTCCCCATTTGGGTGTAAGATGGGTAGCTAAGATTGCAGTACCTTATGGCACTGGATATGGCATAGATAATCCCCTAATGTTATGGAAGGAAAAAAATTCAAGGGTACCAAATTGAGGAAGGTGTGCCAAAGGGAGGCTGTAAAGAAGCTTTCTGAGGAAGACAACTGATAGTGTTGTTAGCACAATGAGGAGGAGCCAGCTCGGAAGACTAACAACACCAGGGAGGCAGAGGAAGCAATCTGTATTAAATGACCAAGGTGAAACACCGCGTGATGCATTTAGGGAAATATACAAATGACTGAACACAGGATGTCCTCTGGGGAGGGACTGGAGGGCCCAGGGGCTAAGCTAAAAGTCTGGAATCCTGGAAGCTATTGAAGAAGTTTAAGCATAAAATTGACATTTGCAAATTTTCACTTCAGCAGCATCATGCTGGCAGCAGGGGACAGAATGGAATGCAGAGACCAGCCGGAGTCTGACAGCTAGTGCAGTGATCCCAGACAGGCCAATGAGGCCAGAGCTAAGGCTGTGGTTCTGCAAAGAAGGAAGCAGGTTTGAGAAAAGATGATGATACGAGATGAGCAGCACCTGGCAGCATGGGACAGAGGCCCAGGACGCGTGCCCCACTTCTGGCTTGGGCAACCACATTGTATAATTCACTGAAGTAGAGACATTCAAGGATGCCTGGGTGGTTCAGTCAGTTGGGCATCTGCTCTTGACTCAGGTCAGATCCCAGGGTACTGGGATTGAGCCCACACCAAGGCCCCCATCAGGCACCCTGCTCAGAGGAGAGTCTGCTTCTCTCTCTCCCTCTGCCACTCCCCCTGTTTGTGCTTGCTCTCTTGCTCTCAATAAATAAATAAAAATAGAGACATTCCAATAGATGGATGGGGAAAAGTTTTTGTGGAGTTTACCTTTGGGCAGGTTGAGTTTAAGTTGCATGTGTGACTTAGTGATGGCGCATTTATACGTAAAGAAGGGCTAGCCAACCATCATAGACTAGGGAGGCATCAGTCTCTAAGTAGTTATTGAAGCCATCTGTAGGGTTGACATGCAAACCATCATTTTTCTGCATAAGAAGGAGAATGAAAATAAATAACTCACCAATTTGACCTATCCCTTCCCAGGGACAAATTGATCCACATCTATCTGTGGTACCACCTTCTTAGAATCAAGAAACCTAAAAAAACAAACAAACAAACAAACACACACACACAAAAAAGGACTCACAATCAGTGCCTTGCTTGGGAAGCATAGAATCAGACCACAGGGAAATGGAGACTCATGAGAAATATCTCATCCAACCACACAGAGGTCTGGTGAGTCATCCCTGCTCCACAGCGGAAAACACCTCTAAGGATAATTCAAATGCTCATTTCAGATCCAGGTTTTTTGTTTTTGTTTTTGTTTTTGTTTTTTGTCTCCCCTACCTGTGTTCAACAAACTCTACCGAACATACACATATGCTTTTTTATCTCATAGGGTAACTATATTCATTCTTTTTAAACAAGGGTCTTTTGGTTTTTCTCAATCTGGTTACATAAATTGATAAGGTTACAGTTTTAGGCCAGCAATTGTTGACATATATTCCAGGCACCAAACCTAGTTTAACATTTTTTGAGCTCAAGTGCTTGGAAACTACCCATCAAACATTCCCAGATCCAAATGCTCCATGATCCAGTGCACTGCATGTTTGATTTCCCTAACTTCATTCTCAATGGGAAACTTTAGTGTCAAGATTACAGGCTACCTTGCTGTCACTCTGTGGTGTAATAAAAAATATACTTGATATTTGTCCCTAGTTCTTGACATAGAGCTCCGAAACCCTTGGAATTTCCTGAGTGATAGAGGAGTGTCTTTTGTCACTTACAATGAGCCCCTTTTCATTACACCTGAGTTCCTATTAATGCGGTGATTCAGGGCTGCGGCAGGTAGATAGTTTCAGGATATGGACTGGTCACCAGGAAGCTGAAACACAGCAATTAGAGAATGGGAATTTTCAGCCGCAGCCCCAGCTCACCCCAGTCTCTGGGGAGCGGTGGGAAGCCAAAGATTGAGTCATAACAACTCTGAAACAGAGACTCAGAGACCTTCAGGGTTGGTGAACACATTAATGTGCTGGGAGGTAGGCATGCCCAGAGAGGGCTTGGAAGCTCGGCACCCCTCCAACCCCAAAATTTGTCCTGTGTACTCTTCCATTTGGCTATTCTCCAGTTGTATCCTTCATAATAAACTGCCAAACATTAAAGTATCTTCCTGAGTTCTGTGAGTCATTACAGCAAATTAGCAAACCTGGGGAACAGTCATGAGAACCCTCAAATTTGTAGTTAGCCCCACAGAAGGGTGGACAGTCTGGACCCCCACTTGGAGCTGATGTCTAAAGTGGGGCAGTCTTGTGGAGCTGGGCCCTTGACCCATGAGGTCTGTGTTAATTCTGGATAGTGCTGAAATTGGATTGAATTGTTAGGTGTCAGAGAACTGGAGAATTGGTGTGGGCAAACCCCACATATTTGGCATCAGGAATGGTGTCAGAAAAGCCACGTGCACACCCCTCTGTGTGACAGGAAAAAAGCCACAAAATCTTTACTGAGCTCAACAAATGTCTCACCATAGAAAGCAACCCTTTCTCACCAGCTGTCTGTCATTAAGGAATCATCTGCACCTATTGGTTATGTCTTTAGAAGATACCCTCAGTTAGAGCTAAGAATGGCCGGTCAAATCTCCGTGGATACAGTAATAGAAACCACTAGGCACATAGAGTCCTTTCCTTACCCTATTGTGATGCAACAGGGGCTGTCCCAGTGTTTCAGGGAGCCCTTCTGCTGCTCTGGACCCCTCCTTAGCTGGTGTCTTACCTCTTGGCCTGGTTACATTAGATTCAGATGCTGTGCTTGAATGATCAGTTTGGCCTTGGATCTCAGTTTTGCCTAAGATCACTGACTTCTGGCTTTCTCTTGGCTGCAAACCCAGGCCCATGATCATTCCAGACTCACCTCCATAACAGACTATGCTCCATGAACCCCCAAGAATCTGGGCGTCTGCTTGTCTGTTAGAGGAATATGAACAGAGTTCATTTTACAAGCTATAGACAAATAAAAAATTTTCAATCATGATGACAAAGGAGAGAAAAAAAACCTTGTGTCATAAGAGACATTATTAAAGATCTTGAGGGACACCTGGGTGGCTCAGCGGTTGAGCGTCTGCTTTTGGCTCCGGGATCGAGTCCCACATGGGGCTCCCCGCAGGGACCCTGCTTCTCCCTCTGCCTATGTTTCTCTCTCTCTCTCTCTCTCTCTCTCTCTCTCTCTCATGAATAAATAAACAAAATCTTTAAAAAATAAAAATAAATATCTTGAGATGTTCTGCCTTCAGGAAAGAAAATCAAAGGGAAAATTGGATAGCAATTTTCAAATATTTGGACAATGGAGAGGGAGAACTTGCATCTATTGTTGGACAATTCAAAGAAGCAGATTTCTAATATCACATGACCAGAAAATCTTCCCTGCGAGTTACAGCATCCTCCCCCACCCCATCACTGGAAGTATTCACATGTGAGGAAGACCTCTTTGGTTAGGGAAGCCACAGAAGGAGTAGCATCTCCAGGTGGCTTGCCCACTCCGGTTCTCTTATGTGAACTCAGAATGCGAGGGTTACAATTCCAGTCACAGAGTGCTTATTTTTAAAAAGTCACATTTTTTTGGACACTGGCTGAGAGAGAACTTATTACTTTTATGTACAGAAATTTCAACAGTGTCCACTTAGCCCAGTTTAGTGGCCAGTTCTTTAGCCTTTGCTTTTTCCAAGTTGGCAGTGTGAGCCGCTGACTTTGGACCCAGGAAATTTTATGAGATCCGCTTCCCCAATGGCAGCAGATCTCATAAAAATACGGAATGCCTCACGAATTTGCATATCATCCTTGCACAGGGCCATGCTAATCTCTGTATCATTCCAATTTTAGTATATGTGCTGCTGAAGCGAGCACAAAAGCCACTTTTAAAAGTTCAAATAAATTTAACCAGTTTGAAAGTCAAGTATCCAGCTGGAGTAAACAAATTTGAACACTGTCGGAACATCAAAAATGTGAAAAAATGATGAGTACAAGAATTCTTATAATTAAGCAGGTTAAGTGTCCTAATGAAACTCAGTGTGAATCTGTAGAATAGTAATCAGTAGAATGTCTAGTTACAAAACGCAGTGAGACAAGATGACCCATGCTCGGTTTCTCCAGAGAGAGAGAATCAGTCAGGTAGAGGAAGTGGAACGATGGGAGTCCAGGCTGCCCTGACCCGTTTTTCCCTGAGGCAGAGCCTCCTTCAGGATGCCGAAGCAGGCTCCTCCTACCTTGTGGGCAGATTTATAACCCCCAACCACAAAGAACCTCCCTCTCCAACTTATTGATGCCTGAAATAATTCCATCAGGGTCACCCTCGGAGGAAGAGTAAGGAGAGGAGGAGGAAGAACCAAGCCCAGAAGTGTCAAGACAAGTTCACTGTTCCAACGTGTTCAGACCTCTGCTCTTTGGTGACAATGCCACTTCAGGAGGTCAGGGGTGGGCTTATCCTTTAAGCTATGCCCTAAACGGACAGACACCGGGACCGTCTGTTGCTGAACAATCATGGGCAAATATAGACCACAGTAAAAACAGAACTGCCACAAAAAAAAAAAAAAAAAAAAAAAAAAAACCCTGTTCCTTCCTTGTTGCGTGTTGTCTCCCACTGAAAAGCTCTCCCATGGAACGGACTTCCATCCAGGTGGTCGCTCCCCAACCTGCAGAGGCCCTCGACCTCCTCCTAGTCCTCTCTGTTCACTTGTGCCCTTGAAACAAGGACGGCTCGAAGGAATAATTTCATTCCAGCGCCCTCTGCTGGCCGTGCAGAAGGGCCAGACACCTCACACTAGATGACACTAGTTGCCCAATTTCTCACTACCGTGAAGCCATTTTATTATCTTATTAACCCCAGGGACACCCTCGGGCCCCGCCACATGCACACACCCATTTTGAAGCTGATATTTCAGGAGAACACCCCCTGCTTAGTAGTTATTAAGTTGTTTTACCAGTTTTCATTCTCAAAGTCGTGATAAACCACCAATCAGAACCTGTAATCAACATGCAATAACTAAGTATACAACACACAGGTTATTTACTTCTAATCGAATATAAACACTCACCTTTTACCTAGCCTGTAAGCCTTATTGCGGGTACGTGTGCAATTTCTGGAAGGCTTTTTAACGTACTACAAATAACTTAAGGATCCGGTTCCTACCTGAAGGTCCAAGGGCCCCAGGTTCGGAACCACCAAGTTAGAATACCTCAGCATCTAAACAACAGGCATATTTCTGAGAAATTCTTACTTCACTGGTGAGCACTTCTGGATGATGGCTGAATGTTTTCTGCCACTTGGATATAATTCTAAGAGCTACTTTGTTCACTGGTCATATCGTGACCCAAAAGGTTAATACAGCGTCCAGAGTTGTACATATCCAAACTGAGTTTTCGGGTACCAGCTGAGTGTTGGCAGTGAGCAGCTGAACAGGAGTAGAGACGATAGAGATTCGTGCATCTGGAAGATGGGAAGGGTACGTGACTAAAGACATATGAAATCCAGCGGCTTCTTGGCTTCTTGCCTCGGTGTCCCAGCAATTTCAACTCCACCAAAGTATGGTTCCATGAGTAGAAAGCTAGTATATTCACAAGAGGAAAGAGAGGAAGATTGAGAAACATGGTAGGCTCGGCACAGTGTGTGGGATGGGCCCAGGTGGAGCAAGGCAGGAGAGTAGGGAAGTCTAGAAATAGACTAGACAAGGAGTTCTCTGAGGGCATGACTGGGTTTTGTCCATTGTTTGAACCCCCATAACTGACACAATGCCTGGCGCGCAAGAGGTTCTCAAGTATTTGTTGGGTTTTTGTAGGTATTGCACTTACCAATTCTAGAAATGCTTGTAGCTAGGTGCAAAACCCCACCAGTGACTACTAAGATAATAGCCCAGGGTAGCTGGTTCTGTGGTAGAACTGAGCTCGCTGTTTGGTGACAAAGTTTTGTCCAGGAAAGGTTACATTTTTTAGAAAAACATGAAGGTATCTCAGAATGATTTTTGGTGTTTGATCCTTTTCTTTCAGAGTAAAAGATCTTTTATTGTAACATAACATACAAATGGAAAAGTATACAACACGAACACAACTATATAACCAGCACTTACGAAGAAACAGATCATCTTGGGATCTAAGAAGCCCTGGTGCTGTCTCCTTCCTGTCACTAGCTGACCCCCACCCCTACTATCCGACCCCTGTTCCTACTATCCTGACTTCCAACATCTTAAATTAGTTTTGCCTCTTTTTGAAATGCACACACAGTATATACTCTTGTGTGTGGATTCTTTGGCTCAACATTATTTTTGTGAAGGTAATTCACATCCTTAGTTGCGGTTTGTTCATTCTCATTGTTGTATTTATTTATAAATATGCCACAATTTTTCATTGACCACTTATGATGGGTTAGTTCCGGGTCTTTACTATCCTGAAGAGCACTGACAGGAGAACGCACACGTGTTTCTCCTGTGCACGCATGCACGTTTTGGTTGGGCACACATGCACAGTAGAACTGCAGGGCCACAGGGCACGCGTGCGACCAGCTGTTACAGATACTTCCAAAGAGTTTCATGAAGTGATTGTGCCAATTCCGTGTTAGCTCTTGTACAAAGCTAGGTGCCAGAGATGTTCAGAGGGGATAAAAGATGGGGAGTGGGGGATTATCCTTAGGCCTGTGATTTGAAACCTAAGGGGACTTGACAGGAAGGAAGAAGACAAAATAATCCTCAAAGGGACAGGCCCCATTAATCATCAGCTCATCATCGGAGTGACTGGAAGCCTGCTTCCTCAGGATGAGAAAGGAGGCAGAATAGTAATACAAAAGGTAGAGGGGAAGAAGAAAAGGAAAAAGATCAGAACGGATGCTCACTGTGAACGCCAGGGCACTGCTAATCATTTTACCTTCACAAAAATGACACCGTAGTGTCGCAGAGCCCTGACTCTGATAGTTCAGATTAGACCCAAAATGCAGCAAAATGTGCTCTATATTTGTACATTTGTGTTTATCACAAAATTTCCCAAACTTGCTTGGGGCTTTCTAAGTACAAAAGATTATTAATCAGGATAGCTCCTCTTTGTTAATTTTGGGATAAGACTTTTCAGCACTGCTGATATTCACAGGAATAAATATAAAACCTTATTGTTGAATTTCTCCATAAGATTTCTGTAGAAAGTTTTATTTGCAAATAAGTAAGCCAAAGTGGAAATGCAAGATGCCCTCAGATAGGAGGATCCAATTTTCCACTTAAATGTGTTTGTACTTCTTTCAGCTGGATTTGGGGCTTTCCTCTGAAAGTCTCAAGAAGCTCATTTGAGTGACTCAGAACTAACCCAGCCTGTGAGACTTGGCTAGCAAAAGGCACAGCATTGCAAGGAGGAATGCAATATTCTATTTACAAAAGGAATTCGATTGCTAATCATGAATCTCTATAAGCTGTATGCATTTCATATTTATCTCTTTGCAGTTCAGAAGCGAATCCTATGGTAGTTCTGGTCCTGTGTCAGCTGAGGTTCTCTCTGACACTTGGCGATGATAGACAGCTCCTACCTGAGTGCTGACCCCTACATATCTGCCTTTGCTCAAATTGATTTTCAGCGCCAGGACGGTTTGCTGGGCAGCAGATGTCGTCACAGAACAGATAGGGACCACCTATATCCTCACAGAGAGCAGCCAGGTTTACATTTGCATTCATTTCCTTGGGGCTATTTTGTAAATTAAACTTGGCACAGCCTTGCCTGTTTGCTTTTGATCTGACATGCTGGACAAGGAGTTCAGTTCATTTACTGCCTCTCCAGCAACCGTGTCCAAGGGTATTATCCACTAGGAGGTCTAAGGAGGTTGCCACTATCAGTGCCCAAAAGGCACACTTGAAAATTCATGAACAATTTGTAAGAAGGTTGGAGTTGCTCCCCTCCCCCCCTGCCGCTTTAACTGCCCCGCCACAGAGATACCGGCTGAGCCCATGCAAAGAGGGGGAAATCAAGCCAGGACAAAAATTCAGTACTGGCTACAAGGCACCATAAGGATCTAGAAGCTTCTGATTTACCTCCAGATAATACCCAAGGGTACAAAGAACTGGTATTGCTAAAACTTAGCTGGTTTAGCCGATACATAAATCAATTTGTTTGCATGCTCCTAGTTATGAGCATTCAGCTTAGGAGCTCTCCTATGCATGAATGGGCATTTGCAAAGCACCTGCTAAGCAGCCTCCTGGAAATTTCTAGAGTTGTCCTCCATATCAAGAAATGACACAGTTCTGGGTCAACACCATCTAGGGGCAATTTAAGAAATTATGTATCTAGGGGTGTCTGGATGGCTTAGCTCAGGTCATGGCCCCAGAGTCCTGAGATGGAGCCCAGCTTCTCTCTCCTTCTGCCCCTCGCCCCCACCTCACCCCCTTGCTCTATCTCACCCTCTCTCTCAAATAAATAAATAAACAATCCTTTAAAAAAAAAAAAAAAAGAAAAGAAAAAAAGAAAGAAAGAAAAATTATGAAAAAACATTATGTATCTATCTCGTTCAACCAAATTTTCTTTCTCTTCTTTTGTAAATTTCTTCTGGGGTGACTGCCCATGCTACACTCTCCACTTTTATTTGGACTTTCCAGCTGTCAGACTCATTTAATTCTATGTAAGCAATGCTATTTGTCACAACAACAACAACACACACACACACACACACACACACACACACACACATCCCTTACCCGAATCCCTCCTTCTGCTCTCTCCTTTATTCTGGCCTGGTTACCTTAGGGAAACATTTTCTCCTCCTTTTGAAAAGCATTTTGTTTTGAAAAAAGAGAATGAATTACTTAAAATTCCCTTGAAACTAAGTAAAAGAAAACTACCCTAAAGGTACCAGTGTCATCAAATTCTAGCACACTGGAAAGGGCATAGAAGTCCTGTCCAGAATTTTATCTTTCCCTTCTATCCAACATTGTTTCTTTTGTCTGATGAATTACAAGTGCTGCAATAATGAGAAAACTTTCACTGCTAACGTGTATATATAGTATTGTATTGTAAATTGCTGACAAATTACGGATTAAATGCGCCTGTGGGCTACTTGGAGGCCTAATCTCTACAGATGAGACGACTTTCTGTTTTATTTTTAGAAATTGTCTCCAGCGGCTAACTCACATTGCCTCTCGAGAGACAGGATTCCAGGGTCTTCACTGTAGTGGAGATATGTTATCTTTGGCCTCCTGTCATCCAGACTTTCCTGACTTGTCTGCCCAGAGGCAAGGCCAGCAGTGCCTTCCCAGGACTGATCCTGTGGTGTATTATTGTAAAGATTCTTGATCAGTTTTGCTCTTTTTAGGTTTTCTAAAGTTTTACATTGGGGGATCCCTGGGTGGCTCAGTGGTCCCTCAGCCCAGGGCGCGATCCTGGAGACCGGGGATCGAGTCCCACGTCGGGCTCCCTGCATGGAGCCTGCTTCTCCCTCTGCCTGTGTCTCTGCCTCTCTCTCTATGTGTGTGTGTGTCCCTCATGAATAAATAAATAAAATCTTTTTTTAAAATTTTTTAAAAATAAAGTTTTACACTGGGATTTTGATTGAAACAGGTTAATCCCATAAACAATTTGGGGAAAACTTAACAACTTTACAAATTTTGTTCCTCATCCAGAAACATGCCTTTTCATTTATTAAAGGATTAGATTCCTGAGTCAATTTTTCTGATATTCTTCGTGTAAATTCCATAGTATTTTGCTATTATAAATCATTTTTTCATTGTATTTTTCTAGTTGGTTCTTGCTTTTCCAGAGGAAAGTTATTTTTAATTATAGATTCAATTATCTATTGGTGAAGCAAGCTACTTCACTGAATGTTCTTAATTTTCGATAATTTCTCACTTGTATTATGATATGTGGTTCAAAATTATACCATCTACAAATTAAAAGAAGAAAATGACTTTTTAAAGTTTTTTAAGTTCTCAACAACTATTGATTATAAGGGAAGTTTTGGAAATCTATCAGCATAACACATTTATAAGCCGAGGAGAGACTGGCCTTTTCACTTACCTACAGCCATCTTGAAGGTGGGCCTCAGTGCTAGGCCAGCTCACACATAATCTAGTGGGCAGTCATGCTAGATTATTTCTGTTTCCAAGTTGCACATGTTAATGACTATAATGCCTGGTTCTGCATCAGTCTTATTTTAGGGAAAAGGTTAGGGGACCAATCTCTGGGAAAAGAGTCAATGATACACAAAAGCCTGCACTTAACAATCCTCATATTTTACCTTTTTCCCTAGGGCTGTGTCCTCATCTAAACTTCAACAATTAACCTTAGGACATGGCACAGTTTGGTTGAAATAATGGAAATATAGACTTTATTGACACACAGCTAATTTACTCTTAGAAACCCAAAGGCTATAAAAAGAAGGGAAATTGCAAAGTTAATCACAAAATACTGTCATGGGAGGGGAAATGTACATGTTTGCACTCATAAAACTTAGAAATCAGGTTGAAGGGCAGCCCGGGTGGCTCAGCGGTTTAGCGCCGCCTTCAGCCCAGGGCCTGATCCTGGAGACCTGGGATCGAGTCCCACGTCGGGCTCCCTGCATGGAGCCTGCTTCTCCCTCTGCCTGTGTCTCTGCCTCTCTCTGTCTCTCATGAATAAGTAAATAAATTCTTTAAAAAAAAAAAAAGAAAGAAAGAAATCAGGTTGAACACAATTCCTAGCTGCTTGCCTCTATCTGGTTTGGGAAATGTCTTCCATTTTAGATCTTTCCCAAGGGATGTTGACTCTTGATTATCTGTGCTCATGAATGAGGAATAGTATAATCTATGTCTTTTCCCTAAAGAATCCAAAAGTTGACATGAGCCACTACCTTTGGAAGCATATCTGGGTGTTACAAACATAAGGAACTAACCTCTTTATCCCTTCTTATTCTTTTTTTTTTTTTAAGATTTTATTTATTTATTCATGAGAGACACAGAGAGAGAGGCAGAGACACAGGCAGAGGGACTTGATCCCAGGACCCCAGGATCACAATCTGAACCAAAGGCAGACACTCAACCACTGAGCCACCCAAATGCCCCCATCCTTTCTTATTCTTGACTGATTTCTGACAGAGAGTCTCCAGCCTATAATGTGAATAATATTCTCTTCCTTGATTCTGTTGCAACACATGAATTCCTGGTAGTGGAGCCATGTAGGAACATGGTGAAGGCATTCAGACAGCAGAACCTCAGAAATAATTTGTTGGCTTAACAATCTTTATTCATAAACCCCAGCACCTTCACGGAGCAGGTGCTAAATAAGATTCAAACAGCCTCATGAGCCTGATTCAAGGATGGCATGGGCCATCCTTGAATGGGCCACATTGAATCTAAGTTAAGCATAAAGATCAGGATTGAGGGGGGCCCAATAAACATCGTCCCTCTTCCCTGCCCAAGTTCAGAACCAACCAAGCGAGAGATAAACACAGGAGCCAGACAGATGGAAAATGGCTATTAATGATAGAGCTCTTGGGAACATGGGCATGAAAGGTGAATAAACTCATTACTGTTTTCTAAACTAAAATTCCTGGGCTTTGAGCCTCTCTGATCGGGGACAGTGCCCACCCTTCAGATTTGCCACATAGTGGATAGTGGGGATGATAGGCCAAAGCAGCATATTTGCCATAGGTAGGCAGTTTCCAAAGGAGAAACCAGAAGGAACTAAAGGAAGAAGTGCTTGTTATGAACACAGATTACCTGACCCATTTAGGAGTTTCCGCTTCAGTAGGTCTGAGGCCTAAGGATCTGTATTTCTAACAAGTGCTTACGTGGTGAATCACTGCTCTCCTGCAATGGTTCTCAACCTTGATGAGCACTGGAATCAAGAAGAGAAAGGAGTGGGCAGCCCTGGTGGCTTAGCGGTGTAGCGCCGTCTGCAGCCCAGGGCGTGACCCTGGAGACCGGGGATCGAGTCCTATGTTGGGCTTCCTGCATGGAGCCTGCTTCTCCCTCTGCCTGTGTCTCTGCCTCTCTCTCTCTAGCTGTGTCTCTCATGAATAAATAAATAAAGTCTTTAAAAAATAATAAAATAAAAAACTAAAATCACACCTATCAAAAAAAAAAGAAGAAGAAGAAGAGAAAGGAGTGTTTCCTCCTATTGTTCCTCAGTTTTTTGTTTTCCTTCTAACCCATTGGGTTTAACCCTAATTCTGTGATCTTGCAAAGGTGTGGCACTCCATCCAGGGGAAGGAATCCGCTGTTTATGGGAATAGTATAGCCTCCACTTCATGAGGCTTCTCTTTCAATATTGAGCACTACTCTTTCATGAGACTGGTAATGCACAGTAATGACTTTTGTCCACAGAAAGCTACATAGTGGGTCATAACATAAATTTAAGAACTCAAAAGCCATACTGGACTAGAGCACTCCTTATTCTGTCTCCCACCCTACATTAGGTCTGGCCACATTGCCAAAAGAGCTCATTAGGGATTCTTTATGAAACTAAATAATTTGTTAATAAAAATATTCCAATTTTTATGCCTTCTCCCAAATTTCCCAGGTTGAAATTACAACTCCAAAATGAAATCCCCTGACTAGGAAAGTCTACAACCAAATTATCTCGCTTCTATGTTAAAAGTCAAAAGAAAGTTCCAAAGTCCAACCTCCTCAATTCCTTATTCTTCTGAGCCCATCTAGAGTAATCCCCGTATTTAGATGGGACTGTGGTTCTTTTAGCAGCTGCAGGCGAGTTCTCTTCCCCTGGAAGAGGAGTAGTTCTCTTAGGACCTTGAAGTTTCAGCTGTCCTCATCTGTGCCTCACTTCTAAGAGCAAAGACAACACTAATGAATATCAAAGTACCAGACTTCAACCCACTTATTGTAAAGATTTATTTATTTATTTATTTTAGAAAGACAGAGCAGGAGAGACAGAAGGAAAGGGAGAGACAATCTCAAGCAGACTCCACGCTGAGCACAGAGCTGGTGTTAGGGCTCGATCTCACAACCCCGAGATCACCACCTGAGCAGAAATCAAGAGTCCCATCCTTAACTGTCTATACCACCCAGGCTCCCCTTGAACCCACTTATTTTAGAAAGCACATCAATCCTTAGCAGTTAGCAGGTATCTCAGGCAAAATTATATTCCCAGAATCCTCTACTTATAATGGCCAAAAGGCCGTAACCAAGATTCGACATCTGAGAGGGGACAAATACACAGAAATGGGCAGAATCCTTGGTTGCACTCTTGCCGTGATGCTGTTCATTCTATGTCTTTGTTGGAAAAATAACATGCTCTGTGGCACCACATTTCTCCTTATTATGGGCAGGGGACAGGAAGGCCATCAATGCCTACTGTCTTAGCACTTCAAAGGTGGAACTTGACACCTGGCTCCCCTCTAAGAAAGTCTCGAAATCTTTAGCAGTGGCAGTCCCCAGCACTGGCTCTTATTTTATGGTCCCTTCATTTCCAACCCAACATATTGAAAACATCTTGATTTCCATTTGCCTCAAAGCGCTGTGTTTCCAGCATGCCACCGCTGAAGCGCATGTGACTCAGTCCCCACTAGCTCTTGGGAAGAGGCATTTTCAGGGCTCTGTCATAGGGATGGTTGTCACTGTTTCTTGTTCTGAAATTTCTCAGACGCAGGAAGCCTGCCTCCTCCGGAAGCTTTCTCCCTTATCTCACATTAATTTCAGCTGGAAAATCACTCTCAGCAAATTCCTGAACGGAGGCTACCGTTGCTTCCAAAACTGTGCCCCGGGGCCCAGTGAGACACAAGGATCCAACACGTCCTCCTCAAGCCCTGGGCTGCAGACGGCGCTACACCGCTAAGCCACCAGGGCTGCCCACTGCTTTCTCTTCTTCCTGCCACTCAGCCTGCCCTCCTGCAAGCCCATCAGGAGGCCAGGGCCCAGAAAAGAAAAAAAAATTCACCATTTTTAAGGAGACAGTTTGATGAATTTTGACAAATGTATCGTCATGTAACCACCATGACCATCAAGATAGAAAACATTCCCATCATCCCTCAAAACTTTCCTTTGTGTCTTTTTGAAGTCTATTTACTCTCCCTAGCCACAGGATTCACTGATCTGTTCTCTGTCTTCTAGAGTTCTATATAAATGGATCATAGAGGGGCACTTGGGTGGCCCAGTCAGTTAAGGGTCTGCCTTCAGCTCAGGTCATGATCCCAAGGTCTCGCGCTCCAGAGCCTACTTCTCTCGCGCGCTCTACCTGCAGCTCACCCTGCTTGTGCTTATTCTCTCTCTGTCAAATAAATAAATAAAAATCTTTTTAAAAAATAAATAAATGGATCATAGAGTATGTGGTCTTCTAGATCTGGCTTTTGAGATTCCTCCAGGTTGTTGCATGTATCAGTAGCAGCTCATTTTTATCCCCGAATCATATTATGGTATGGATGTACCAAAATTGGCCCAACTACCAGTGTTAATGGCCATTTGGGTAGTTTCAAGCTTGGGACAATTTTAAATACACACATACAAGTATTTCTGTGAACATATTTTTTTGATTCTCTTGGATAAACACCTAGCAGTGGAATTTCTGGGCCATATTGTAAGTATATATTTAACTATTTAAGAAACTGCCAGACTGTTCTTTAAAGAGACTCTTCTCATTTTTCTTTTTTTTAGAGAGAGAGTGTGCATGATTGGAGAGGGGAAAGGAAGAAGGAGAGAGAGGATTTTTTTTTAATTTTATTTATTTGAGAGAGAGACAGAGAGACAGAGAGAGAGAGAGCAGGAGCAGGGAGAGGGGCAGAGGGAGAGGGAGAAGCAGAGTTCCCACTGAGCAGGGAGCTGGATACAGGGCTCCATCCCAGGACTCTGGGATCATGACCTGAGCCGAAGGCAGATGCATAAGCTACTGAGCCACCTGGACTCCCCAGAAGCTGTTCTCATTTGCATTACCGCCAGCACTGTGTGAGAGTTGTTCCATGATCTCCTGTCATTTGATTTTGAGAGTCTTGTTAATATTAGCCACCCTAATGGTATGTTGTATTATCTCAATTTGGTTTTAATTTGTGTTTTCCTAATGACTAGTGATGGTGAGCATCTCTTTATGTGCTTATTTCCCAAATATCTGTCTTATCCTGTGAAGTGTCTCTTTAAAACTTTTGCCTATTTCTTAAAAATCAGGTTGTCTCATCTTGTCATTGAATCCTAAGAGTTCTTTATATATTCTGAAAACAAATAATTTTCCTGAATATATGTTTTGCAAATATCTTTTCCTAGGCTGCGTTTTATATTTGCATCTTCTTAACAGTGTCACTTAAAGAGAAGTTTTTAATTTGATGTTCAAGTTCCCATCTAAAGAATTTTTGCCTACCTAAAGGTCACAACAAATTTTCTCTCAAGTTTTTTCCTTGAAATTTTGTAGTTTAGCTCTTATATTTCAGGTCAATTTTTGTATCTGGTGTGAGAGAAAAGTCAAAGCATTTCCCCCCATATAGTTTGTTTTGACACCATTTGTTAAAAAAAGTCCCTTCTCCATTGAATTACCTCAGTACTTTTGTCAAAAATCAATTGCTCAGGGACACCTGGGTGGCTCGGTCTGTTGAGTATCTGATTTTTGGTTTCACTCAGGTGGTGATCTCAAGGCTGCGAGTTGGAGCCCCATCAGTAGGGACTCTGCTTGTGATTCTCTCTCTCCCTCTCCCCCTGCCACTCCCTCATTCGTGCACATCCTCTCTCTCTCTCTCTAATAATTAAATAAAATATTTTTAAAAATTGATTGCTCATATTTGTGTGGGTCTCTTTCTGAACTCTATTCTGGTCCACTGATACACATGTCTGTTCTTTTGCCAATACCCCACTATCATTATTTCCTGTAGATTTATGGAAAGTCTTAAAATTAGCATGAGTCCTCCAGCCTTATTCTTCTTTTTCAAAACTTTTTTGCCTATTCTAGGCCTTAGCATTATCATATACATTTTTGTATCACCTTGTCAATTTCTACAAAATCCCTACAGGAATTCCTATTGGTATTGCTTGGGACATCCAGATCAATTTGGAGGGAAACAATATTGAGTTTTCCAACCTAAGAACATGGTAATCTCTCTACTAATTTAGGCCTTTCATTTTTTTTTCTCAGCAGCATTTTTCAGTTTTCAGTGTATAGATTTCTCATGTATCTTGTTAAATTTATTTTAGTTATTTCATATCTTTCAATGCTATTGTAAATGATATTTTAAAATTTCATTTTAAATTGAAATGCCTGGGTGCCTGGGTGGCTGGGTAGCTCAGTCGGTTAAGCACCTAACTCTTGATCTCAGCTCAGGTCTTGATCTCAGGGTTGTGAGCTCAAGCGCTGTGTTGGGCTCCACACTGGGTGTGGAGCCTACTTACAAATAAATAAATAAAATAGAATTTCCAGTTTCCAATTTTTCATCTGCATCTGTGAGAGTCTTTCTTACCTGTTAATATGATGTCTGACATTAATTTATTTCTAATATTGAATCAACCTTGCATTTCTGAGATAAACCCTACTTGGTCATTATGTATTATCCTTTTTATATATAAATTGGATTCAGTTTACTAAAATTGGGTTGATGATTTTGTGCACCTATACTCATGAGCAATATTGGCCTATAGTTTTCTTCTTTTATATTTTTGACTAATTTTGGCAAATTATTTTATGCTGACCCCATAAAATAAGCAGAGAAGTATTTTCTTGTCTTCCACTTTATGGAAGAATTTCTGTAAAATTGGTATTATTTCTTCTTTACATGTTTGGAAAAATTCACAGTGGAGCCATCTGGGCCCAGAATTTTCTTGTGGTTGCTGTTTTTGTTGTAAGATTTGCAATTAAGAATTCAATTTCTTGGGATCCCTGGGTGGCGCAGTGGTTTGGCGCCTGCCTTTGGCCCAGGGCGCGATCCTGGAGACCCGGGATCGAGTCCCACATCGGGCTCCCGGTGCATGGAGCCTGCTTCTCCCTCCGCCTGTGTCTCTGCCTCTCTCTCTCTCTCTCTCTGTGACTATCATAAAAAAATAATAAAAAGTTAAAAAAAAAAAGAATTCAATTTCTTTCATAAAGAGACTTTATTTCTCTATCATTTTAGGTTATATATTTCTTCTTGACTGAACTACAGTTATTTCTATCTTTTCAAGATACTGTCCATTTCACTCAAGCTGTAGAATTTACTGACACATGTCATTCATTATTTTAATATCCTTTTAACATGTGGAGTAATCCCTTTTCATCCCTGATACTGTTAATTCGTATTTTCTCTCTTATTTTCCTGGTAAGTCTGACCAGATTTATCTATTTTATTGATCTTTCAAAGGATTATTGTATTCATCTCCTACTGCTGCTGTGATAAATTACCACAAACTTTGTGGCTTCAAACAACACAGATTTATTACCGTATGGTTCTGGAAGGCAGAAGTCCTAAATCAGTCTCATGGAGCTGAAGCCAAGGTGTTGGCAGGTTCCTTCTGGCAGTTCTGAGGGGAACATGCACTTTCTTGACTTTTTCAGTTTCTAGAGGCTATCTGCCTTCTTTGGTCCATGACCCCTCCTTCCATGTCCCACCTTTTTGCCTCTACCATCGTGTCTCTAACCCTGACTCTCCTGGCCCTTCTAATAAGGATGCTCATGATGACAATGGGTCCACTCCGTTATTCCAGGATAATCTCTTCGGCTTAAAAACCTTAAAAAAAAATCACAATAGGATGCCTGGGTGGCTCAGCGGTTGAGCGTCTGCCTTTTGCTCAGGGCATGATCCCGGGAACCAGGATCGAGTCCCACATTGGGGTCCCTGAAAGGAGCCTGCTTCTCCCTCTGCCTGTGTCTTTGCCTCTCTCTGTGTGTGTCTCTCATGAATAAATAAATAAAATCTTAAAAAAAAAAAAATCACATCTGTGAGTCCCTCTGGCAAAAAAAGTAACATTCCCAGGTCATGGCCATCTTTGAGGGACCATTACTCAACCTACTGCAGCTTTTCATTTCATTACTTTTCTCTATTGTTCGTTTATTTCCTATTTTATGGATTTCCGGTGTGCTTTGTATTATTTTCTTCCTTCTTTTTGCCTCGGGTTTATTTTGCTTCTTTTTCTGGTTTCTTAAGGTAGAAGTTTCAATTTTTTTTTATTTGGGCTATTTCTTCTTTTGTAGTAAAAGCATTTAATGCTGTAAAGTTCCCTCTAAACACGGCTTTAAATACACACCCAAATTTTTGATGTGTTGTGCTTTCAATTTCATTCGCTTCAAAAACATTCATTTTCTGCAAGGTTTTCTTTGGTCCATGTGTTATTTTTAAAATATGCTTTTAACTTGGAATTTTTAAGGTATATTTCTCTTGTGATTTCTTTTCTCTCTCTCTCTTGGTGATTTCTAATTAATTCCTAATTAGAAGTATATATGCTAATTTACTTCTCTTGTGTAAGTTTGAGCTTTTAAATTTATGGAGACTCATATGACTCAGAATCTCGATGACTATTTCATGTTTGAAAACATGTTTTGCTGTTTTGAAAAGGGTGTGTATTCTCCTGTTTTGGAGTGTTGTACTCTATAAACATCAATTAGGTCAACCTGACTGATAATGTTTGTTTAAAACTTCTATATCTTCGTTCATTTTCCATCTATTTTTTTCTATCACTGGGAAAAGTGTGTTTGAAATCTGCAACAATAATGGATTTGCATCTTCTTTTAGCTCTATGAGTGTTTGCTTCATGGATTTTGATTCTCTGATGTTAGATTCATATCCATTTAGAATAGTTCTATCCTCTTGGTAGATTGACCACTCTATAGTCGTATAATGCCCCTCTCTATCCCTGGAAATGGTCCTTGTGGAGTTTTCAAAATAGTATAAGAGAGGGCCAGAGGTTGCATGGCTGATCTAGCACTGCCTGTTTATGCCTGGCATATCATTTTAAAGCTAGAACCTCACACATAGATGATTTTTAGAGTGCATGAAATGTAGCTTCTTTTGCTTTTTAAAGTCTTGTACTGTAGATTTGCAGCCAAGCAATAAGAAAATTATTCCATTCCCCAGACCTAAAAGCTGACATAAGAAAACATTCTCTTTTCCCTCTGATCAAAACCTTGCCTCAGCTCCCTCTGTTTACTGAGCCCGATGCAGTGCTTGCATGTTTGTAAGGCTGGCACTTGCTGCCTTGCCTACATAAAGACAGTTGCTTGCCTGTGGATAAAGCTGCCATTAGCTGCTAAGTCAAAATACCCTGGGACTATGCTTACTGAGAATCAAAGGCCTAAAGCTGCCAGCCCAACCCCACCCATCAGAAGACAATCACATAACTATAAAAACTAGTCGTGGGGACACCTGGGTGGCTCAGTGGTTGAGTATCTGCCTTCAGTTCAGGGCATGATCCCAGGATCTGGGATCGAGTCCCACAATAGGCTCCTTCCAGGAAGCCTGCTTCTCCCTCTGCCTGTGTCTCTGCCTCTGTATGTGTGTGTGTGTGTGTGTGTGTGTGTGTGTGTGTGTGTGTGTGTCTCATGAATAAATAAATAAAATCTTTATAAAAAAAAAAATTAGTCACGTAGGGGCACCAAGGTGGCTCAGTGGTTGAGCGTCTGCCTTCAGCTCAGGTTGTGATCCCGGGGTCCTGGGATCGAGTCCTGCATCCAGCTCCCTGCATGGAGCCTGCTTCTTCCTCTGCCTGTGTCTCTGCCTCTGTGTGTGTGTGTGTCTCAAGAATAACTAAATAAAATCTTAAAAAAAAAAAAAACAGTCATGTGGTGCACCAAAGCCCTATAAACCCCAAGAGTTAAAGAAAAATCAACGTGACCCATGTTTATTCCACCGAAGCCCTGAAGTCAGTCAGAGCTTCATGTTTTATGTTCCTCAAATCTGACTGTTTATCTGTCTCTCAAGTTCCTGGATTGTGCTCCAAATGTTGGGAGAAAGGATGCTACATACTAGACTCCCTCAAACTCAATCACCCTCCCGTGCTGATGCTATTCATCACTGGTCACGTAAAGTGTGTAATAAGGTTTCTTCTCCCTGCTGTCCAGCAACACACTGGTCTCGGTTTGGGGTGGTTTTGGGTTTTTTTTTTTCCTACAACACTCACCCCTCTGAAAGTTCAGGCCCTCGCTATTTTACAAGG
Source organism: Vulpes lagopus (assembly GCF_018345385.1). NCBI lineage: Eukaryota > Metazoa > Chordata > Mammalia > Carnivora > Canidae > Vulpes > Vulpes lagopus. The sequence continues at coordinate 69,258,656 of NC_054829.1, forward strand.
GAAGAGCTTCCAAGCACCCTGGAATGGTGACAAGGGTAAGAGATGTCCCACACAGGACAGTTTGGGTGGAGGCTCAGCCATATCTGGGACCCCAGTGGGTGTTCCTCTGCCGGAGGAGCCACAGGCAGTGAGCAGGGCAGGAGGCTGCGTGGTGCTCTGTCTCTCCATAGTGACTGCTCTCATTCCTGCCTGCCGCGCGCCCCCCGCCCCCCAAATCAGTTCCTTTCTCACATAGCTTCTGGCTGTCTCCTCAATTGTGTCCAGGATCACCTTCTGCTTCCTTCCCCCCCCCCCACCCCAGAAGACCTTCATACTCATTCATGGGGAGGAAGCCATGGTGTCAGCTTCTCCCTCCAACTCTTATTAATCTTCATGATGCCATATACTATGTTTTGCTTCCCTCAGGGTCTTCCTTTTCAATTCCTAATTACCTAGTTTGGAAGTCAGACAAAAGAAAACAAAAACGAATATTAACCATTTCTTTCTCATTCCATCTGGAAGTTTTGACAACCAAGGAGAAGGCCACAGACATTAGAGAAGTAAGAAGAGCACAGAGATTAATATTCAGGACTCTAGGTCAGCACATGGGTTTGCCCAACACTGCACTAAAGGGGTCGCACAATCCCTCCAAACGCCCATCCTGGCACAGCCCTCGCACACAAGGAGAACCATTAACCAAGTCTAGTCAAATGACAGCACTGGTAGTTCAGTAAGCAGGAGGTTTCACATGAATACACTACAGCAGCTGGAAGAGGGTAAGCTGTGTGTCTAAGACACCTGCTTGTCAGAGCACAGCAGGGATTCAACTCCACGATGCTGAAACCCCATCCCCCCACCTTGGGGTCACCTGGCAGGACTCAGAGCCAGACTGGGACACAGGACAGAGGCCAAAGCAAGGAAGACACTCATTTCTAAAATGCAACTGTCACTATGGAAGACAGGAGAGGAAGGGAAGAGTAGTCTGGGCCTGACTTTGCTCCATGTATGAGTGAGCTGGCCACTGATCTAAAGACCCTTCTTTCGAAGCATCAGCCCCCGTGGGACTCTCTTTGAAGACTTCTGGTTATTTCCATTCAAAGCTATTTTCCAAAACTAAGAATTTTCCACCTGCCTTTATGAATAGGATATAAGTGTAATATAGAAAAGTGAGAGGGATCCCTGGGTGGCGCAGCGGTTTGGCGCCTGCGTTTGGCCCAGGGCGCGATCCTGGAGACCCGGGATCGAATCCCACGTCAGGCTCCCGGTGCATGGAGCCTGCTTCTCCCTCTGCCTATGACTCTGCCTCTCTCTCTCTCTCTGTGACTATCATAAATAAATAAAAAAAAAATTAAAGGCAAAATCCATTTGCTAAAAAAAAAAAAAAGAAAGAAAAGTGAGAGGAGAAAATCATCTGTCCTGGGGGCTGGGGGGCGGGGTGGGTTGGAGCTGTGTGCGGCAGAGCTTGAGGCTGCTCCAGGTACTAACATCCCAGCCATCGATGTCATTTCCCTTCTGGGCTGTTCTTTATTTAGCTATCATACCATAATGCTTTAACATTGTTCAGATCAGCAAAGAGTGCTGTTTTGATGGGACTCTGAGGAACCCCCTTATCTGGGTTTCAGAGATAAAAGGGAAAGAATCCTCTGGTGACCTTGCATTTCAATCCCAGAGGAAATGGATGCTGGGGATGGAGGGGGGAGGATCTTCAAAGTTGATGAAGGACAAGCATGGGTTCTTTTTATCCCCCACCTGACATTTCACATTCAAGACTCCCCTGTGAGGGGCCCTCATGAGGGAATGGAGACTCCTGCCAACAGTAATTATGGCTAGATCTTAATGGTGCCCTGAAAGGCTCAAATCAAGCAGTAGGTTCAGCAGCTGAGGCTGTCTCCATAGGACTGAGGCTGGGTCTCCAAAACGCCAGGTGCAGTCAGGAGTCAACCACCATCCGGTTAGAAACCAGCTGCCTCTCCCTCTGACCTCACCTCACACCACAGTCTTCCACACGCACTACACAACAGCCCACCAGTCTTCTTTATGTTTCTCAAGCGCACACCCAGGTTTTCTCCTTCCCATCTCAGAATCTGCTATCTCCTGGGCCTGGAATGTTCTTGCCCAGACCTGTGCATAGCTGCCTTCTGGGCATCACTCAGGCCACTCTTCTAGGAGGCCTCCCTCACCAGCAATTCTAAAGACCTACGGGACCACACTTTCCTACCTTCATGTTTTAGTTTCTTCACAGACATTATTACTTTTATCTTCTAATTTATTCATTCTGTTACTGTCCTTCTCCTCCACTAGAATTTAAGTTCACTAAGAGCAGGAATCTTCTCCTTGTTCACCGCAGCGTCCCGAGCACCTTGCCTGGCACAGAGCAGACACTCAGGAAGATGGGTTAAACAGGTGAGGGGAGGATGACAGTGCTGCCCTATGAGGTCAGCTGCTCGCCTCATCCAGAAGTGACCACAAACTGGCAGGGGTCTGCAGGCCTCGGAGGAGTGCATCGGTGTCTATCACCTCACCATTCCCCCGCTAGCCGGACGGCACTTGGGCTCACGGTTGAAAGAAAGAATTATAGGATTTGAGCTGATAAAATTGCATCTGTCATGTACCAGCTGGTTTTCAAGATAGTAAGGAAAGCCATAGAGCTTGCTCGTTTTAGGTACAGCTACTGTGTCCTAACCCATTTCTCTCAGCGGTGACCCATTTTTAATGACAGTGGTTTTCTCTCGTTTTTCTTTGAAGTATTTATTCCCAGCCTGTGGCCTGTTGTGGTTTGCAGGAATTGGAAAGTGGGTCTGGGGAAGGTTGCTGAGCCCTCTGACACCGGTCACTGGTCCCCCCTCTTCGCAAGACAATATGGTGAACTTTATTAAGATTAAAGGCAATCACTGTTCTTGTGCTTCATTTACAAGGATTTTGTCAGGAGTCCGTGGAACCTTCCCCAAGGGGTCCTCTGGTCCAACTTTCTACCAAATGCAACACCTTCCATGGCATGGCTAACATAATTGTCCAGCCTTTGTGTAAACAGTCAACTACATCACCAAGCAGGCAGCCCATGTTTTCCCCCTGGCAAAATTTTTCTGAGGAAATTTCCCAATAAAATCGATTATTTTTCTTTTAAAAACGTTTTCTGTGGGCAGTTGGTAGATATTTTTAAATTTGGGATTTGGGCCATATGGCATGAAATATTTAGAAATGTTTAGAGCTATTTTGTTTCTTATGAAAACAAGATTGAGAATAACCTAAGAGAAAATATAACACCATTGGCTTTCCCATTCATAAACACGTTCTGCTTGGCACTTACTTCTCTGACATTCTGTGAGGTGAGGGAGCCTGGAGTTGAAATTTCATTTGCATGTTATCCCACTGTGATAGGAAATTATTTCTCCTTGGCCAGCTCTTATCATGCAGATTGCTCTAAAATCAGATTACAGATGTTTGTTTTGATTGATTAGTTCGTCCTGCCTTAAAAAAAAAAAAATCACTCCTATCTTATCAGTGAGAATAAAGCTGAGAAAGCAATTACAAGACTTACTTGTGGGTTTCTGAGAGTGTTTTAACAAGAAGCTCCACAGAAATAACTCCTCGATTTAAAGGTGAGACAGAAACAAACTTCTTTAAAATCAAAGTAAATCTGTCAAATCTGTTAAATAGCCCGAGGGGCCCCGAATTTAATTAAATCCAATTAAGTTGTCCTGTGCAGCAGCGAGCACCCGTTAAACGCCAGGTCATTCCAGGAGCTGCGCAGGGTAAGAGGATAAATAGACCTTGGGGTTCATGCTCAGGACGCCCAAAGAAGCCTGACCCTCTGCTCCCCCTACCCTACCTCCCCACCCCAGGGAAGTCATTTAATGTGTCCACTTGATATTCTGGCCAAGTGTCATGGGGTTCAGAGATAGGAGAAGTGGGGCTTAGCTTGGGGAGATGCTACCTACATCCTCTGGGCTTCGGGGCCAGACATGCCTCGCGGAGTCCCAGCTCAGCGCTTACTAGTTCATGACCCTGGGCACGTTGTTTTCAACCTCTCTGTTTCCTCGTGTACCACACGACAATCCTGTTTCTCTTGCAAGCTGTCGGGAATCGGAGATCATCTCTGGGAAGCGCCTAGAACAGCGTGTGGTCCTCGGCAGCGGCAGCGGCACCCGCCGCGGGCTGTGGGTCCGTCTATTCCCGCGGGCCGCGCGCGCCCCTTGCAGAGGCTCCCAGGCTTATCCCGGGGAAGGTGACCTTGGAGGACGCGCGCCAGGACGAGCGGCGGAGGCCCCGCAACGGCCCCCGCGACGGCCCCCGCTTTCTCCGCAGGGCTGCGGCTCTGCAGAGGGGCGGATGGGGCGCGGGGGGAGGCGGGCGAGAGCAGGCGAGGGAAGAAAATCCGGATCAGGCGTTTAATTCGATCCGTTCCCTGGAGTCATTAAAATGCATCCCCCCGGCCTCTCACATCTTCCAGCTGGAATAACAGGCCGGGCGCCCCCGCGCGGGAGCCGGGGCAGCCTCCAGGGCCGCGGCTCGGCCGGGAACGCGTCCCCGCGCCAGCCCGAGCCCGGAGCCGCAGGCCGGGCCCTGCACGCGACGGAGGAGGGGTCCCCTCCTCACGTTCAGGGGGTCCCCTCACGAGTTCTGAAGACGTCACTGACCTCCACCGGCACAGCAAGGGAGAAAAGACACTAACCCGAGCCCACCAGACTCCACACGGGGACTCCGGGTCCCTCCCTGTCTCCTCCCTCCTCCTTTCTCTTCATTCCTCCCTTCATTTACCGGGTGGCTTCTAAGACGGTAGAGCCTCAATGCTCTCACCGAAAAGGAAAGGAGTCAGAAAACAAAGTTGATGTGTTTCTTGACTTTTTTAAAGTGAGGCTCCATGCTGGGTGAAGTCACTCAAGCCAGGGGCTTGAACTCGCGACGCTGATACCGAAGCCTGGGGTGAGATCGGGTCAGGCGCTCCATCAACTGAGCCACCCAAGGCACCCAAAAGCAAAATATTTGGAACAAGAGCTGTGACCTTGTAAACGCTTAGTAGCAGTAGCTATGCTTAGTCATTATTATATCTTTTTCTATGTCTCAGGCTTTGCCTTGAGTCCCAGGAATGCAGGCCAGGAACCTAAAAATGCCCCTTGCCCCCATGAAGCACACAGGGACAAATTCTGGGCTTCAAGCTATTTGGGGTATTATCCATACCAGAGAGCAAAAAAAGAGTTGTGTTTCCAATGTCTAATAAAAAATTCTGAAACAAAACAATTCATGATAGCTCAAAACCCACTAGGAAATATTAGAGCCATTTCGCTCAAAAACAGCCCAAATTTTCACAGGTAAGTGTCTGGATGCCTTGGGGAGCTTTTTCTTTTCTCAAATATCTCCATGAAATATAATTCCCCTCTCCTTCCAATTCTAGTGCTTATCCACATTTTTAGCTACAGGGGAAAATTAATCTTCGGGTCGGTAGAGTATGGAGCTGCTTGGTTTGAAAGGTGTTTTTCTCACTCTGGTTGAAATTATATTCCTCTGTCTTATAGAATTACAGTCTCCAGGAGCCCTCTGCTAAAATATGCATGTCCCTGCACATGTCACCTCATTCAGTATTAGTCATTAACAGTCACCATGAGACTGATTTGTTAAATGCTTCTCTACTTGATGTCTAAAACCAGGGAGGTTCAGAATGAGTACACTTCTCAAAATAGTATTATCTGATTTTAAAAATCATAAATGCTCATTGTAGAAAAAGCTAAAGAGAGAAATTATCCCCAGCATGAGCTAACTAATCTTTACATTTGATTCTCCTTTCCAGCCAAATAATCGTAGATCTTAAGATCTAGATAAGGGGATGTAAACCCCATTCCATGACTTGAAGAAGTCCCCAAATTCCTACAGACAGATAAGGAGTCTACTTTTTCCTAGTCAATCCTGAGCTCCAGATTCTACCTCCACAAATGCAACGTCCACTCTTTCCCAGGTCTACGCCCACCCCCAACACACATGTGCACACATCTCGCCCCACCCACATAAAACATTAATGCCTGTGGTAAGCGCAAGGCCACCAGCAGGAGAAGTATGCATTGCAGCAAGCAGCTTCAAATAAGACATTTTCCAGGCCTTTCTTACAATGTCCTTTAGCCATTCCCTCTGCCAGAGAATGCCCACCAGCCAGTATTGGTTCTGCTGTCCTTGGTCAGGTATGCGCCCATGCCCTCTGTCCCTGACCTTGGCCTCATGCAGAGCACCATAGCCACTTCCTGCCTTTGTTTAGGATCCTGCCTGCTGTCCCACCCTTGGGCCTTGCCTTCTAACTCAAGGGCTTACATTAAGTTATCTTCTACATCAAGAATAGTTTACCCCCAAAGAGGAACATTATCTTGCCAATCGCTAAAATAAGGAAATGTCCACCCCTGTTACATTTATTTTTTATTTGCTTATTCATAAGAGACATAGGCAGAAGGAGAAGCAGGCTCCCCATGGGGTGGACCCCGGGATCACAACCTGAGCCAAAGGCAGATGCTCAACCACTGAGCCACCCAGGTGCTCTTCCGTAACATTTTTTAATACTATGGATGGTGTATGGTTTTGTAGCCTTTTAAAAATAAATCGTATTGTGAGCATTTCACCATGTCAATAAAAGTCACTCCAAAATGTATGTATTGCATCACATGTGACCATCGGGGTGAGTTAGCATTCTTGAGGAAGGGGTTGGGTCAGGAGCATGAAGAATCTGAGAGGGCACGGGCTTCAGTGGGCATAGGAAGCCTGGCACTAGGTATCAGGGCATGTGATGTTCCTGTCTCTCTTGGGGCAAGGAGCAACACATTACCAGGAGCAGTGCAGATATAGGAAACGCCCTTGGAACATTCCACAATTTAGCATAGGCTCTGCCCTGTGAAGGAATAAGGCAGACAGCATAGCCTTTGCTGAGACACTAGAAACGTACCCTGTTCTTAAGGCATGCAGCAATGCAAACAGATGATGTTCAAACACAGGTACCTAACTGTGTGCTTGCAGCAAGAGGGGGGCAGAATAATAAATCCGACGCCTTCACATCAACTATTAGCTATGCTAATGTACCACATAACACACACAGGTGGGCATAAACACAATTAAGATAAAATCCTGGAAAAGCTTACCTGGCATTTTACAGATTTTGAGTATTAGACACTCCGCATGAGTGGGTGCCTCCTGAGTATGTAGTTCTGTAATAGTACCTCGAGGGGTTCTTTAACTCTGATCTTTACGAAAAGAACAAAAAGACTAGAGGAGAATATGGGCCCTTGCAGGAAATTAGATCCGCTTGTAATTTACTGTATAAACAACTAACTACAGTGTGTCCTTGTCATCCATTCTGCCTCTTTCATTAAGACTCCGGGGGAACCCTCACCAGTATGGGCGCAGCCGTACAGGGGTTGATCCTTCTTTGTTGTATCTCAGACTGTGCTTGCACCCACCACTGAAGGTGGGGATGAACACTTGCTTCAAGGTCCTGGTAGAATCACAGATATTTCAGAAATGTTTGCTTTTTCACTTGCTTTAGTTGTATTCTTTGAACAATTTCTATGAAAAGGTAAAAAAAAAAAAAAAAAAAAAAAAAGCCCTTAAAAACTCTTATTGGTCTGACCCTTAAAAAAAAAAGAACCTCTACAACTTGCTTCATTTACCATTCTCAGGGATCCTTTCCTTGGCCTGCCACCCAGTTCTTCCACTTTGTCTAGTTTCTTTTTTTTTCTTTTTTTTTTTTTTTTGAGATTTATTTGTTTATTTGGGCACATGGGACATGGGTGGCTCTGTGGTTGAGCTCCTACCTTCAGCTCAGGGCATGATCCTGGGGTCCTGGGGTCAATCCCCAGAGTGAGCCTGCCTCTCCCTCTGCCTATGTCTCTGCCTTTCTCTGTGTGTCTCTCCTGAATAAATAAATAAAATCCTTTAAAAAAGATTATTTATTTTAGAGTGGGGAAGTGCAGAAGGAGAAAGAGAGAATCCTAAAGCAGATTCCCCACTGAGTGCAGAGCCCAAAGCAGAGCTCAATCCCAGGACTCCAAGATCACGACCTGAGCTGAAACCAAGAGTCGGCTGCTTCACTGACTGAGCCATCAGGTGCCCCCCACTTTGTCTAATTTCTGATGCAGACTCTCAACTGAGGATCTACTTTGTGTCTCTTGGCCACAAGAGGGGGGCCTCTTTTGAATTCAATGCTGTGGTCTAGCCCTGAATTCCTAAGTCTTTGCCCTTGAACTTGCTTTTGGACTCCCTTGTTCCACATCTTCACATCACAGGCCAGCCCTTTGTCTTTGCCCTGCTATTATGGTGACCTATCTCCACGTAAGAAGCCACCTCAAAACTTCGAGGCCTAAGACAGCACTGCCAGTTATTTGTTCAAGATTCTGCACTTTGAGCAGGTTGCACAGACATAGCTCACCTCTGTTCCATGTGCAGCCAGTTGGGATAGCTTGACAAGGGTTGGAGTGGCCACTTCCAAGATGGCCTTATTCACATAGTTGGCAAGTTGGTCTTGGCTGGCATCTGGGACTGTCAGCCAGGGACTTGAGTTATCCTCCATGTGGCCTCTCCAGACAGCAAGGTTGAGCCTCTCAAGGCATGGCCATCCTACGGTAGTTGTGATTGGAAGTTGGTTTCCTCCAAAAAGCAAAGTGAATGGCATACCACGAGATGCCTATAGGCAGCACTTTGTAGCAGAGAGAGCACTGGACTGACGAGTCATGACTCAGCACCTCTACCCATGAGCTGGGTTACCTGAGGCAACCACAATTATTGCTGTTTTCTCACTTACACAATCCCAGGAAGTGGGTTTGGGAGAGAAGATAAAACCATCTTCAGCATCAATTCTAAGGTTCCTAAATCTAGTCTGAGTTAAGGAGTAAATGGATAGCCACAAAAGATCACTATTGAACCCCACTAAAAACGTTTACTTAGCATCTACCTTAGGCAATTTGGGGTCACTACAAAAGAGATGAGTTTGAATGTTAGTTGGCAGGCACAAATAGGTAAAAAGTTAGCAAACATGCAAAAAGGCACCAGATGACTGACTGTCAATGGTTCATTGCAAATAGTCTAGGAAATATATTGACAGTTCACTGAATGTTAAGATGGCTTTGGAGGGAGGTGCCTCGGTGGCTCAGGTGTTAAGCATCTGCCTTCAACTCAGGTCATGACTCCAGGGTCCTGGGACTGAGTCTCAAGGAGTCTGCTTGTCCCTCTCCCTCTGCCCCTCCCTCCCACACATGCTCTTTCATGCACTCCTTCTCTCTCTCAAATAAATAAAATCTTTTTTAAAAAATTGTTTTGGAGGTGAGACTCATTCTAACACCATTTTTTAAAATATCTAAGGCAAAGGAGGGAACTATAAGAGGATTTGGGGTTCAATACCAGGACTAGCAAGAGACATAGTCTGGCCTGTGGAAGTTATGAACTCCCACAAACAGCATCACACATTGCACCTGCACCGTGTGCCTTGAGAAAAGCCACATTAAATGCGGATATTAACGGAGAAAGAAATCCCCCAGAAATATTCTATTCTTCCCCTTCCATCCTGAAGTCACAGAGGACAAAGCTTGTGTTTGGTGGATAGTACATGGAGACCTACTTCTTTTGCTATGCCTGTGTTGGCTTTGGGCACTGAACAGCAGAGAGACCTGCAACATGCAGGGTCACCAGAGGTTCACTTGATCATTGAAATCATGTCAGTGGGGGAAGACAGCCTCGATCTCCAATCTGTTGACAGGATCGACTGGGGCACCCTTAATCTGAGAAAGAACATCTAGAGAGCCAGTTGAGCTTGAGTTTTCTCAAATGTGAGTGACAGGCAGAGGTCTCATAAAGATCATATAAGAAACCATACATGGGGCCTAACCCATGGCACATAGGCACATGCTCAGAGATGTTTTTGCAACTGTGTGCTAAAGTTCAGCACCTTCTCAGGTGGCTCTGTGTGACCCAACTTCAATCAGATAAAAATGAGGTGGGGGAAAGCCAAACCGAAGCTGAGTCTAGAGAGTCAAGCTATTAAGAAGAAGGACCTAGTGTCACTGCCCAGAGTGAAGTCCACTGGAGAAATGCCCATCCTTTGGGTTGCTCTGACTGCCCACCTCACAGCCGTCCACACCTACTGCAAGCTTACACAGCCCTGGGGCCCCACGGGGCAGCAATGGATCTTTGTGGGCTTTGAGACAAAGGAGCACCACAGGAGTCTTGGTTGTCCCACAAGGACTTAGTCACATGGGAAGGGACAAGATACCACAGAAAGGACACAGAGCCCGGCTCTCACACCACCCAGCTGTAAGGCCTGGAGAGCACATTCCCATTACCTCTCTGGGCCTTATTTCTCTCATCTCTAACAGAGTAGTTGGAGATGAATGAGAAGGAGGGTGTTGGATTACATAATCTCTAGGGACCCTTCAGCTTTATTCATCCTCCAAGAAAATTAAGGAGACTCCAGTTTTCCAAACATTGCAGTTTTAGTTTGGCCTAAACGCCGAGTTAATGTCAATCATGCTTCTCCATTTAAAATAAAAGACACACCTGTGTCTTCATTCTCATGGACAAATGCCTGATTGACAAATTTGTTCTTGTCATCTTTTTAAAAGAAAGATTAAAAAGCTTAACTAAAGTCACACCAAGAGCAGGTGAGAGAATCCAGGTCTTCTGACTATAAATGTTCTTTCTAATCCAATTTCTATCATTTCTATAATCAAAGGCAGCAATATTGCAAGGATTCATGAAGCCAAATGTGGAAAGGTAAAGTACTGAGGAACGCTGAAAAAAGTAACTCATGTCTTCTGATCTCCCATCTCAATTTTACCAGAACCTAAGGAAGATGGAGGAGCCCCCGCCTCACTGACTACCCTCCACAACACAGACATAGGGGCAGACCAGGTGAAGAGATGGGGTGGTGGACAGGAAGAGTGAGCTGATCCTTCAAAAGACACCCACTACAGAAATCTTAAAGAAATGGCCCCAGAGGTGGCTTTCTTACTGTGAACCTCTTCTCATTTGTTGCTTCTTCAAAACAAACATAAGCATTTCCAGCCAAGGTGCTCGTTTTTCTGTTGTTTCATTTTAAAATCCTTTTGAACAGCCCCCAGCACCACTAATTTATGTGTATGCTTCTTCCCCCAAACTTGCCATAGTGATGTGGTTTGCTCACTAGCGCCCATTCCTTCAAATCTCTGTATTTCAAGTGTTTGGCTGCCAAAATCTATTATGTGAATAATTTGTTTTGCTCCTGTTTTGTTTTTCCTTTTCTGGTAATTTCCTTTTCTAGTGACTCGAGGATATGTGTTCTCTCCATTTAATAGTTTTACCATCTGAACATGTGACCATGGAAGAAGGAGAAAATGGAGAGAGGAGGAAACAGTGCAGGCAGCCTTTCCTTCAACCTAAAGTGTAGTACATCCTCCTTCCTACATCTTTTTTTTTTTTAAGATTTTATTTATTTACTCATGAGAGACACAGAGAGAGGCAGAGACCTAGGCAGAGAGAGAAGCAGGTTCTATGCAGGGAGCCCAACACAAGACTCCATCCAGGGACTCTGGGACCACGCCCTGGGCCAAAGGCAGAGGCTCAACCGCTGAGCCTCCCAGGCACCCCCTTCCCACATCTTATTGGCCAGAAACCTGTCACATGATCTGAACCTACCTGTGAGGGGGTCTGGGAAATGTAGTCTGCCTTCGTGTCTAGAAAAAAACTGGCAAACCCCTAAGGACTTAAAGGACCTCTTACAAATGAACTATTCCTTGTGTTTCCACCTTAACACCATTTGTTGTTTGACCATTTAAAGAACTATTTATAGTACAATGATGGCTCTCCTTGATGGCTAAAATAGCAGAGTACAGTACATGGAAACATACACACGCACATTCTCTCTCTCTCTCTTTCTCGTTGCTATCGGCAACTGTGCTAACAGCATAGTTGATTTGGGTATATTAATAATAGATCCTTATAATAAGCATAGCTCTATGTCAGACACTGTGCTGTGTGCTCGACTTTCATGCATTATTATCTCAATTGATCTTCACAAAATTATATGAGGCAGTTACTAATTATTATTTTCATTTTACAGATGAAGAAATGAAACTTACAAGTGAGATAATTTGCTCAAAGTCATACCACGACAAGGTGGCAGGGCTGGGGCTCCTGCCTGAGTCCCTCTGGCTCTGGAAACTGTGCTCTTAACTCCCTCACTGTACTGCCCCCCTGTCAGAAAGATGCTGCCAAAGTGAGGAGGAAGGAAACCCCGTGGGGAAGGAGCCACAGGCTTTCCTGATTTTACTGTCACCATGGTTCTAAGCTGGATGATCTGTCCTCTGATCCCACGCCAGTTCTGCTATACATGACCTAGACTGGAGCTGTGTGTGGCCAGCTTTACGCTGTACCCCAGGATGACACTCTCACCACCCTGCTCTGCCTCAGCACTCACTCTGTTTCCAACCTGGCCTATTGAATGACCGTGATGTGCAGCGTGGCTGTAAAGCACGACCGGTTACATTAGTCTGGGCCCCGCTTGCTCACATTTGATATACTGCCATATGCTATCTTTAAATGTTTACATGTGCCAGCTTTAACTCCCCACCTAGAGGGTAACCTGAAACCAAAGCCACATGTTTCCCCAGCACTTATCACAGTACAAGGCACAGCAGAGAGGCATCTGAAGACCTCAGGCTGATTTGGGGAGAGCAGCCCTAATGTCACCTCTGTACCTCAGTGCCTTTTCTATAGCATCGGGGCTTGGGCAAGAGAAGACCCAAAGGCTCCCCCAGCTCTATAGTTCTGTGTATCCCTGGGCACTGCTCTTCAAGGGCACGTAGTCAAAAAGTTCTGTAAATTTTTTTCTGCAAAACCAAAGTCACCACATGGTCACACGGTGAATATAGTCACGTACTCACCAGCTAACCTTTCCAAACACAGGAGACCATAACTGAGTTATAAAGAAAACTGCATTTTAAAGTGACAAAAAGCCATTATTACAAAATGACTAATAATGCAGCAAAGAGCCATGAAGTGAGTCTTGCCCAAGCCATTAATCAACCGATGCACTTTGAAGAGAAGCTTCTTTATGCATGTTGCTAGTCATTTATTCAAATCAAGTAAATATTGTCCACGTTGTCTACTAAAAAAGTACAGGGTGATTTATTAAGAAAATGAGCAGATGAAATTTCTTGGAGAAACTTTGTGATGAAGGATTCTTTCAAAAAAAAAAAAAGTGTTTTCAAGGGGCACCTGGGTGGCTCAATCAGTTAAGTGTCTGACTCTTAGTTTCAGCTCAAGTCATGATCTCGGAGTCCTGAGATTGAGCCTGGTGTTGGTCTCCACACTGGGCATGGAATCTGCTTGAGATTCTCTGTCTCTCTCTCTGTCTCTCTCTCTCTCCACCCCTCCTCCCTTTAAAAAAAAGTGTTTTCAGGGGGCTCTACAGGCTCCGTGCTGTATTTGCTCATCTTTGCCTCACTGTGTTTTATCCGATGTTATAATGCAGTGTGGGTCAAGACAAACTTCAGTTGTCTCACAGGTTAGTTGCTCTCAGGTATGGGAACAATATTATTCAAGAGGCATGAGCTTGGGCAGCCCGGGTGGCTCAGTGGTTTAGCGCCACCTTCAGCCCAGGGAGTGATTCTGGAGACCGGAGATCAAGTCCCACCTCGGGTTCCCTGCATGGAGCCTGCTTCTCCCTCTGCCTGTGTCTCTGCCTCTCTCTCTCTCTCTTTCTGTGTGTGTGTGTGTGTGTGTGTGTGTGTGTGTGTGTGTCTCATGAATAAATAAATAAAATCTTTAAAAAAAAAGAGAGAGAGAGAGAGACATGAGCTTGGTGGCAAAGACCCTGACACCTCCATTGTTACCTTCTTTTAAGTCAAATGGCTTGCCTCCCTTTCTGGTTTATCAAATAGGTAGAATCTTTCCAGAACCAAATGTCTCAAACTTGGGTGGGTTTTGTTTGAACATGGTGGCATCTCCTGGGAAGATGTGCTATTTCAGGCTTATCTACCACAAGAAGAGAAAGGGTAGAGGGAGGAGAATTCTAGGACCTGCCACCAATGATCTTTTACCACTCAGAAGGAAGTGCTCAACATAACTGCAAACGGGAAGCTGTGGGGAAAATTCTAAATAATGACCCACTTTATCATTAGCCAGGATATAATATTAGCTGAAGGGCAGAGCAATCTGTGGGTGCCAAATTGGGACAAGATTTAGACCAGGTTATAGCCGCCCAATGGCAAGACATCTCGTAAATTTGGGTAAATTTTTTAAAGCTCATCCTTTGAGTTCAAGTAAGCATATTTTTTTTCCTTTCATATGCACTATTCATCCTAGAAACACTGCCTGGGACTTCTCACATGAATTTTGTGATCTGATTTTGCAAGCGGGCTTCAAACGCACACTCAGAAACACACACACCAACACACAGTTAGAAATCTTCCCTTTCTGCAAACACTGACAGGATCCCCTGGTCCCTCAGGAGGAACATTTCTAAGGCCTCCACAAGTGTGGGAGAATTTGTCTCCTTCCTTTGGAAGAAATGACAGCAACCAGAAGGGAGCATCCCCTGGGCAATATCTCACCCCATTCCACTTTCATCCCTTTCATAATTTAATATCGTTTTCAAATAAAAAATGAATGACTTTAGGCCTGGATTAATTGTTGAAGGAGTGTGCCTATAAATGTTTCATTACAATCTGCCCTTCTTGCTGGCGTTCACAGAGAGTCCTTGAGCGCGGGTGGGCACAGAGGCTACCTCCTAAGGGCCCCCCGGCCCACCCATTTCTCCCCATTTCCACTCCTACCCCCGCAGGGCTGTCGTGGTCTCCTAACCACGGCCCCCAGTCTGGTTGCCCTGCATCCCCTCGGCTCCGGCCCCGGGGCCCTGATACACCCACCTCCCCCCCCCCCCCCCCCCCCCAGCTGCGCTCTCAGACCAAGTCCAGTCCTCAGCATGGACCGCAGAGTCCTGCCTCCGCCAGTCTCTTCCACGTCGTCTCGCTCCTCCGCCCACGCTCCTTATTCAGCAAAGAGAACGGCCTCGGCCGGGTCCTCGGAAGCGCGTCCTGGGCCTTTGCCTGCAGGTTCTGTCTGGCCTCTCTCCCGCCCGCAGCGCACCCCCATCTTGCCCCTTCGTTTAAGTGCTATCCCTTGGGGAAGGCTTCCTTACTCCCCACACCAAGTTGGGAGCCGTATTCTACGCTCTCCTGGCACAAGACGCTTCTGCCTCGTGGCCTTTCTCAGCTGTAACTGAGCAACTCCTCATCAGTGCAGCCCAGGGCCGGGGGTGCTGGAGGCAGACTGCACAATTAGCTCTGTGGTTTGCTAGTCTGGGTCTCCTGGGTAAGTCACATCACCTCTCTGGGCTTCCAGTTCTGCATCTGCCAGATAGGCTTGGTGATAAGCAGCTGTTGCACAGGGGGACTTTGGACACTAGATGAGACAGCGAGAAGCCCGAGCCTAGCATATAGTGAGCACTCAGTAATATCGAGAAGCAAACCTTAGTAAGTACCCAAAACTTGTTTGCTGAAAGAATGATGCTTTTCTTTTTTTTTTTTTAATTTTTAAATTTTTTATTTATTTCTGATAGTCACACAAGAGAGAGAGGCAGAGACACAGGCAGAGGGAGAAGCAGGCTCCATGCACCGGGAGCCCAACGTGGGATTCGATTCCGGGTCTCCAGGATCGCGCACTGGGCCAAAGGCAGGCACCAAACAGCTGCGTCACCCAGGGATCCCAAGAATGATGCTTTTCACATCAGGTGAGGATAACGACATTTGTCTTGCCAACCCCTCAGGATGGATTGATGATGAACTGAAGGATTGAATGCCAAAAGGCCTTTTTCCTTGTGTTCAGCTCAGCACACATCCAGTCCTGCCACTGCCGTATACACATTTTCTAGTCTTTTTTTTTTTTTTTAATTCATGAGAGACACAGAGAGAGAGATGCAAAGACACAGGCAGAAGGAGAAGCAGGCACCCTAAGGGGAGCCTGATGAGGGACTTGATCCCAGGATCCGGGGATCATGACCTGAGCCGAAGGCAGACGCTCAACCACTGAGCCACCAGGTGCCCCCCACATTTTCCAGTCTTAAGCTTTATCTGCTTGACCAAAATAATCTCAGTGATCTAAATTTTTTTTCTTTAAACAAGAGTATGGAGCTGGAGCTCCCCTTGCCTTCTATGTAAAAAAATTTTCCCTAGGAAAACCATGACCACATCACCTCTGTTCCCACCAAAGAGAAATAGCTCTGGAAGCACAAGGCATCTCACTGGGAGGACACAGGGAAAGCAGGGGCACTGGAAACTTGCTGGGCTTGTCCCCTGTGAACATGGTCTCCCCAGGTCCAGGGGCTGACAGTCTAGCACTTTAGCCCCTGGGGAAAATATTAGCCCTTCTCAAATCAACAGACCTTGAGGTTTCCCTTCAGGGGAATGGGTACTGTTTAAAGCTCTGCCACCTTGAACGCTAATGTCCAGCAACAGCAGAGGCAGTGAAGCATGCCACGGTGCCTGAGCTAGGCCCTCATTAATCAAGCTGCCCCTGATCTTGTCCACAGCCAATGCATTTTCCCTAATTTAGTTCACATGGAAGTGTATATTCCTTCTATGAATAAAGTTCTAGAAGTACATAGATTCCGATGGTTGGAAGGCATCTGAGGACCCCTGACACCCCAAAGCCTGTTGTATGCACATTCATGATTCTCTCCGGGATGCATGGCCAAGCTGCAGACTCCAACCTTCCTGGATGGGTCCCTTATCACAAAGATGGACAGGCCCCAAGCTGAGCCAATATGGAGACAGCTCCTGGTTGATCTGCCCAGTGGGGCTTGGGGACAAGGGAGGACAGCTCAGTTCAACCACAGCAATGCAGCCAGGGTTTGTGGTTGGAACCAAGAAAGGACAACTGGGGCTGAGGAGAAACAGGTGAGGAGTCTAACAAGGAACAATTAGGGACAGAGATGAGGTGACATGGTATAGACAGAGTTCTCCAACCACATTGGCAAGCACTCTGCCTAGATATCCATGGGTCCTGGGGTGAAGTCACAAGGCAGGTTGAAGTCTTCAGGGGATAGAACAACCCCCAAACAATGAGAAAGGAAGGAGGAAATGAAATATCCAAAGATACCGATTGATGCACCGGATTGGGAATCAGGAGCTCTGCTTTCCAGTTCTGACCCTGCCACTGGAACCTTTGAGTAAATGACATGATCAGAATGGAGTGATTTCACAGGTGTCACAGCGCTGTCAATGTAATAGGCACTTGGTAGAAACAGTGCGAGGGAGCTTCTGTGAAGGCTGGTATAGTTATAACTTCCCATCCTGATCAATAAGGTTCAGACACAGCTGCCCCCGATCCCAGCCATCTTAGAAGATGGGGAGATGCCAAGCCAGCTGTGATAAGTAAGTGTTCTCCAGCGTGAATGTCCACTAGGGAGGACCTCTAACAGGAAATGGCAAAAGACCCTTCTAGCAGAGTGTCTTTCTAACACATGTCCCAAGAATCATTCTAAATGCGCGCCCATGGAAACTGACTCCATCATTTCACCTCAACTATGCCTCTCAGAGCTCCGACTACAGCCCAGATGCTGCTATTCTGCAGCCCATTACTGTGCTGTGCTGAGGCCACACCTGTTCTGGCCTGCCCCTGGCCAAAGACAGAGCAGAGCAGGGACACTGAGGCAGGCCCATTCCAGTGAGATTGGGGCCCCTCTAAGGGCTGACTCTCACCAAGGACTCCCAACAGCCTTGCCAGACTTCCTTTGGCTGCACAGGGGTCTAGGACACCTCTACCCAACCTTCCTTCCCCTCCTTCCCTGGGGTGAGAACTCCACCTCACACTGACCCTCACAGTTTCCACTGGCTCCTCTCCCACCTTCTCCTTAGGTGTATCCCTAATAAATCTTACTCATTTCATCCCTTCCCAGTGCCCTCTTCTTGGAGGGCTGTGACTAACACCATTAGTGTTCTCCTAAGTAGTTGAATCAATGATCGGCTGTTTCTTACCATATTGTTCTTCATTCAGTTGGAGCCATCAGGCCAGTCTGTGTGAAAATGTGTTTAAAAGGTTTTCCCACCTGAGCCCAAGTAGAGATTTGTGTGCAGAGCTTGCAATGGGTCTCCTTTTTGAGTGTCTGTGTTTATCAACTCAGTTGCATTAAGGCTTAAGAGATATCTGGGACTAGGTAGGGACACTTGGGTGACTCAGTGGTTGAGCGTCTGCCTTTGGCCCAGGTCATGATCCCGGGGTCCCGGGATCGACCTGCTTTTCCCTCTACCTATGTCTCTGCCTCTCTGTGTGTGTGTGTTTGTGTGTCTCTCATGAATAAACAAATAAAATCTTTTAAAAAGAGAGAGAGATGTCTGAGACTGAAACTCAAACAGACTGGGAGCCAGGCAGAAATAGGCACAGTCAGCAGACCGGACTCAAAGGCTAAATAGAAGCCAGATGCAGGCACTGGGCTCCTCTGGAGTAGACTGTCTTTAGAAGCTGCCTCCTCCAGGCAGGCTTATCAGCATTTGCCTGCCTTCTAGGGAGAGGAACAGGGATGTACCTACTGTCTGCGTGAAAGTAAAAGCATTGGTGTTCATGCACTGCTGATGGGAATGTACCATGATGTAGCCTGTGGGAAACCATGCCACTGAGTCATACTGTTAAAAATTGTCTAAGTGTACTTTCCAACCTGGGCCCGGCAGAATGGCTCTCACAAAAAAAGGTGATGAGAAGAAAGGCCATTCTGCCATCAACAAGGCAGTGACAAAGAACAGATCATCAACAGCTGCAAGCACATCCATGGAGTGGGTTTCAAGAAGCATGTCCCTCAGGCACTCTGGGAGATCTGGAAATTTGCCACAAAAGATATGGGAACTCCAGATGTGCATATTGACACCAGGCTCAGCAAAGCTGTCTAAGCCAAAGGAATAAGGAACGCTCCATACCGTATCCGTGTGCGGTTGTCCAGAAAACATAACAAGGATGAAAATTCAGCAAACAAGTTCTCCATGTTGGTTACCTACGTACCCGTCACCACCTTGCAAAATCTACAGACAGTTAATGTGAATGAGAACTAACTGCTGATTGTCAGATAAAGAGGAAACTATCAAACTTGAAGACAGGAAATGTTTACAAGAGACCTGGACCTAGATAGTCCTCACCACACATCCTACTTCTTAAGAAGTGAGTGAACTCTACTAAGCCAACAGCCATTTCAGTGCCTGCAGGGAAAGGTGCCACGACAGATGCGTCCTGGATTCAGACACCCTATAATGCTCTGCTTAGAAGTGCCTGAAGTCCTAAGGGCCCCTGGGTGGTACAGTCTGTTATGCATCTGACTCTTGGTATCGGTTCAGGCCCTGATTCAGGATCATGATATCAAGCCCCACATTGGGCCAAAGGCGACACTAAACTGCTGAGCCACCCAGGCTGCCCAAATGAAATCCTTAAAAAAAAAGTTGAAGTGAAAAATTTTTGTTATATATATTTTTTACCATTTTAAAAATTAATAATGTAACATACCAAAAAGGATCGTACACTTTAAATGGATGAATCATATGGTACATGGATTATGTCTCCATTAAGCTCTCTTTTAAAAAAAGGAAAAGTACTGTGGCAGCTCTGGGTCTATGCCAGTCTGCTATGGGACCCTGGTAAGAGAGTCAAACGCAAGCAAGAGGGTGGATGTTTCCCCCATCCACTGACAATGTGATAGAGCAGCAAGGACCAAGCACAAGGCAGGCCGCATTTCCCAAGCCAGGTGGGTAGCCCATGGCTACATGTGGCAGCCTGTGGCAGGTCCTGGACAGAGGCTTGGAAGTACATGAGCACAGAGAGGCTCAGAGGAGTGAGAAGCAGTTCACATGTCACCCTGGGCAGCCTGTGCTGTGTCCTGGATTGGTTCTTAAGTGAACAGTGACCCCTCTGAGGTTCCTTAAGACAGGAGATGTAGGTGGAAACTTGCAAGGGAGCAGAAAACAGATGTTTCAGATCCCACTGGTCAAGGCTAGCAAGCTGGCTAAACCACAATATGCATATTGATGTGACCACAATTACACTCGACATCACTGGTACCCCATGCAGTCAGTCCAGGGATACTTGTATACAAGCAAAGTCAGGAATTGACACAACTATTTAGATAACTTAAACAAGAAAACAATTTTGCCCAATTATCTGAATTTCCTATCTTTGTGTGTATGGCAGTGAGGCTCTGGAGTATATGTTTTATCATCTGAATTTGCCATTTCTACTGTGAGAATTATCATCTGAATTTGCGATTTCTACTTTCTATAAAGTGTGAAGAAACGTGGGAAATGAGTTGATTTTTATCAGTACAGAGAAGTATCTGGACAGACTAAAAGATAGACCCCTCTTATTCATCTGACCAAGAGCCCTTAGCTCTATCAGGGTTTGCAATGAATGACAACATCTGTATGTTCCAGATTCTAGGAGAAGGACACAATATTATGGAGGTAAGTGTGATGATGTTAACACATATCTTCGTGTTCTTGTCATTGGCTGCGCTCTCCTGCATCGAATTTCCAGGTTAAAGTAATAATCAATGGACAGACAGTCATCACAAGTCTGAAATCCCAGCCTGGCTAGTGTAGCAATGCGGAATTAAGTTATTGGGATTTACATAAAAATAGAAGCTATATATTATATGCAGCATGGCTAACAGACCTTCGTACTGTGGGAAACTGATTACTTGGGATTATTGTTATTGACAAGTGTTTTTGTTTTTAATTTTTGGAAAAGATGATACATGCAATTAAACATGTATAAATGAATATTCTGAAGGAAGTCTCCCTCTCAATGCCCCTTCTTGGAAGCAACCATTGCTATTAGTTCCTTCCAGAGATTCAACAAGACTTTCAATAATGCTAAAAGTTCCTCTGCACCGGGCATGGATCAATAGCCATTCATAGGGAGACACACCTCTTTTCAGATGGATATTTTGTCCCCAAACACAAATATGTGTATTTGTAAATACATAAACATACACAGACAGATTAGTCAAAAGTCTCTAGCAGATTGGAAGAAAAACAAAAACAATGGATTTATCCCTATCTGTAAATAGGAAAAAAAAAAAACCCTCAAAGTTTATGGGACTTCAAACACCTAAGCAAATTATGCTTGATTATTAATGATTGAAGAGATTTTTCTGAGTTCCATTTTTGAAAAGTAGCATTGTCCTATGGAAACAAATGCACTAATCTGGCAACTTGGACTCCACATCCTGTGCATTTATATAAAAATGCAAAATAGCTACACCTTTTAAACCATTTTTCTCCTGGTCCATTACTCTGCAGGAGTAATTTGAGTAGGCATTGATGATGATAAACACCACAGTTTAGAAGATGTTAAACCAAGCTTATCAGAGCTCACATAGAGAAACAAATTAGGCAAACTGAAGTAATTTGAGCTAATGAAGTTTGATTCCAAACATCCAGATCAATTAAGCTTCCAGTACTTGCTTGGGTTCCTGCTCTGTAGGGCAGCAAGGAGCTGCTTGCCTGGAAGGCTGGGCCGGAAGAACTAACAGAGAAGCTATGGAAGTAAAGGCAACAGAGCCATTCAGCGCTTCCGAGACAAATTTCACAAGCCTTCCCGTTTGAGGATCACATCATATGTAAACGAATGGAAAGTGGGCAATGCACCCACAGGGACCCCACTTATTGAGTATCTCAGGAGTTCCAATATTCCAAAGACCTAGTATTGTGAGAATGGGACCAGCCTTCCAGGTAAAAGCTGCCCTGTAAGAAAATGGGCATAAGTGAGGCTTCCATGGAAGGTTGGGAAGCCCAGGGCCTGGAAGTCAGATCAGGAGGACCTAGTCCCTGTCCTGTAGTGTCATAAATGAGCTGTGTTTCGTACATCTCTAAACTGCGGAATGAAAGAACTAGGTTAGATAATTTTTTTAATCTCTCACATTCTGAAGTATGGAAGAGTGTGTCTGCATGTGTGTGTTTATTCTGTGTGTGCATGCATGCACCAGTGAAAGATTGAGGGTAGGAGAGAGGAGCTAGGAGCTAGAAGGAGTTCCCAGCCTGGCCCTCTCCTGAATTTGGAGAAGCATTTCCTTAGAGGCATTAGCCTCCATCAGTTATGTGTCCAATACTGTTCAGAAGTTAATTCAGTCTGCTATTTGCTGTGGGCATGGGAGTGGGGTGTCTCACCAGGCACACAGCTGAAAAAATTGACCCTTACATGTTAGCCACTCCTGCAGATGCCAGCTGAAGGTGTCAACAGTTAACACCCTTCCATCCCCAGTCCCACTCAGGACTTCTCAGAAACGGACAGCAATCTAGTTAAGTGGCCTCCAAACATTTTTGGAGCATACTTGCCATATCTGTGAATATTTATTTAGTAGTAAATTATGTGTAAACTCGTGGTACACTATGTAATTGAAAAAATGATAAAGCCTACACAAAACAGAAATTAAAATCCCATGAGTTTATAAAAGAGCAGAAATAGACATTGTAATTCACATTAGTGACTCTTCCTCCCTTAAAGGGGGAGGAGCTAGCAAGAGTGTGGGCAGGTTGGCCATAGACAGGCAAGTTCTCTCCCACTGTGTTGATGGATGATTGTGTTTTCTTCATGTTCACCTCATTCATATCTCACTGGGAACCTCTAAAGACCATGGCCTAATCAAAAGGCATGGCCTTCAGAGTGGGAATTTCAGGCATTGAGGTACAAGACTGGCAGAAAGACTCGGGGTAATGCTTCTAAGCCTTCCATCTTCCTTCATGCTAAAACTGGCTCACACCAAGTACAGTCTCCTTTGGGACTCTTATACATGCATCATGTATAGGTTCTTCACTTAAAACCTCTAGAAAGCTGTTATGTTTGCGCTCTCCCTCCCAGGATGCTCAAATGAACATTCTCTCTTCAAATAGCCCATAATTATCAAATCACTTGATTTTTATTGCAAAGAAAGAATAATCGCACCAGAATCTAGTGACCATGCTTTTTGGGAAGCTCAAAGGGAATTTCATAATTCAGAATTAATTAGGCAATGAGAGAGAACAGGAGGCATATTTTAGTATATTAATTCATGCCAAGTTCAAACTCATTCCATCTCAGTTGCCCAGTGTGAATAATTATGCCATTAATCCAAGGCTGGAAGAGAGCTATGGTGACTGCAATACATTTCTAAGCAAATAAAGAAAAATGTCACTTCTCCCCTTCAACTAACGCTCTGAATAGAGCTACATAATAATAATACCTTTATTTATTTATAGAGCATAAATTCTCCAGAGCTCAATAAACTATAGGATAAGCAAAATGCTAGTTACAGAGAAAAAAAAAAAAAGTCTTCCAGCTAATTCTGAAACAAAACATTAGAGAGGAAAAATGACTAAGGAGAGAAGCTGAAAATCTTAAAAGAGCTTGGGAAAGCGCTACAAGGAAGAGGTGATGATGTGGCTTTTTCATCTCCCCTCCCCCTTCTTTGGAGCACTCTCCCAGTGACTCCGGAGGAGGAAAGTTTCGTAGACGTTTCAATCAGCTCTGAACAGGAACCCTGGCTTCAGTCATCCTTCTGTCAAGAAGTTGCAGGGCAGCCTGCCCCACTCCCCACTTCCAGATGCCCTTCCAGTTCTTGTACGGTTTATTGAGAATAGGAGTACTGTGGGGATGAGATCCCAGGACCCCTAATTTATGAGTTAAAGACAGAGAAAAGGCAAGGAATCTGGGAACTCTCAACTGCTTTTTGGTGTCCTGCCAGCACCGACTGTCTGCATGGCGCCCTCTGGTGTTCGGACGGGGTCTCTTACGGTCTCCGCAAGGCAGTCAGGAGCAGTATTTTTTCCCCCACAAGAGGGAGCAATACAGGGAAGATAAAATTATTAATAGAAGAAATAATTTTACTTTAAAATTATAGTTTTACTAAGTTTCAAGAGAAATGCACATTCTTAAAACTTGGGTTATGTAATTTATTGACTAGAAGATCATTTAGAATATGGGAAGCGAGTTTTAGTTACTAAAATCGTACTGAGCACACTTGATACAGCAACCAAGAGAACACATCTAGTCATTTATCCCTTGTGCACACACACCAGCCTTTTGAAGAGCCTCACGTGTGTCCATGTGTTTTATCTCATTTCAGCCCCGAATAACTGGAGATGGCCATTTCAAGCCCTGACGTTTCCTCAATGCTCCAACTGGCCCGCCCAAACTCTCCATATATGTCCAATAGACATAATACATACAACTTTGTTCAAAACAGAACTTTTCTCTTTTTAAAAAATTTTATTTATTTATTTATTTATTTATTTATTTATTTATTTATTTATTTATTTATTTATTTATTTATGAGAGATACAGAGAGAGAGGCAGAGACACAGGCAGAGGGAGAAGCAGGCTCCCTGCGGGGAGCCCCATGTGGGACTCAATCCCAGAACCCCAGGACCCCAGGATCACTACCTGATCAAAGGCAGAGTTCAACCACTGAGCCACCCAGGTGCCCCAAAATAGAACTTTTCATTTATTTTTTCCTTCCCTTGCCTGTGCCTCCCTCCACTCTTCCCCTTTGGCACCACCATCTCTTAGTTACTCAGGTCCAAAGCCTGGGAATCACTCTTGACCCCTCTCTTCCCCACATTTTATTTCCAATTCATTGGTAATTCCTGTTAGATCCATCCTCACAATAATGCTTGTAGGCAAGAACTATCCCTGCTAGTATATGAACATTTGAATAGTAATGGAAGGCCATGTACTTTAAAAGGATCTCCCCACAGATACTTATTAATTATAGTAGTATTACTTATCAATTAAAATAATTAGGTAACTATTTTACTTTGGCGTGTATGTCAAAAGATCAAATGTGACATTACCTGTAATGGGACTGATTGACAGCAAGTGCCTCCTGATGTGACACAGGAATGCGGCTCAGCATCGCTTCTATGATCTCCCTGCCCAAAGTCTGTAACATGGATCCAATCATGAGGAATCATCAGATTTGGGGGCTATTTTACAAAATAACCGGCCTATACTCTTAAAAATGTCAAGGTCATGAAATATAAAGAAAGATTCAGAAGTTGTTCTGGATTAAAGGAAATTAGAGACACCTGGGTGGCTCAGTTGGTTAAGCATCTGGCTTTGGTCTCAACTCAGGTCTTAATCTTGGGATCATGAGTTGAAGCCCCACATTGGGCATCATGTTGGGTGTGGAGCCTACATTAATTAATTAAAGAGTGACAGGACAAAATGCTACATATGATCTTGGATTTTCTTTGGTTATAAAGAATAGTATTGGAACGATTGGAGAAATATAAGTAAGTTCTATAGATAATATAACAGCATCATAGTCATATTAACTTCTGATTTTAATACTAGTACCGTATTCTTAAAAGAGAATGGGAAAACACACTAAAGCATTTAGGCGTAAAAAACAGTATATCTGCAAGTTACACTTAAATGAGAGAGGAAGAGAGAAGCAAATGTAGTAACATGTCGACATTTGGAATCTTGGTGAAGGCTATTCAGTAATTCTTTGTATTATTCTTGCAACTTTTCTGACATCTTGAAATGATGTCATAATAAAATATTTCTTTTTTGGCTCCTTCCCTTTCCTCGGCCCACAAATGCAGTCAATCACCAGGTGCTTTTGATGGTATTTCCTAAATATAACCTAATCGCTTGTGTTCATCTCCATTGCCACTATCATAATATTAAGCACTCCTCCTGCCTGCACTAACAACTAGTGAAAATAGCAAATATCTTCATGGTATAATCTTACCTTTCCAGCATCACTTTAAATCAACATTTTATTTATGCTGCTAGTCCTAACCTAGCAGTAGTTAGGAAAAGGGAGTAAATGTTATAAGTATTGGAAAAGTAGATGCAATAGTCGGTTTTCACAGATGACGTAATTGTCTCTGTCAATATAGATGACTCAAGTGGAACTACAAAGTATTATAACTAATTAGACTCTATAAAATCAATTTTATTGATTCCTATACGACCAATCAGAATATGCATTTTTTAAAGTGATACACAACAGCAATAAAAGTATAGGGTTCCTAGGAGCAAATCTAACGTGTAAAACATGCACATAAAATGTGCGTCCTTTTATGTGCACATAAAAATAATAAAAGTTTGGGCGGCCCGGTAGCTCAGTGGTTTAGCGCCACCTACAGCCCAGGGTGTGATCCTGGAGACCCGGAATCGAGTCCCACATCAGGTTCCCTGCATGGGGCCTGCTTCTCTCTCTGCCTGGGTGTGTGTGTGTGTGTGTGTGTGTGTGTGTGTGTGTGATGAATTAATTAATTAATTAATTAATTAATAATAAAAGTTTACGAGGAACATAAAAGAAGACTGAATAAATTCAAAAAATATACAACATTGATGGATGGGGTAGCACATCTACAAGTTACCTTTATGAAATCTATTCACCACCTTCTTGATTTGCTAACAAAACCCAAAGCTCGGGAAGAGGATGGAACTGTGTTTTGCTAAGTTTTCTTGCAGAAAGGCATCATTTTTGACAAAGTTCTGGCCAACAGGAGGGAAACAGATGTCTGGGATACTTTCTGTTTGTTTGTTGTTTGTTTGGCTTTCCTCTCTTCATTTTCCTTTTTCCTGATGGACATCAGATGTGATGCCTGGAGTAGCTACAGCTGTCTTGTAACAAGGAAGCAATAAGCATATGGCTGAAAACTCGACACATACAGATAGAGGAAGTCAAAAACACTTAAGGAGGGAGAAGATATTTGCAAATGACATATCAGATAAAGGGCTAGTTTCCAAAATCTATAAAGAACTTATTAAACTAAACACCAAAGAAACAAACAATCCAATCATGAAATGGGCAAAAGACATGAAGAGAAATCTCACAGAGGAAGACATGGACATGGCCAACAAGCACATGAGAAAATGCTCTGCATCACTTGCCATCAGGGAAATACAAATCAAAACCACAATGAGATACCACCTCACACCAGTGAGAATGGGGAAAATTAACAAGGCAGGAAACAACAAATGTTGGAGAGGATGCGGAGAAAAGGGAACCCTCTTACACTGTTGGTGGGAATGTGAACTGGTGCAGCCACTCTGGAAAACTGTGTGGAGGTTCCTCAAAGAGTTAAAAATAGACCTGCCCTATGACCCAACAATTGCACTGTTGGGGATTTACCCCAAAGATTCAGATGCAGTGAAACGTCGGGACACCTGCACCCCGACGTTTCTATCAGCAATGGCCACAATAGCCAAACTGTGGAAGGAGCCTCGGTGTCCATCGAAAGATGAATGGATAAAGAGGATGTGGTCTATGTATACAATGGAATATTACTCAGCAATTAGAAACGACAAATACCCACCATTTGCTCAAACGTGGATGGAACTGGAGGGTATTATGCTGAGTGAAATAAGTCAATCGGAGAAGGACAAACAGTGTATGTTCTCATTCATTTGGGGAATATGAATAATAGTGAAAGGGAATATAAAGGAAGGGAAAAGAAATGTTGGGAAATATCAGGAAGGGAGACAGAACATAAAGACTCCTAACTCGGGGAAACGAACGAGGGGTGGTGGAAGGGGAGGAGGGCGGGTGTTGGAGGGGAATGGGTGACGGGCACTGAGGTGGACACTTGATGGGATGAGCACTGGGTGTTTTTCTGTATGTTGGTAAATTGAACACCAATAAAAATTAATTTAAAAAAAAAAAAACACTTAAGGAGAAGCACTGGCAGTCTCTGTGGCAGCCCTGGACGGCTCACTACCAGACAACTCGGCATAAGGGAGACATAAACCATCACTGCCTGCACTGCTCTAACTCAGGATTCTCTGCCTTGAATACAAAAATATTGCTAAACGTTGCAGCTTGGAACCCAGTGCCTTAAAGATGGCAATTCTCCCCCAATTAACTTATAAATTAATGAACTGCAGATAGTTGTGGCAATCTTTTTTAAATTATTTTAAAATTTTATTTAAATTTAATTTTTTTTAAATTTTATTTAAATTTAATTAATGAACATATAATGCTATTGGTTTTAGAGGTAGAGTTAAGTGATTCATCGGTCTTATATAGTACCCAGTATGGCAAGCACCAAGGTGGAGGGATGCACAAGAAAGTAAGAGCATGATCTCTATCTGCTAAATCCTTATGGCCCACCATTCATCACTCCAGCTTCTACCTAGGGACTATGTATTTATTTTCAAGTTTTATCTTTTAAAATTCAAATTCAATATTTAACATATATTGTGTTATTGGTTTCTGAGGTAGAGTTCAGTGATTCATCAATGTTATATAGTACCCAGTGCTCTTTACCGCCTGCGCCCTCCTTAATGTCCTTAATCACTGAGTTACCCCATCCTCCCACTCCACTCCACTCCAGCGACCCTCAGGCTGTTTCCTATGATTAAGAGTCTCTTATGGTTTGTCTCCCTCTCTGATGTCCTCTTATTCTATTTTTCCCTCTATTTTCCTATGATCTTCTGTTTTGTTTCTTCAATTCCACTTAGGAGTGAGATCTATGATATTGTCTTTCTCTGATTGACTTATTTTGCTTTTTAATACCCTGTAGTTCCATGCATGCCATCACAAAAGCATATTTTTTTGATGGACGACTAGTATTCCATTGTATATATATATACCACATCTTCTTTATCCATTCATCTATTGATGGACATCTGGGATCTTTCCATGGTTTGGCTATTGTGGACATTGCTGCTATAGATATTGGAGTGCAGGTGCTCCTTGGGGTCATTACATTTGTATCTTTGGGGTAAATACCCCGTAGTGCAATTGCTGGGTCGTAGGGTAGTTCTATGTTAAGCTTTTCAAGGAAGCTCCACACTGTTTTCCAGAGTGGCTGCAACCCCTGAGGTTGCATTTCTCTCAAGAGTGTATGAGAGTTCCCCTTTCTCCGCATCCTCGCCAATATCTGTGGTTTCCTGACTTGTTAATTTTAGCCATTCTGACTGGTGTGAGGTGGTATCTCATTGTGGTTTTGATTTGTATTTCCCTGATGCTGAGTGATGTGGAGCATTTTTTCATGTGTCTGTTGGCCATTTGTACGTCGTCTTTGGACATATCTGAAATATCTGTTAACGTCTTCTGCTCATCTCTTGATTGGATTATTTATTCTTCGGGGGGGGTGAGTTTGATAAGTTCTTTATAGATTTTGGATCCTAGCTCTTTGTGTGACATGTCATATGCAAATATCTTCTCCCATTCTGTTGGGTGTCTTTTGGTTTTGTCGACTGTTTCCTTTGGTGTGCAAAATCTTTTTATCTCCATGAAGTCCCAGTAGCTCATTTTCCCCTTTGTTTCCCTTGCCTTTGGATACCTATCTAGCACGAAGCTGATGTGACCAATGTCACAGAGATTGCTGCCTGTGTTCTCCTCTAGGATTTGGATGGATTCCCATCTCATATTTGGGTCTTTCATCCATTGTGAGTCTAACTTTGCGTCATGAAGAAATGATCCAGTTTCATTCTTCTGATGTGTATGTCCAATTTTCCCAATAGCATTTGTGGAAGAGACTGTCTTTTCCATTGGATATTCTTTCTTGGTTTGGTTGAATAGAGTTGCGGGTCCATTTCAGGTTCTCTATTCTGTTCCATTAATCTACGTGTCTGTTTTTGTGCCAGTACCATACTGTCTTGATGATCACAGCTTTGTAATGGTACCTGAAGTCCAGAATTGTGATGTCACTAGCTTTGGTTTTCTTTTTCAGAGTTCCTTTGGCTATTTGGTGTCTTTTCTGGTTCTATACAATATTAAGATTATTTGTTCCAGCTCTGTGAAATAAGTTGCTGGCATTTTGATAGGGATTGCATTGAATGTATGGATTGTCCTAGGTAGCATAGACAATGTAACAATATTTGTTCTTCCACTCTATGAGCATGGAACATTTTTCCATTTCTTGTGTCTTCCTCAATTTCTCTCATGAGTGTTCTATAGTTTCCTGAGTACAGATCCTCTGCCCCTTGGTAAGGTTTATTCCTAGGAATCTTATAGTTTGGGGTGTACCTGTCAATGGGATTGACTCCTTAATTTCTCTTTCTTCTGTCTCATTGTTAGTGTATAGAAATACAATTGACTTCTGTGCATTGAGTTTATATCCTGCCATTTTGCCGAGTTCCTGGGTGAGTTCTAGCAATTTTAAGGTGGAGTCTTTTGGGTTTTCTGCATAGAGTATCATGTCATCTGCAAAGAGTGAGAGTTTGACTTCTTTGCCAATTCAAATGCCTTTTATTTCTTTTTGTTGTCTAACCGCTGAGGCTAGGACTTCCATCTAGTACCATGTTGAACAGCATGGCGATAGTGGACATCTTTACCTTGTTGCTGACCTTAGGGACAAAGCTCTCAGTTTTTCCCCATTGAGAATGATATTCACCGTGGGCCTTTCATATACAGCTTTTAAGATATCGAGGTATGTTCCCTCTATCACTACACTCTGAAGAGTTTTAACAAAGAAAGGCTCTTACTTTGTCAAATGCTTTTTCTGCATCTATTGAGAGGATCATATGGTTCTTGTCCTTTCCTTCGTTAATGTAGTATGTCACATTGATTTGTAGATGTTGAACCACCCTGGCAGTCCAGGAATAAATCCCACTTGGCTGGGGTGAATAATCCTTTTAATGTACTGTTGGATCCTATTGGCTGGTATCTTGGTGAGAAATTTTGCACCTATGTTCATCAGGGATATTGGTCTGCAATTCCTCTCTTTGGTGAGGTCTTGTCTGGTTTGGGAATCAAGGTAAAGCTTGCCTCATAGAAGTGTTTGGAAATTTTCCTTCCATTTCTGTTTTTTGAAAGAATGTCAGAAGAATAGGTATTAATTCTTCTTTAAATGTTTGGTAGGATTCCCCTGAGAAACCATCCAGCCCAGGACTCTAGTTGGTTGGGAGGTTTTGATTAGAGCTTCCATCTCCTTGCTGATTATGGGTCTGCTCAGATTTTCTATTTCTTCCTGTTCCAATTTTGGTAGTTTATCCGTCTCTCTAGGAATACATCCATTTCTTCCAGATTGCCTAATTTGTTGGCATATGGGTGCTCATAAATTGTTCTTATAATTGTGTGTATTTCTTCAGTGTTAGTTGTGATCTCTCCTCTTTCATTCATGATTTTATTTATTTGGGTCCTTTCTCTTTTCTTTTTGATGAGTCTGGCCAGGGGTTTATCTATCTTATTAATTCTTTCAAAGAATCAGCTCTTAGTCTCATTGATCTGCTCTTCTCTTCTTTTGGTTTCTGTTTCACTGATTTTTGCTCTAAATTTTATTATTTCTCTTCTCTTGCTGGGTTTAGGCTTTCTTTGCTGTTCTTCCTCCAGCTTCTTCAGGTGTAAGGTTAGATTGTGTATTTGAGACCTTTCTTGCTTTTTGAAAAAGGCTTATATTGCTATATACTTCCCTCTTAGGACCGCCTTTGCTGCATCCCAAAGCACAGTCATGCTTTCATTTTCATTTGTCTCCATGAATTTTCTTTAGTTCTTCTTTAATTTCCTGATTGGCCCAATCATTCTTTAGTAGGATGCTGTTTAGCCTCCATGTATTTGAGCTCTTTCCAAACCTCTTCTTGTGATTGAGTTCTAGTTTCAAAGCATTGTGATCTGAAAATATGCAGGGAATGATCCCAATCTTTTGGTACCAGTTGCAGCCTGATTCGTGACCCAGGATGTGATCTATTCTGGAGAATGTTCTGTGTGCATTTGAGACGAATGTGTATTCTGTTGCTTTAGGACAGAAAGTTCTTAATAGATCTGTGAAGCCCATTTGGTCCAGTGTGTCATTCAAAGCCCATGTTTTCTTGTTAATCTTCTGCGTTGATTATCTGTCCATTGCAGTGAGTGGAGTGTTAAAGTCTCCTATTATTATTCTATTATTATCAATGTTTCTTTAACTTTGTTATTAATTGGCTTATATAACTGGCTGTTCCCATGTTATGTGCATAAATATTTGCAGTGGTTAGATCTTCTTGTAGGCTTGACCTTTCATGTATGATATAGTGTTCTTCATCTCTTAATACAGTCTTTGGTTTAAAATCTACATTTGTGGCAATCTTAATCTGGCTGCTAAACACAGCTGCTCTTTGAGGAGCTGTGTGAGATGTCAAACAGGAAGCCACCATATCCGGTTCTGGACTCTCTTGGGCTTTTTCTGGGACCAACCCAGATGCTTAGAGGCTGTTTGCTTTCCTCACTGCACCTGTCCCCTCTTCTTCCATCACAAGTTACTCCATAAGCTCCCTTTACATTTTTTTATACTACAGGGACATCCCTTCTCAGCAGTGCCCTCAGCCTAAAGCTCCCCTCCCCTCACCCACATTCACACTCTGATCTAAAGCAGGACATCTAGTGAGTGGGCTTCACTAAAGCTGATTCAAAAGCAGGGTCAGTGGGATGCCTGGGTGGCTCAGCAGTTGGGCGTCTGCCTTTGGCTCAAAGCGAGATCCCAGGGTCCTGGGATTGAGTCCCACATCAGGCTCCCTTCATGGAGCCTACTTCTCCCTCTGCCTGTGTCTCTGCCTTTCTCTCTATGAGTCTCTCATGAATAAATAAATAAAATCTTTAAAAAAAAAAAATCATGGGCAAGGGACGCCTGGGTGGCTCAGAGGTTAAGCATCTGCCTTCTGCTCAGGGCATGATCTTGGTCTGGGGATCAAGTCCAGCATCAAGGATCCTGCTAGGGGCCTGCTTCTCCTTCTGTCTATGTCTGTGCCTCTCTCTGTGTGTCTCTCGTGAATAAACAAATACAATCTTAAAAAAAAAAAAAAAGCAGGGGCAAGAATCCACCCTCAATGTGCCTAGCGTGGGGAGCAGTGGGAATAGGGGTGGAGGGGAAAATTAGCTTCCCTCACCTCAAAATGAGATAAAAGGCTGAGTTTTCTTAGACATATCCTTCAAATTCTGGTCACTTATGGGGGGCCTCTGCTAAGTGATTTGGCAGGTGCCCTCTCCCCCACCCATTCTGTGGTCACACATACCATGCAATGATTAGCAATCCTTTCCAAGCATAGCCTCTGTTCCACAGCCTCATAGCTGGGCCTTGCCCATGTAGATCTGGTCCACGAGTTACCTGTATTGTGTTGCCTTCTGACATAGAACTTTCAGGTTCCAAGTACCTTGCTCATGTCCTCACCCTTCCCCTCCTGCCACACAATTCCCTGGAAACACCTAAAAGGAAGTATGCCACAAATGCTCACAAACAAGTCCTTTGCTAATCCATGGCTTCCAACTGTCCTCTTCCTTGGCATTGACTTCCTCTTCCCTGAAGAGCCTGACACAGACTGCAAAACTACACCAGGACACCACAGCACTGTCTGTAATGTCACCTCTGAGCCATCACCACTTTTAACATACCATGAATGCATGCAGGCCATTGAGACCAAAGGATGCTGTGTTTTCTTTGAAGTTCTAAAAACACCCAACCTGACCATGTCATAACGCCTCAGTGGTGTCAACACCTCTTCACTCTTCTAGTCTTAGGATTTGACATTCCAGCAGTACAGCAATTCTGCTTGTGCCTCAATGTCTCTCTGAGAGTTTTTGGAAAAAGAATACTTTCATTTTGTGCTCTTGACATCTCTCTTCCACAAACTGAGCTAGGGCAGGTACCCTGTGCTGTCTCCCTGTCCTCTTCTCTCACCCTGCTTTACCCTCTTCTCCTTTGACCCAAGACTGATGCTCCACTTTGAAGTATTCAATAAAAAGGATGGCTTTTGTCCCTTTTCTGGTTTCCAGAGAAGTAGAACACCTTGTTGGCTGGGCCCAGGTATATATCCTTGTTTGGCTTCTAGCCTCTAGTAAGATGGAAGTTGAATCTCACTCCCTCACACACTCAGCTACTCCCACTTTTATTTCCCCTCTGAGACCCTACCTCCTCTCAACTGTCTGTTTCAGGCCCCAATATGGCTTCTTGAGACGCTGTCCTTAGCCTCCATGCTTTCAGTCTTCCATTTGACAATTAAAGGAGCATTTATCAAGCACCATCACTTTTACAAACCACCCAGTTTGAGTACAGTCAAGAAACATTCAGTCATACATGAGGGCAAAATTGTAGAATAGGGATATTTATAGCAGGCATGTAAGTAAGACAGTGAAAAAAATACAAGTAACTTAACTGCTCTAAGTAAATTATCGGTTGAATAAATAATAGAATATGTAAATAATGGAAAATTAAGCAAGAGTTACAATTATTGGTATAGAAAGGTGATTCTCAAACTGTCAAAGAACAGCCTGCATCAGAATTAGCCAGGGGCATGTTAAAAATACAGATTTCTGGGTACAGGTTCAGATTATGGAATCAGAATCTCTGGGAGTAGGACTTGGAATAATTATTTTAACAGGCTACTCCAATGATACTTAATGCACAGAATATCTTAAAACTTACATCCATGGAAGTCGAGTTAACTATGAAGGAAAATGGTCATGATTTATTGTTAGATGAAAATTATAGGTAACAGAAAAGATTTACAATATAATTCCATTTTTAACACGAATAGTGTAGACAGATAAAACTGGAAAATTATTTGCCAAAATATTAACAGGACTGAGTGGTAGTATAGATCATTTTTATTTTACTCTTTTACATGTTTACTTGTTGTGTGCAATTTCTACATTTCCAAAATAAGCATATATTTCATGAGTACTTAGCAAATGATAAAAGTTGTTTTGTTTTCACCAAATAATATAAGAGTTAAACTGTGTTAAGACTTTTTTTTTAACTTTTACTTTCACCTTGGATTTAATAAAGCAGATTTGAGGCAGCTTGCAAAATTTTGTACCACATGACAAAATTTTTAAATGAAGAATTAGAAATAAAGGGGAAACACGGGTATTAATATAAAATGAAGCCAAGATTAAGGT
Organism: Vulpes lagopus; assembly: GCF_018345385.1. Classification (NCBI taxonomy): domain Eukaryota; kingdom Metazoa; phylum Chordata; class Mammalia; order Carnivora; family Canidae; genus Vulpes; species Vulpes lagopus. The sequence continues at coordinate 69,293,418 of NC_054829.1, forward strand.
CAGTTTGCAAGAATACATCGCCATAAACTAGTATTGTTTCTAAAGTTGAGCTGTACATTTGGCTCTTCCTGATGTCTCATGGGCACTGAGCTGACCAGAGCAGCCAGAAAGAGGGAGGAGGAAAGGATCACAGCAAAGTTTTAACTTGGATGACTGTGTGGATTCCAGTAGCCTTTAACCAAGACAAGATTCATGAGACCCCTGATTAGTTTTCTTTATAACTCTCCACTGGAAAAAAGTACAAGAAAACAGGTACGGAAGAGAAAGCTCCCCCTAATACAATTACTGGGCACCCAGCCAAGTGGCTGACCCACACACCAGGCTTGCAGCCTGACATTCAAATTTCAGTCTCAAGAAAAAGTCAAGAATGTTATAAAAAATGAACAGAGGGGAATAACCATGTCTCCAAAGAGGATATACAAATGGCAAACAAGCACTTGAAAAGATGTTATGCATCATTAGTCATTAGTGAAACTCAAAACAGCAGTGAGATACTACACACCCACTAGAATGGCTACAATTTTTTAAAAGCTGGTAAGGGAAGTGTTAGCAAGGATATAGAGAAATTAGAGTTTTGTGTGTTGTTATGGGAATGCAAAGGATAATATGTAAATGTCAAATGGTGTGGCCCCTGCAGAAAACAGTTTTGCAGTTGCTCAACAAGTCATACAGAACTACCCTATGGCCCAGAAATTCTACTGCTAAGTATACAGCAAAAAATTGAAAACAAGAATTCAAATACTTGCCCATGAATGTTCATGGCAGCACTGCACACAACAGCCAAAAAGTGGAAACAGCCAAATGTCCATCAAATGACGAATAGATAAACAAAATATGGTCCATCCATATAATGGAACATTATTCAGCCACGAAAAGGCACTGATACTACAACTTGTGTGAATCTTGAAAATGTTCTCCTGAAATAAAAAAGCCAGATAAAAGACATCACAGATTGCAGGATTCTATTTACATTCAACGTATAGAATTGGCTAATCCACAGAGATGAAACAGAGACTAGTGCTTTCCAGGGCCTGGGGGAAAGGGAAATGGCAAGTGACTGCTTAATGGGTGTATTTCTTTTTGCGGTGATGGAAATGTCTTGAAACTAGATGGAAATGGTGGTCACACAACACTGTGAATGTACTAAGTGCTATTAGATAGTATGCTTTAAAATAATTCTTGGTTACTGTTAAATGAATTTTGCCCCACCTAAAAAAAAAAAAAAAAACGGAATTTCAGGGTCATTTAGGAGTAGGAGTAGTTTGTGAAAGTTAAATCTGAGAATACTGGGGTTTTCAAAAAGATTCTGGAGAGGAAGTGGAGATAATTAGTCCAGTTTTGGACCTCCACGTTTAATGTGCCCACAGGGCATCCAGAGGAAAGTTCTAAAGATTGGTTAGAATTAGCAGTCTCAAGCTGGGGAGAGAACTCTGAGCTGGAGCTCTAGATTTGAGGGTCATCAGGCTGGAGGTAGAAGTTTAGTCTATACATGTGGGTTCTCCTCAGGACCCCTCACATGAAAGGAATGAAATATAGGTCCCTGTGGAAGAAATTCCATCATTACCCCTGGATGATTCTTCTTTGAAAGGTTTCCTCACCAGTGTGGGCTTGGTATTCATTCATTGTTTTTAATGAAGGTAGAGAGTCGTATACAAACTTTCACCATGCAAAAAAGCCTGGCTCTGATGGGGATGGATTTCTCTGGCATGCCAAATTAATTTAAAAAAGAAAAAAAAAGATGTGACCTCTGTTTGACACATTACCAGAACAAGCAACCACAGACCCCTCCTTCTCAGCTTCCTTCTATCTATACCCAGTGAAGTGTGAGAGTCCTCCCTTGCCCTTCCCAGCACTTGGTCTCAGGTGTTTGTGGTGGGCTTATTGAAGAGCCCACTGATATGTCACAAGAACAGATGTGGTACCATGGCTGACAAAGTGAGGTCATATTTCTCCCAAATCTTTTCTGATGTTTGAACTGAAACAAATTTCAGGGCACAAATAACTCTTTAAATGGCATTAAAAAAAACATAGTGGGGAGAATGGGAGGATGGATGAAATAGGTTATGGGGATGAAGGAGGGCACTTGTCACGATGAGCACCGGGTGATGTATGGAACTGTTGAATCACTATGTTATACACCAGAAACTAATATTACCCTGTGTGTTAACTAACTGTAACCAAAATAAAAACTTAAATAAATTTTAAAAAAACAATAAAGAGATACCTGGGTGGCTCAGTGGTTATACATCTGCCTTCTGCTCAGGGCGTGATTCTGGGGTTCCAGGATCAAGGCCCACATCGGGCTCCCTGCATGGAGTCTGCTTCTCCCTCTGCCTCTCTCTTTCTGTGTCTCTCTTGAACAAATAAATAAAATATTTTTTTAAAAATAGAACCAATAAAAAATGCAAAAAGCACAAAAAGAAAAAGGAAATATAATAAACTTGGTAACCATTTAATCTAGATAAGAGGTGTTTGGAGACTGTACCATTTTCTCCATGATTGTTTGTTGAAAATATAACAATTTCAAGCAGAATCTTTAACATTGCAGTGATTTAAATTTCACACAAATTTGTTAAGCATAAGATTTGTTCCAGGCACTAAGCTAGGAAGTTTCATATGTGACTAGTGCCTGCATGATGGACCATTTTGGTGACATATCCTAGTCCAATTAAATGCCCTAAGCATTAGATTACAATAAATAATGTTATGCAGTAGGAAGGTGGTGATGATCCCTTGGGTCAATAAACGGTGAAAATGAAATTTGACTTGGATAAGAAAATTTGAAATAGAAGGCATTCCCTACCCCAAAGTGATAAACTTAATTTCCCTGCATCTCCCAAAATAATATTTTGGGAGGTTCAATGATATAGCTTCATTTTCTCATAGAGAGGAGTTGATTCCCCCCACCTAGAGAAGGACTGGTCTGCTCAGGTCTGTGGCTGCCACAGACCACAGTAAAGGAGCTTTCTCACACCACTTCAAAGGCAATGTCAGGAAGTCCATCTGCATCATGCTATCAGCAAGACCTGCCTCAGAACCAGCAACCAACAGATGAGGCTACCATGGGAACACATGGCAGAGAGCAGACAAGCAGAACAGCCTGCTCTGGGAAGTTCTGCCTTTTAAACCAGACACATGCTCTAGACTGAGAAGAAAATCCAAGAAAAGAGCAGAAAGAAGGCCCCTGCCTTTCCCTCATCTAGTCTTGGGTGGAAGAACATATAGATAATTGGACACAGATAATGAAATCATTATTCTGAAAAATCCTATGTTAGATCGAAGTCTTTGATGCCGTATCATCATGATACCATTGTCACTCATGTTTCCCCTATAAGAAAAATGAAACCAAGAAAGCTAAATGTCAAGATTTAATATTAAAACCTTGTTAAACCTCCAACTCTAATTTCTGCTTAGAATTTCAATTTCGATCTTAATTTAATTTCAATCTTAGTATTATGGAAGGAAAGCTTTAATGAGTTTCTCTTTTATTGAAACATAAGTGACATATATTAGTTTCCTTTGTGTAACATAATTATTTACCATATGCATATACTGTGAAACGATCACTCAATAAGTCTAGTCAACATCCATCATCACCTCAGGTAGTTACAAATTTTTTTCTTGTGATGAAAACTTGTAAGATCTACTCTCTTAGCAACTTTCAGATACATAATACAGTACTATCAACTACAGCCACCATGCTATATATCACAACCTCAGAACCAACTTATAACTGGAAGTTTCTATTTATTTATCATCTTCACCCATTTCACTTCCAACCTGCAACCCCGCCTCTGGCCAACATCAATCTGTTCTCAATAGCTATGAGTTCAGGGTTTTTGTGGGGTTTGGTTGGGGGGTGAGATTCCATCCATAAGTGAAATCATATGGTATTTGTCTTTCTTGGACTTAGTGCATTCAGAATAATGCCCTTAAAGTCCATCCATGTTGTCACAAATGGAAAGATTTCCTTCTTTCTTAATGTCTGAATATATATATATATATGTGTAAAAATACATATATATGTATATATATATATATATATATATACACACAATGGAATGTATTTATGCCACATTGTCTTTATCCATTCATCCATCAATGAACACTTAGGTGTTTCCATGTCTTGGCTATTGTAAATAATGCAACAATAAACATGAGTATACACATATCTTTTCAAGTTAGTGTTCTCATTCCTTCAGATAAATACCCAGAAGTAGAACTGCCAGGTCATATGGTAGTTCTATTTTTAATTTTTTGAGAAACCTCCATATTGTTTTCCAAAGTGGCTGCACCAATGTATACTCCCACCTATAGCACACAAAAGTTTCCTTTATCTCCACATTCTTGGCAACACTTATTATTTTTTGTCTTTAATAATAGCTATCCTAACAAGTGTGAGGTGATATCACATTGTAGTTATGATTTGCCTTTCCTTGATGACTAGTGATGTTAAGCACCTTTTCATTGAAGATACAGCTGTCCCCACCCAAAAAAAAAAAAAAAAAAAAAAGATCAAGGGAGAACTAAGAGTTATCCAAACCTTTATGAAAGTCTGCCATATGGATGGGGACATTATAGGATTGGTATCTGTAAAATATCTCAACTCTAGTTTTTTACTCACAATGAAGTTATAACGTTCACCAGCATCTTCGCAGGTAGAACTGCATCAACTACATTGTTCTGTGTTTGGTACTACAAAATCATCTGGAAAAAGTACCTGCCATGTGCGAAGCTCTGGACATGGTATTTTACATACCATATCTCATTTTATCATTTTAGCACTCCTATGTGCTGACATTTTTAACATATACAGAAATGGTTCAAGAGTTTAGATAACTTAAGTCACGTTAGTAACTGGTTATTAAGTGGTCAAACCAATAATCAAAGTTGAGTCAATCTGACACCAAAACATATCTCTTGTCAAAACGACTTATTTCAGGGGATAGATTGCTATGAAATTCAGGAATTTATGTTTTTTTAACTTTGTTTATGGTTTCTTTTGGATTTCACACAGATTTTGGTGTGCAGATTTTTTTCACTTAAGCAAATACATTAATATTTTTCTTTATGGTTTTTGCTTTTTGTATCTTGTTAGGAAAATTTATCTACCTTAAGATTATAAATGTATTCTGTGTTTTCTTTTAGACTTTATAAAAATTTGTTTCTTACATTCAGATCTCTATCTTTAATTTCTACTTCAATTTCTACTTTTTCTAATTTTCTTTAATTTGATGATGGTATGAATAGGTGATATAATTTAATTTTTCCCCACAAATAACCAATTGTCCAGCACCATTGATGAGAGTTCATCTCTTCTCTACTAATTCTTCATGCCTCTGTCATCTATTGAGTCTAAATGTAAGGAGATCTCTTTCTGAACTTTCTACTTTCTTCCATTGGTCTTCCCTTCTTTCAACCTCTGCTAAATCTGCTTTAATCTGTGTAAATCTGCTTTGCATTTTATATCTACTATAACATTATAATGAATACATTAATATTTGCTTCAGTAAGCCCCCATCTCATTCTTCTCCAATTTTTCTCTTGGTTATTTGAAGCTTTTTAATTTTTTATTTAAAATTTAAAAACAACTTGTTAATGTTACTGGAAAAACTCTATTGAGCTGCTGATGAGAACAATATTGCACCTGTGAGTTAATTTTGGGAGAAGTGACACCTTTAGAAATAATGAGTCATCTCATCCAAGGACATAGTATGTTTCACCATTTATTTTTTTAATAATTTTATCCATAAAAGCCTCACCCATCTATTATTTATTCCTAGATACCGTAGAGATTTTGTTCCTATTGTAAATGAATGTCTTTTTTTAAATTATATATACTAATTTTTTGTCCTAAGTGTCTAGAACCCAACTGATTTTTCTATATTTATCTTGTACCCAGCAACACTGCTGAACTCTAATTAGTTAATAGTTCCTATTAGATCGTCCAATGATTTTTTTCTCTAATAAGTGCAATATACATGTATTAAGTTTTAAAACTCCAGAATTTGAAATATATCACCTCTCTTATTTTCTCTAAATTGATATAATTTTTTTTGAGCTGGCATCACACACGGGTCATGTTCTACCTACGTTCTGTCTGAAACATGTCTGTGGCCTGGGGACTAGGGAGCAGGGCCCTCTCTAGTCACGTGGCATCAGTGTAGTCAGCTTGCTGCAGCCACATCTGTTCCCTCTGTGAAGCTCTCATCCTGCAGCTCTCTGTCACATTCATGCTTGTAAGGTGACTCCCTCTGGAAGATATAACCCAAGGGTGAATCCAACTGGGTGCTTCATCGGAGCATCAGCAACTGTTTCACAGGCAGAAAATGCTTACTGGAAACAAGCCATTGTGCTTGGAAAGAAAAAGGAGAGAGCAGACCAGTAAAGGGAAGTAGGGAGGGAGAGGAGGGAAGCCTTTGGTCACCCCATCTCACAGGTGGAAATATAAGTCATTCTCCCTCTCCAGGTATGAAAAGAAGGGACAAAGAATAAAGAGAAGATGCCCTCTTAAAACCTCTTCTAAAAATCCTGCTCAGTGACCTCCATGGGCTAGAACTGCATCATACCTAAACCCTTGTGTGTAAAAGAGTCTGAGAAAGTGGGTATATTTAACCGGGTACCATCACCACCCTGAGCAAAATGGGGGTTCTTCAGTGAGGAAGAAGGGGAGAGGGCTACTGGACAAGCGACTAGCAATGTCAGCCTCCATTTTAAGATGGAGGGCACTACGCCTTAGAGCCTTCTCCACAGTGAGCCAGGAAATGTTGGAGGCTGTTTGGAGAGTTCCTAATAAAATTTATCTGCTAAGGCAGACAAGTGTGTACTCTGTAATGATACTGGGTACCTCAGATTTGCACCCTGTGGTAATGGGACACTGCTAGGGCTTGAAGCTGTAAGAGATATTTATTTTGATGGTGTTGCTTTGTTACCAGGGAGGAGACTCATGCAACTAGACCTAAGCTGATGCACAGGAAGAAATCTGCCCACCCCACCCCACCAAGTCCTCAGGTGGTACAGCTGAAGAGTTAGTGGGAAAAGCCACAAACCTGTCGTTTTATTTCTCCACCTTAATGTTCTAAACATCTATGGTCTTATAGAGTCTCCCCAGCCAGGGACAGGGAGCCTGCTCTGGGACCACCAAGAGGTTTTTTTGGGTTTGTTTTGTTTTGTTTTGTTTTGTTTTGTTTTGTTTTGTTTTGTTTTGGTTAAGGGTGTGGAGCAGTGATTTCTTTGGACCAGGTAGTACCTGGCAGAGTTGTCTGTCTGCACTTGGGCGATAGCGGGAGGATTCTCTTTAAGCATCTCAGGATGTAGGTCTAAGCAGTGGCAGCTTTCCAGCACTTTCTCCACCTCAGCACTTTCTCCTTTATTCCTTCACCTGATGCTTGTCCTTCCTACGCTGGCCTGGCTATCTGTGGGGGTCTGGGTGAAATATAAAACCTTTCTTTCAGAGACTTTTCCCTCCCAAATTAACTCATAAAGTTATTTAAGGGTACACCCAACATCACAAAATCACTTAAGACTACTCTCCCTTGCTACCACCTCTAGGAGAAACAAGATGCAAATTCTGAGACTCTATTGCTTCAGCTGACAAAGCCAAATCTTGGAATACATGAGAAACAGTCCCTGTGGGAAGGGTTTTTATATAATACAAATGGAGGTAAAATATCCAGATCTGGGCAATTCTTCCATTCAAAAAGAATGTATTAAGTACTTTCTCTGCGTGTGCCATTGTACCAAGCACTGAGAATCAGTGCAAAGAGGAAGGACTTAATGAGAGAAGAGGCTGAACTAGTAGTGATCCAAGCCCCTGTCAACTAAGCATTAAAGCTTAGACTTTATCTTCTAGTTGGAAGGGCCCAAGGGAAGAGTCAGTTCACCCTCACAAAAGAGTAGAACTCAGACACAGCAGGACTTAGAAATCTAAGTAACTCTGGAAAGAAAGAAAAGAAAGAAAGAAAGCTAGTTGAATCGGGAGAGATCTGTCTACACTGTAGACATCAGCTGATTCATGTACTTATCATGACAATGTATACAACAGATTTCAACAAAGTGCCTTGTTCTAACTCAGCCAGCACATTGTAATAAGTTTCAGAAGGAAGTAAACAATCTTAAGAAAGGAAGGAGAACAGCAGACAAGATCATCCAGAGAAACTGGGCTTTCCAGAAAAGCTGCCGACGGTAGGGGCCACTCTGTTACACCAGGTGCTTGCCCTCAGAGTTGGAAGGCAGTGAGCACTCAGTGGCCCCAGCGTCTCCCTTGTGTAGGTTCTGATATTTTACTGGTTCTTGATATACTTTTCTTCCCCTGGTGTCTCCATTGCCAGAAGCAAATAATGTAAGAAAATCAAGAGCTTTGGTTCCCAGCCAATGTGGTGGCTCAGGTTTAGAAACCACGGGAAAGTCTAGACTCATCTGAATTAAACCGTGAGCAGTCTGAGTTGTTGAAACCATGTGAGAAACAGAAACAAGCTAGCTGTTCTTCATTTTGTCTGTTTTTAAACTTTTTAAAGATGGTTAATCCTATCAGCCTCTGCAACCTTGTAGTTATTCAACATTTTAAAAAATTAATTGTATTTTTGGGGTGCCTGGGTGGTGTAGTATGTTAAGCATCTGATTCTTGGTCGTGATCTCGGGGTCCTAGGATGGAGCCCTGCATCGAGATCGAGATGGAGATCTCAAGATTGAGCCCTGCATCAGGCTCAGCACTCACTGGGGAGTCTACTTGGGACTGATTCCCTCTCCCTCTCCTTCTGTCCTTCCTGCTCATGCTTTCTCTCTAAAATAAACAAATCTTTTTTAAAAAATTATTTTTTTTAGGAAATGTGTTTACCTGGTGCAAAATCTAGGTTCCAAAAGTATGAAAAATTAGGGACGCCTGGGTGGCTCAGCGGTTTAGCGCCGCCTTCAGCCCAGGGCGTGATCCTGGAGTCTCGGGATCAAGTCCTGCATCAGGCTCCCTGCATGGAGCCTGCTTCTCCCTCTGCCTCTGTCTCTGACTCTCTGTGTCTCTCATGAATAAATAAATAAAATCTTTTTTTAAAAGTATGAAAAATTAAAAATATTCCTCTCCCCTTTGACTGCTAGTCATCCTGTTTCCCTCCCTGAAAGAAACAAATCAATGATATATTTTTGAGATTTATCCATGTTAATACATGTAAATATAGTTTATTCATATTAATGGATGCACAATAACACAATTTATTTATACATTCCTAGAAAATTTAGTTGTTTCCAATTTTTGTTTTAAAAAAATTTCTCAGGGAGATCCCTGGGTGGCTCAGCGGTTTAGCGCCTGCCTTCGGCCCAGGGCAGGATCCTAGAGTCCCGGGATCAAGTCCCACGTCGGGATCCCGGCATGGAGCCTGCTTCTCCCTCCTCCTATGTCTCTGCCTCTCTCTCTCTCTCTCTCTCTCTCTCTATGTATATATATATATATATATTTATATATATCTTAAAAAATAATACTAATAAAATAAAAATAAAATATATATATATCTTAAAAATAATATAAATAATATAATATAAATATAATGATATAAACATAATATAATAATATATAACAATATATAATATAATAATATATAATACAATAATTAATATAATAAATATAATAATATAAATATAATAATATAAATATAATAATAATATAATTAATATAATATATATCTTAAAAATAAAAATAAAAAAATAAAAAAAGTTCTCAGGGGCACCCAGTGGGTTAAGCTTCTGCCTTTGGCTCATGTCATGATTCCAGGGTCCTGGGATCAAGCCCTGTGTCAAACTAGCTGCTCAGCAGGAAGCCTGCTTCTCCCTCTCCTTCTGCTCCTGTAATCTCTATCTCAAATCAATAAATAAAATCTTTAAAAAATACAATTAAATAAAAAATTAAAAAGTTCTCAGTGAGCACTCTTTACTGTTCCTCTGTGTTTACATGTGCAAGAACTTCTCCAGGGTATATCCTTAAAATGGAATAGCTGGGTTGTAGAATATATGTGCTTTCACTTGTCTTTAGTATTGCCCAGTTGCTTCACAAAGTTATTATTCCAGTTAATCCAACAATATGTAATATTGTAAAGCTTAATAATTTTTGTTGGTCTACTCAGTGTGAAATGGAAATCATGATGGTTTTATTATTACTTCCCTGATTACTGGTGAGGCTCATCATCTTTCAAATATTTACCAGCCGTTTAGGTTTGCTTTTCTATGAATTGTCTGTCATATCCTTTGCATGTTTACATTAGAGTTGTTTTCCTTAAGAATTCAAAAAATGTTTTATATATTCTAGATGCCCTTTTCAACAAATAATTTTAATATCATCTCCCAGTCCAGAATTGTTTTCTATACTATCCTGATGCCTTTGGTTAAAACAGAAGATTTAAGTTTTCAAAGACTCCAATTAATTTTTGCCTATTGTCTTGGAATGCCATTTATTTTCTGGAAAATAGAAGACGTTAATTCTTGGCAAAATTCTTCATTATTTATCATAATATCCAGATGCTCCAGAACCTTCAGGTATGTGATCACTTCAAGATAACTACTTAAACATATCAGAGGGGTGCCTGGGTGGCTCAGTGGTTGAGAATCTGCCTTTGGCTCGGGTTGTGATCCTGGGGTTCTGGATCAAGTCCCACACTGGGCTCCTCACAGAGAGCCTGCTTCTCCCTCTGCCTGTGTCTCTGCCTCTCTCTGTGTCTCTCATGAATAAATAAATAAAATCTTTTTAAAAAATCATATCAGAGAACACTTTCCATCTTCAACTGCATGTTTGCATGATTGGCAAATATTACTTTCTCAGGAAGGTCTTTTCCAACGCCTATAAAAGGTCAGGTTAACTTGTCATATTCTCTTAATTTTTTTTCTCCTCAGAATACTTGTCACTATTCAAAATCACACACATGTATGTTTATTTGGCTAACGAATGCTTGACTCCTCAAAGTTAGAAACTAATTTGGTATTTATCGCTTACCACCTGATTTTCAGCGCTTTGTACAATGCCACACACAGAGAAAGTACTTAATACATTCTTTTTGAATGAAAGAATTGCCCAGATCTGGACATTCCACCTCCATCGGTATTCTATCAAAACCTTTTCCACAGGGACTGTTTCTCATGTGTTCTGAGATTTGGCTTCCCCATATCAGCTCAATAATGGAAAGTCTTAGAATTTGCAGGAGGCAGCATCTTTATCTTTGATCTAAAGCCCACAGTGATCTCTTTATGAGGTTCCCACTGTGGCTACAATGACTGTAAAGAGTCAACGGCTTTTGCAACACAGTAAACCCTAAAAGAGTGATCTGTGCTGACAGCAGTTAAGCGCAATTTTGTGGTTATTGACTAATCAAAATGAACTCTCAGCCTTAACTCAGCTCCGAGGCATTCAGCACTTTTTCTATGACACATTTTCAAGTGATTATTTTATTTTTATTAAATCTGAGGCAATAGGGGATCCCTGGGTGGTTCAGCAGTTTAGCGCCTGCCTTCCGCCCAGGGCGTGATCCTGCAGTCTCGGGATCCAGTCCCGCATCGGGCTCCCTGCATGGAGCCTGCTGCTCCCTCTGCCTATGTCTCTGCCTCTCTCTCTCTCTCTCTCTCTCTCTCTCTCTCTCTCCATCTTTCATGAATAAATAAATAAAACTTTAAAAAGTAAATAAATCTGAGGCAATGAAAGATGTCTAGGTTATACTATGAGTGATAAGGCAATGTTGGAATGTCTGCCTTCCATCTGGATGCTGCAGTACAGGGTTATCACATATAGATCCCACCCATAATTCTCCCATTATCTGCTGTCTTAGGTGTCCTGAGTATATCATATGTACCCTCCTCTCCTCGTCCTGGCTAGAGTTTGGGTTGGAAGCAAGATATCAGATTAAAAAAAAAAAAAAGATATCATATGAAAACATTGATGTGGAGTACCAGGTATGTGATGTATAGCCATTTTATTTAATGAAGGAAAAATGAGAGTGGAAATCACATAGGAAGGAGAGAGTCCAGTGGAATTCCTAAAGATGAAATTTTATTCTTCAATGACACAAAGAAATAGGAAGACTTTCCATACTCATGGATTAGAAGAACAAATATCATTAAAATATCAATACTACCCAAAGAGCAAGCTCACATTTGATGTAATCCCTATCAGAATACCAACAGCATTTTTCACAGAGCCAGAATAAACGATTCCAAAATTTACATGGAACCACAAAAGATCCCAGATAGTCAAAGCAATCTTGAAGTGGAGCTTGGCCTCCATGCCCTGATGATCTCCCCTGAACTGGGCCCTAAACACAGGGTCATACATCAGTGTCAGGGCATCAGGTTCAGGGAACTGGGATGAAAGGCTAGAAACAGAGGCTGTAGGCCTGCAAACCCTCCTCCTCTCTGGTCCAGCCCTGCTTTCTCTCAGATCTACTCACATTCTCCTCCTTCACTCTCTATAGACTTCCCAGGAAGGATCCCACTTGGGATCTTTTCCAAATGCAGGCCTCCCAAAGGAAATAGCTGGAAGAAGAACATCAGTTATCACACACTCTGTGTGCAATGCAGCCTGCAAAGAAGGGCTTCCTGCATTCTTGTGGGAAAGACGGAAACATCCTTTTTCTTACTAGATCAGGAGTTGGTTAAATGATTTCTGTTGCAGATACTGTTTAATAGGCTAAGGAAGTCTCATCCCATTTTGGTCTGCTAAAAGGATATCTTTGTTATTGAGTGGATGTTGAATTTTATTAACTGCTTTTCTGTTTATTGACATAATGATATGATTTTTCTCTTAGAACTGTTTGTGTGGCAAATTACACTAATTGATCATCCTAAGAGTCAATGAAATCCACAATCTCAGTGTAAACCTAACTTACTTGTAACATACTAACCTTTTTATATATTGTTGGACAAATTTCAATAGTTGATATCTTGTGCAGAATTTTTGTGTCTATGAATCATGCCTAAGATTGACCTGTAAATTTCCCTTCTTATTCTGTTATTCGTATCAAGGCTATATCAGCCTCAAAAAGTGAGATGGTTAGTGTTCCTCCTTTATCTCTTTCCTGTGTAGTTTCTTTTTTTTTTTTTTTTTTTATTTATTTATGATAGAGAATGAGAGAGAGGCAGAGACACAGGCAGAGGGAGAAGCAGGCTCCATGCACTGGGAGCTCGACGTGGGATTCGATCCCGGGTCTCCAGGATCGCGCCCTGGGCCAAAGGCAGGCACCAAACCGCTGTGCCACCCAGGGATCCCTCTTTCCTGGAAGAGTTTATAGATTAAAAGTTTTCCTTTCTTGAATTTTAGCAAAAAAATAGTACAGCTATTTAGGCCTTTCTCTATGTGGAAAATTGCTGATTGCTGATGCAATTTCTTTGCTAGTTCAGGATCATCTAAGTTTGTAATTTCTTCTTGAATAGGGGTGAGGCAGTGATATTTCTATTTTGTCTGAAATTTAAAGTTTGTTAGCATCAAGTTTTCCATAATTCTTGGCTTATCTTTTAATGGCCCGCAGCATTTGTAAAAATCCTCCCTTTTTAGTTCATAATACTAAATATTTGCTCCTTCTCTCTTTTATCCTTGACTAGTTTCTCCAGAGGTTTGTCAATTTTATTAGCCTTTTCAAATAATTCATCTGTGCTTTATTAAATCTCTCTATTGTATGTTGGCCTATTATTTCATTAACTTCTGCTACCTCATTATTTCTTCCCCCATTCATTGAATTTATTCACTTAATAATTTCTTGAGATATATCATTTCGGTTTTTTGTAATATATGAGGTTTAAGACTATAAATTTTCTTCCGCGTGCTTTAACTGCATTCCACCATTTGTAATAAGAACTAGTACTGGTATTATTCAATTCAAAACATTTTCTGTTCCTTTTTAAATTTCATTTTGATTTGTGGGTTATTTCAAAGTATGATTCTTTTTTTTCTAATATTGTAAGGATTTTTCTGGTTACCATTTTATTGATTTCGAGTTTAATTATGGTTATGTTACAACCAGGAAATAGTTCAAATATTTGTGTTTTTGGGATTTCTCAAGATTTGTTCTGTGGCCAGTATAGGATCAGTTCTGGCAAATATGCTTACAAAACTATATATTCTGTACTGGGTGGGCACACTGTTCTAAATAGGTCTGTTATGTCCAATTCAGTCATTGTTTTATTTAAATCATTTTACTGATTTTTAAAAATGTACTTACTATACCAATTCCTGAGTCTATTTATCTCTTTGGAGTTCTTTCAATTTTTGTTTTATATATTTTCTAGTCATAGAATGAGGTGTATTAAAATTTTAAATCATTTTGTCTTTCTGATGAACTTAACCTATTTATTGATGAACTTGTTGATAAAACAGCCCTATTTATTTTTACAGATGCTTTTGACTTAAAGTCGGTTTTGTTGGTTACCATATACCTATAATGGTTTCCTATGGTTACTATAAATGGTGTATCCATTTCCTTTCTTTTCCTTTCAACTTTAAAAAACTGTCTGTTGTACAGAACACATATTTATGTTTTATTTTCATTGCAGATCTGATATTCTTTGACTTGACTGGAGCATTCCATATGTTTACATGTAATATACTTATTGACATATTGCTTTTAAGTACTCTTACTTATGCTTTTTATTTGTCCCCAACTAGTCTTTGGTTTCTCCCTCTTCTTTCTTACCTTTCTTAGGATGGATTATTTTTTACCTTTCCTTTTTTCCCTTCTACTGATTTGAAGGGTAGACATTGTTTATATGATTTTAGCAATTGCAGAAAAGTACAGTATGTTTCCTTAACTTATCGAAGACTAAATTTAATCAGGTTGACCCTCCTTCCTGAAAATAAAAGAAATGCAGATCTTTAATCTTATTTACCTTCTCCCAACATTTTTGCATTTTCATTCTACCCTATTTCTTTAGCACTATTAGAAATTCTGATTATCATTTTATATAGACAAAATTCATTTTCCTTTAATAGTTTTTAGTAACTAGATTAGTTTTGTTTTTTCCTTATTGTACTCTAATAATTTTTTTCTGCTATTTCTTCCAGCTAGTAACTTTCTTTTCTGTAGTCTTTAGTCTGCACTCAAAACCATCCATTTGATTTTTTATTTTATATCTTTTTTTTTTTATTTTTGGAAGTCCTGTGTGGTTCCTTATCAAATTTGTTATGACACTTCATATTTTCCTGTTACCTACAGTTATTTTTAAGTTTATATTATGATACGTGCCAGATAACTCCAACATCTCAAGTGCTGGCGGACCTGCTCCTGCTAAGTATTATTTCTGCTGACTCATTCACAATATCATGTGAATGATATTGTGTTCTTGGTTTCTTGTGTTCTTTGGCATTTGGATTATGTGCAGCTTGTTACTTTTAAAAAGATGTTGGGGGACTATGGGGATTGGAAGAATTCCCAAAGCTTAGAATAAAAGTGTCTCCTTCAGAGAGGATTTGCAATCACTCCTGCATTTCCCAGCTAAACCATCAGAAAATCAAGACCACTGCTTTAGACCCAGTCGGTCCAGTCAATAAGAACCCAGGCTGTAAATTTTCAGGAAGATTGGCCCTTGGTCATAACTTCTCAGGGTCTGGTTGTTTTTCCCTTTTCACTTTTTCTACTTTATTCAGTAATGAGGCTGTCTTCTCTGGTGGGAATAGATTTAGTTCTGCTTTACCTTTATGTTACAACACAGCACATGGGGACTCCAGAGTAAAGTGAGGGAATTTCTTAATCCCTATTGTTTGGACCTGGGACCTTGATTTTTATCCCTCTTGCCCCAAGAAATCGCCAGAACTAAGGGCCAAATTGTTTAGATGACAAATACCTCCAGGGCAAAAAAGGCTTGGGCTTCCTTGATTTCTGCTTGTCTTTCTGGGTTTCAGAATTAAATTCAAAATTTATCCTGACAATTTTCCACTGTCTTGTCCATTCATCAGTGCTTTAAAATGCTTTCCTTGGGGCACCTTGGTGGCTCAGTCAGTTACGTGTCTCCCTTTGGCTCAGGTCATGATTCTGGAGTCCCAGGATCCAGCCGGCATCAGGCTACCCACTTGGTGAGGAGTCTTCTTCTCCCTCTGACCCTCCCCTTTCTTGTGCTCTCTCTCTTTCACTCTCTCTCTCTCTCTAAATAAATAAATGAGATCTTCTTTTAAAAGGGGGAGGGTTAAAAAAGGGGGGGAGGGTTTTCCTTCCCTGTTTTTTTTCCCCTACATTTTTTTCATTCAGAGGGTTGGACTAACTAACCTGGCCTGCTAAAACTAAAGATAGAATCAGCATATTCCTTTTGTATTTACTCAAGCAACCTGGTTCAATTTCTCTTTTGAGGAATATAATTTTAACTATTTTACCTAGCCTTTACCCTATCTTTTTGGCAGTTATTCTTTACCTCACAAATCACAGAAAATAGTTCAATGGCTACATTTTAGTGAGCTTCTATCCTGGTAACATGTAGAAAAACTTGAATTTCAGTGAGAAATGTCCAAATTGGTCACAGGTTGGTTCTCCTCAGGAGACGTTTCCTATAAAAAGTTAATCCAATGTGGTGTGTAAACTCTTTCCTGATATCCTCTTTTGAAGTTTAAAATTCCCCTTTTCTACATTTAGGGGAATCTTGTACCACTTAGAGGAATCTAGGAGTATCCAATGGAGCTACTCCACTTCAGATCATTGTTTGATAGGCCAGAGAATAAGGGGAAAAGGAAAAGGAAAGACCTGAGAAACTAGCTAAGGGGCATGTTCTGACCCAGCAGACATGGGACTGTGGCAGGAGCAAGAGAAGGGATGAAAATCCTCCCACCCCACCCTCTGATCCTTACAAGGAGGGTATAGCCTCTTGTTCCTCTTCCTAAATTGCTAGCACTCTGATAGCACCCTGGCCCTATCTAGTGGTGTAAAGGTAAGACCCTAGGGATGAGCAACACAATGATGAAACAGTATTGCACTTTGGTAATGACCATGGCAGGACAAGAACCAGAGAGTGCTTGATGAGCCAGGATCCTGGATGTCATCTTCTTTCCTAGGAGGCTTCCCAACAGCAGAGAGAAATAGTTCAGCATTTCAATATCATTTTTTAGAATGTTTATATGCTATGACAATATTATTCAACCACTGGGAATATATCCTAAAAAACAGAACCCAAAACACACACACACACACGCGGAGGATGCAATAAACAATAAACTTTGAGCACAAAGATGTTCATCTCAATCTTATTTTGCCAGAAATTAGAAATGGCCTAAATAACAAAGTGGGGAAGCATTAGCTATGGGCATATCCATATAATGGAGTAAGATATGAAATAAATAGGATTTTTAGGAACGCTATAGAAAACCAGACTAAAAACATTAACTGGCCATTTGCATGCTCTCACTCCCAAAAAAGAAAAGTATTAAAACATAAAGATAACACTTTAGTCTTTTTGACTGGCAGAGATTTAGAAGAATGACAATATTCAGCATAGGCATAGGTATAGAGAACTGCCATAGAGATTTCCTGATATTGAGAATATAAATTTGTACAATCTGAGGTGCCTGGGTGACTCAGTGAGTTAAGTGTTTGCTCAGGTCATGATCTCAGGGTCCTGGGGTTGAGTCCCACATTGGACTTCCTGTTCAGCAAGGAGTCTGTTTCTCCTTGTGCATCTGCTCCCTCTCACACTCTCTCTCTCACTTTCTCAAATAAATAACATCTTTTTAAAAAATGAAATAAAATAAATTTGTACAATCTTTTTAGATAGCAATGGCTATTGTGTACAAAACATTAAAAAAATACAATTAAGCTTTGAACAAGCAAATCCACCCTTGGAATATGAGACATGTACATAAAGGTTGTTCATAACTGTGTTGTATATACTAGCAAAAAAGAAAGAAAATTGAGAGAAACTTTGGCATAAACAAAAGGAGAAACATTAAGTAAATTGTTTTAAGTTCATACATCACATGCAAATGACAAAATAGAATAAAATGATGATTAATATTTCCTGATAGTCACAATGAGTAAATGACAAGCAGATTACAAAATCTTATATGTAGGAGAATGATATCACCAATATGTCAACAGAGGTTGTTCCTGACTTGGCTTCCCCTCACAAGAAGAATAGTCAATAACTATTTGTGGACAAGACACCACTGAGAAAAATCCTAGAACACAAAGCCCCTCCCTACACCACAAAGACCAAGATAGATCACATTAGAAGGATAATGTATGTTAGCTAAACTTATTTTTGGTAATCATCTTGCAATATATATAAGTCAAGTCATTATGCTATTCACCTTAAACTTATAAACCGCTGTATGCCATTTATACCTCAATAAAACTGGGGGGGAAATCTTACGTGTAGCATTATCCCTTTTTCATTTTCTAAGTATATATACTTGCACAAGAAAAAACCTACTAAAATATATACCAAATCATTGGTGGTTGTAATTAGGTGGTTGTAACTAGATATCAGGTGATATAATTTTTTTTCCTAGCTTGGCTTATTTGTAGCTCCTCTAATTATATTTTGAAAATGGAGGAAGGGGCCATGAACAAAGGAATGTACTCTTGAAACTGGAAGAAGGAAGAAATAGATTCCCTGAGCCCCTCCAGAGGGGACACAGCCCTGCTGACATCTTGACACCAGCCCTGCAAAATAGATGCTTCTGGGCTTCTGGCCTCCAGAATTGTGAGAGAATATGTTTCTGTTGTTTCAAGCCATCAAACTGGTGATCATTTATTGCAGTGGCCATAGGAAACTAATACAGCACCTTATCTGGAAATGTACTTTTGAAAATCACATCCCCTAAGCTAGATGATTCAGAAAACACCAGCCCCTCTGAGAGGAGTATAGAGACAAACATGTCAGTAGGACTGGTCACTGGTGCAGCTACTGGTTACTTAACTATGCCTTTTCTGAGAATGGTGGCCAATCCTCCTGGGCTCTGCAGCCCCAAGCAAGGGATTCTCCTAGGAGAGCCAGGTTCTGGGTCACAGCTCTGTGAAAGCATGGCCCACATAAGCTTAGGCAGCTATTTTGGAGTTATTGCCAATACAAAGCTCTGGGGGCAGAAGCTAGGCCTGGATCAAGCTGAAAGAACATTGAAGGCCAAGGCTGGGGGCCCCAGGACTGATCTTGATTCCCCCCACAGCCCCTTCCCAGAGACCACCCACACCAGGGCAGCACTGGGAGGGTAGGACCCAGCAGAAAGCCAGCTCAATCCTTCCTCTCCCTGCCCACAGGGGGTTCCAGAGGCACTGCTTGTAACAATGCAGCTCCGGGCATTGTCTTTTTGGATGAAAAATGGACCACCTGCAGGTCTTCAAGATACTGACCTTCCTGCCCTGGAAATAGAGATCAAAGAAAGCAGGGACTCAACAAAGCTCCCTCTGTGACCAACCGCTGTCCTAGAGGAAGAGTCCAGACCTCCCTGCAGAGGCTGCCAAGGCCTTAATACAGATTCATTTCTAGAATGAAATGATTGATTTCACTTTTATTTATTCAGCAGTCACTTGGTAGCAGCTATAGGCCAAGTCTGCCTTTGTTCCCTCTGCTCACATTTCTCCCCTGTTTTCTGCTTCTTTCTCTCTTCTACCCCTCACGACCTTCTCACAAACTCTTGCCATGTGATGATGACCCGGCTGGACTCTTTTCCACACCTCTTCTGTGGCTGAGCCCCTCATATCCATTCCCACATCCTCCAAGGGGTCAGAGTATGCTCATAGGCCATTCACCCACAGCTTTGGCCCCTTTCAGCCTGTCTTTGGTCACCCATGGTAACCTTGCTTCTGGTCTAAGATCCTTGCTGTCCACATGTTCAGCAAGGGAGAGAGTTTCTGCAACAGAACTGGACAGCATTACTTTGCTACCAATCAGCAAATAACAGATCCTGAGCACCTCTTATGTTCCAGGCACTGGAGGCTCAGAAGTGAGCACGGCAGGCACTGTCCATGCCCAAATGGAACTTGAGGCCAAAGGACATACCCCAGAATTTCCTCAAGTCCCCTTCCTTGTTCAGCCTGGTCAGATTGGCCTGAGTCTGTGTAGGAAATCCACCCAAATGAAAATCATCTTGTTCAAGGTTCATATTCATTTGACTTACAGCTTTCCAGTTTTCATGTATGTTGTCACATTTGACCCTAGGATTGAAGTTTATAATGCTGGGGTCACTGAAGACCTACTTCTGGATGCAGGAGAGATGGAGGAAGGAAAAAATATAACGAGGGCAGCCATTTCTTCATGGATTACATTTAGGGCACCCTATGGGATATACAGTCCAATATAAACTCTGACATGGAAAAGATACATTTCCCAATCTTCCTTAAATCAGATTAGAGAGGCTCATATGGGGCCAGAAAAATGGAGAACAGCCTTCAAACTTCAGATCATCATGGGTACTGCCACACACTGAGTTTCCAAGCCCACAGTGACCTTCAAAGTCATTCAGCTCTTAGCTTGAAGACCACACATGTGGTATAAGACTCTTGTTTGACGCTGTGTGAGTCAGTCTAGCCAGGCATGCCCAGCCGCCACTTCCCCCCAGGTCTTGACGCCAATCTGGGATGCTGCTTTGGAGTTAACTTCAGTCACAATTATGGATGAATATTCTCCGACCAAATAACACACACCACTAATACCAGACTCATTTTCACATAGAAGAAATATCTTCCTCTGGGTTCCTGTCACCCTCAAAGCCATGTCTTCTTCACATCTGGTTGCCCACAAAGGTCTCTGAACATCTTAATGATCTCAACAACTTTCATAATAAGGGGGAAATATTTGACTTCACACAGCTTCTGTTTGAATACTGAAAATGTACCAAAATCATGGCCAGAAAGAAAAAAATTAAGGGATCAAAACAAACAGAAACATGGACCATATGCATATACAACTATATACACAAGCACATATAAATATATCCGAGCCACTAGACCACAAGAGAACTGTAAGCACACATAAATATATATGTACACATATAGGATGACATTTATAGAGCTGTGGATAAAATCACACACTTTAGAATCAGATCCCAGCTATGTTAATGGGCACACAGGTATAAAGGTGTAATTTGTGACAATACTAACCTGCAGTGGGGGGTTGTGCTAAATAGAAGTTAATAAAATGAATTCAACAAATTGCAGGGAATAAAATACCCTTTTTTGTATTTTTAAAATTTGTATGAAACGAACTTTTTATTTTGATAATTGTGGACTCACATGTAGTTGCAAAAAAATAATACAGCAATATCTCAAGGACACTTTATCTGGTTAACCCAATGGTAACACCTTGCAAAACTATGGTACAATATCATAACTGGGTTATTAACATTGAACAGGCAAAGCACAAAACAGCTCTATCATCACAAGGATTCCTCCAATTGCACTTTTATAGATACACCCATGTCCCTCCCTGACCCTCAGTCCCTGACAATTGCCAACCAATAAAATGTTCTCCATCACTATAATATTGTGTTTCAAGAATACCAAAATCATTCAGTTATGTTCATCTCATACAGAAGATAAGTCCCATACATGCTTTGAGAGATTTATTTCAGAATATTTCTCTTTTATTGAGCACTTGTAACTGGTATCGTATTGTTTGTAAGATTTATTTATTTATTTGAAAGACAGAAAGAGAGTAAGGAAAGGAGGGGCAGAGCCGGGGAAGAGGGATGTGGGGTTGAACTCTCAACCCTGAGATCAGCACCTGAGTTGAGATCAAGTCAGAGTCAGAAATCAGATAATTTTAGGGGCCCTTGGGTGGTGCTATCAATTAAGCAGGGGATCCTCTGTTTTGTTCAGGTCATGACATGAGGGTTGTGAGGTCTAGTGCCACATCCAGCTCTGTACTCAGCAGAGTCTGCTTAAGACTCTCTTTCCCTCTCCCTTTGATCCTCCCCTCTGCTTTCTCTCTTTCTCTCTAAAATAAAAATAAAATAAATCTTAAAAAGAAAGAAATTAGATCATTTTCATTTTCTCTTTGCTTATATTAGTTTTCAAATTTTCCAATAATTGTAGGAAGTAATTGCATGCTAAATTTTTCACTAACTAGGAAGGAGAGACTAGTAGGTTCTTAAGAGCATGAAGAAAATACTTAAGTTATAGGATTAAGGGATTGTAATACTTAGCCGTTCTTTGAACTGAACGGGGCTTGGCTGTTTGGAAACCACGGCCCCTCACATCCAATGGTAGTGAGATCAGCAGCAGAGTTTGCTTAACAAATGTGAGACTAGTATGTGGCAACCCTGCTATCTCAGAAGTGTGGCTCTCTGGACAGACGACTGACAATACTCAAAGGACAACTCTTGGTTTTGGTTGCCCAGCATACTTTTCCACTTCATGTTATTGGCGATCTAGTCATCTGAACTTCTTTTGGGGAACCAACCTTTCCCCAATCTTAGTTGACTTGTCTTGGGGGGCTTGGCTGTGACTGCCCCCAGTCTTCACAAAGGAAGAATGACGAGGCCTTCAGTCAGTTGATGCAATCTCTAGGGTCATGGTGGTTCACTAACTGAAGCCAATTAGTGTCAAGTACAGGACTTTGGTTAAAAACATTGACAAGAGAAGTGGACTCTATTACTCTGAGTGTTTGTCATTTAAAAACAGTAGATAAAAATCCGTAGGAAAGAAGCCAGGGTGATGAATGGTGGCCATAAGGATTTAGTAGATAAAGGTCATGCTTTTATTTTCTTGGCGCTTACCATGCTGGACCATGGGTGCTACTGTTTCTGACTCCTCCACCAGACAGACAGCTCTCTGAGGGAAGGAAACACATCTCCAGTATGCTGGATCATGCAGACATGGGCCCAAATACACAGCGCTAAGGAAATTATCCTGATGGACCTAGCAGCATGGAAATGAGGCAGTGGTGGTCCTATCACTGGGGACTCAGGTATCAGGGCTCTAGTACCCTTACAGGCTGATACCACATCCTCCAGTCCCCACCTGATATGCTTGCTGTCCTATTCTGAGCTGGAAGAGGTGGTCTGCTCTGAGTCAACTGGTGTGGGTTCTGATGTGGTCACAGCATGATTCTCACAACGACCCAGAGAACGTCATCAGACAGAGGGGCAGGGGGCAGGGAAGCTTTCATAGAAAGCCTTCTAAGGATGAAGCACCATAAAACCAGAGAGGAGTTCAAGGTCAGGGAGCCCATCTGCACCCCCTTCCTCTCCCAGGAGCTATAAGGGAGTGCAGAAGCACCAGCAGCTCCGACCTGAGCAGCCTCCCGGGGAAGATGCAGCCACTCCTGCTCCTGCTTCTGCTGGCCTTTTGTCTGCCTTCTGGGGCCAAGGCAGGTGAGTGTCCACCCCCACCCTAAGAGGCCCGACCCCATCGCACAGTGGCACAACTTTCCTGTCTCTTCTGAACACCCCTATCCCCCTACCACCAGGAACATTCTCAACCCCAGCCTTCATCCTGCCTCCCCCTCTCAAGTGTGATGCTGATAAGCTAGCAGTAGGAACAGCGGGGCAAAAGGCTGTCTCTGGAAGAGCCAGTCACTACTGTCCCTTCCCCAGCCTCTACCTTTGCCATCTGAAATTAGAACTTTCCTGGAATAGCAGAGGGTGAGAAACTGGAAAGAGAACACCATAAATCCCCCTGCAGAGGGCAGAGCAAGGGGCTTCCCTCAGCATCTACTTAGGAGTGAAGCCCGGGGCTCAGCTGACCCAACAGTTGGATGGATCACTGTCCCCAGAAGACTGCTCTTGCCTTGCCTCTGCCTCAAGGCTCCTCATCCCTCTCTCCAACTCTGCTTTTCTTCCCAGGATCTTAGTGGCTCCCCGCTTTCAAGCAGACCTTGGCAGACCTCAATTTCTCTGCTTTCCAGAATCCTACCAGCACGCCGGGGAGCCTTGCCTTCGTGCAGCCAACCAGCACTTACTAGGCACCTATGACCTGTCAGGCCCTTAGGAAATCAGCAATGTCACACAA
This sequence comes from Vulpes lagopus, assembly GCF_018345385.1. NCBI lineage: Eukaryota > Metazoa > Chordata > Mammalia > Carnivora > Canidae > Vulpes > Vulpes lagopus. The sequence goes on from NC_054829.1 coordinate 69,317,306, forward strand.
CATCTACTTAACTAAACTTAGATCCCAGCCACTGGAAAAGACTTCACAGGATGACAGGAGCCTTAGAAACTCACTTGAAACAAGGCAAAGTCAGGAGAGGGATTTTTCTGGAGCCTCTAGGACGTTGCTATTCCTAACACAGGTGTGGTCCCCAACGATTATGTGTAGAACACAGATGCACAGCCCGAGACTGCTGCCCTCAAAATTCCCAGGGGAGGAAGTCCAGGCCCTCCACCTTACCTGTTGCCCCAAATCAGGCATGTCTGCCTGGTGGATTCAGTGGGTAGACAAGAGCAGAACAGAATTTTTCCTTCAGGAGAGATCATCGGGGGACATGAGGCCAAGCCCCACTCACGGCCCTATATGGCGTTACTTCAGATTAAAAACCCAAGCGGGCAGATCAAGTGTGGTGGGTTCCTGATACAAGCGATGTTCGTGCTGACAGCCGCTCACTGTTGGGGAAGGTGAGAAGTTCTAAACAGCCTGCACTGCCCTGAAAACCCCTGCAGGGAGCCCTGCCTTCCTACCAGCTCCCACCCCCCACGCTGAGCTCCCCTGGGGCATGCTTTGCCATCATATGCCAACTCATGCAATGTCATGTTTCTGTGGGAAACTGTCCCCTAAGACCCACCGGCACACTCACCATTGGCTCCAGAATCCTACTTCAGCTGCTGAGAAGCAGAAGGCACAGAGAGCTCAATCACAGCCCCTCCTGTTGGCTCAGTTTCCCCTCAGCTTAAGTACTGCCTTGATTTCCCTCTATCACCTTGATTTCCCTCTCAGCTGCCCTGCCCTGGCTACCACCTGCCCTCTCGACTCCCAGGCTGTACCCTGTGACTCCACACCCCCACACCCCACTCTGCTCTCTGTGCAGCTCCATCAAAGTCACCCTGGGCGCCCACAACATCAAGGAACAGGAGAAGACCCAGCAGGTCATCCCTGTGAGAAGAGCCATCCCCCACCCAGACTATAGTCCAAAGAACTACTCCAATGACATCATGTTACTGCTGGTAAGGAAACCTCCCTGCAGCTCTTGCCCTCCTGGGTCCAGACTGTTTCCCTCCCACTGGGACCTGTCCCTGCCATCCTTCCCATGCTGGCCACCTGTCCAGTCCCAGAGGCTCACGGGAGAGAGAAGACACTGCCGCCTCATCGGGGTGTCAGGCCCAGAGGCCACTGGCTGAGCTGGACTCTCTTACCTCTTCCCGTCAGCTGGAGAGGAAGGCCAAGTTGACTGCAGCTGTGAAGACTCTCCCCCTGCCCAGGGGCAAGGCCCGGGTGAGGCCAGGACAGGTGTGCAGCGTGGCCGGCTGGGGGCAGATTGAGGCCAAGATACGCAGGTACCCAGACACTCTGCAGGAGGTGTCACTGGAAGTGCAGAAGGATTCAGAGTGTGAATTCCTCTTACCCAAGTATTATGACAGCACCACTCAGCTGTGCGTGGGGAATCCAAAGGAAACCAAGTCTTCCTTTCAGGTGAGACTTAGTGTCTGCTTAGCATGGCTCTGGGGACAGGGGTGTTTGGGGAGGACCTGGGATCTGGAAATACAACCAGTGATCCTTCTCCTGAGGAGTAGAGGGGGAGCTGCCAGAGATGAAGGCACCTAAGCACCTCTGCAAGCCTGCCAAGGCCTAGGATGAATTCAAACCATGCTCTTCCAGAAGGATGCATTTGCAGCACTCTGCCCCAACCCGGCCACTGATGCTGGGTGTGGCAGTGGTGAAAACCAGGGGGCTCCTCAGAGCTGGCATCCACCTGGGTTACGGGCTCGGCCTGCATGCTGTCAGCCCCTAAAGAGTAGACTGAAGCCAGCAGTCCCTCATCAGAGGATCGGGACCAGGGGAGGAGAGGGAGCTGCCACCTGGGGTGAAGTGCAGCAGTGACAAAGTCCAGGCCGGCCCTGCCCTCTTAGCTCTCGTGGAGGCCACGCAACACAGGCTTCTCAGAGGGGCCTAGGAGGGCAGGCTCACTCCTCCTCTATCTCTGTCCACAGGGAGATTCTGGGGGCCCTCTCGTGTGTAACAATGTGGCTCAAGGCATTGTCTCCTATGGACTAAAAAATGGGACACCTCCCCGGGCCTACACCAAAATCTCAAGTTTCCTGCCCTGGATAAAGAAAACCATGAAGAGGCTCCACCCGCAGGAACCAGACTATCTGCTCTAGAGCTGATCCAGAATCACACTGGGAAGGGTGGAGGGAGGCTGCCAGCAAGCAATTAAAAGTCTCTTAAGTGAGTTTGAAGGACCCGTTTCTTATTTATTCTCTGACCTTCATTCCCTGACATCAACTCTGTGCTTTTGACAAGGCCAGTGACACAATTCTGCTCTTCCGCTTCCTCTTCTTCGTCCTCCTCCCATCTCCCCTCAGCGTCATGCAAAGTTCCTTCCAGCTCCTCCTTACCCACACCCGTCTCTCAGAGCCTGCCCTTGTGCCAGGCCTGAAGCTGAGCACTAGCAGGAGAAAGCATCAACCTCTCTGGTCCTTGGGCTCAGGGTGAACGTTTTACCTCCTCCCCCTGTGTTCTCTGGCAGGGAGCTAGGGGATAGACACCATGGGTCCTGGACCCACGCTGGCACAATCTAGGGTACAGCTCTAGGACCTACCCTGCTGAGAACCGACAGGGGCCTCCTCAAGCAGGACATTTCTCTCCCACAGCCGAGGAAGCTGGCACAGGCTGGGCCGGGGTCTCACGAGGAGCTTTTCATCTCTCCTCCACTGAGTTCCCTCTCTGACCTCTTCTGAGCTCAGGGACCAGCTCGGCCTTGAATCTCCTGGCTGCCCCTTCTTGTCCATCCCTGCTGACCACTGAGAGCATTCTTTGGCCACCAACTCCTGTCCCTTCCAGACAACACTCATCTGAGCTGGCCCCTTCCTCATATCCCTTCTACCTAGAACACCCAAGTTCTAGCACTAACCACTGACGTGCCAGCCCAGCTCCCACCCTGAGACAGAGGAGACTCAGAGATACCAGGTCTGTGAGAGCACAAGGCAGCATCCATGAGGACAGGGCTGGTGGGGCAGTGCTCCAGAACCCTTGGCCCCATCCACCAGCGGGGCAGGGCAGCTCAACCCCTCACATCTAGCCCAGTGTGTCTCCACATGTGCTCCAGGTCCCTTGGCTGCCTGGTCACTCAGTAGGCAGAGTCCCTCTCAACCTGTCCATCTTGGCCCCGCCGACCTTCTAGACTAGACTCCCAGCTGGCCATCTTGGGCTATATCAGCCTTTTGAGTTAGAAAAGGCACCTCTCTGGGCAGCTTGGGTGGCTTAGAGATTTAGCACCGCCTTCAGCCCAGGGCCTGATCCTGGAGACCAGGGATCGAGTCCCATGTCGGGCTCCCTGCATGGAGCCTGCTTCTCCCTCTGCCTGTGTCTCTGCCTCTGTCTCTTATTAATAAATAAATAAAATCTTAAAAAGAAAGAAAGAAAAGAAAAGGCTCCTCTCTACAATAGGACGAGAAAGCGCAATTTTCTGCCCATCACCCAAAAAGCAAATGCTGATTCAGAGCCCACTACTGAGTGCCAGGCATTAACTGGGGATATACAGTAAACAGAATGCAGGCTCCATCACCTGAGCCCAGGTGAACCTGGCACTGTTGAATGTCACCTAAATCATCTAACCCCTCCTCCCTCCTTCACACGAGCCCATGGTGCCTACATCTCTGTGGGAAGTCCACAGGAAGCAAGTATTTCTATTTATTTTTGTGGTGGGTCACAGTCAGTAAGAATAGCATCGCATGGGACTCTAGCACAGCAGTGTATGGGATTTGGAAATGACTTTAGCCATTTAGTTTCTAGAAGTTATCAAACTCTGTTTACTGGAGCATCCTCTTCACCTGGGGTAGAGGGCAGCCTTATTTTCTGTGGCTTCACTAGTGGGAGGTATAGGTGCACTGGGTGACTCAGTCGGTTAACCATTTGCCTTTTGCTCAGGTTATGATCCACGGTCCCTGGATGAGACCCAGTGTCAGGGTCCCTGCTGAGCTTCTCCCTCTCTCTCTGCCGCCCCCAGCCCCCATACACTCTCTCTGTATTTCTCTCCCTCTCTCAAATAAACAAAATATTTTTTAAATTAAAAGAAAAAATAAATTTGAAAACATAGCAGGTATGAATGTCATCGTACAGATCCAAATGGCAGGAAAAACCACATTACATACTTGCCTGAAGGCAATCTACATTGGACTCTAAACACCCATCCAGTCACACAACCCAGAAACATTCTCTGTTATGACCGCAAGGTCCCACCTGTGCAGACTCAAATGAGAACCAGACAGGCTCACATGGTCTGGAAAGATGGAGAATCGCCTCTGCTCTTCAGGCCAGCATGGTCACTCTTGCGTTCACAAAGCCCAACACTGCCTGGACTCTTCAACATTAAGAAGTCCATGGCTTGGAGGAAACACAGAGAGGATGTGATTTTCTGCTAACCAAGGCTCTCCCTGCGTTGGGCTCCCCTCCACAGAAACTCTCAGCAGCCATATGGCTGCTGACACCAGTAGGTGTCAAGGTTCAGACACCAGTACAGGCAGGTGCTGCCTGTAATCTGAGCCTGAGTTCCAGCTCTGGGCTAAGGCCCTCCTGCACCCAGTACACACCACACCACACGCTGTGTGACATAGGGTAAATCATCTGGGGTCGTGTAACCCTCAAAGTCATGCCCCTTCACATCTCATGCCCAAAGCCTGAAGCAACACAATCTCTTAAGGACCTTGGGCACTTGTTCAAGGGAAGAGCAATGAGGTCACACAGCTTCTGCTTTGGAGCTGAAAAAAAAAAGAAAACTCTGTGCATCTAAGGCATACTAAAGCCCTGGTTCCTTGATTGAAAAAAAGACAAAAAGGAAAATGCAGAAAGCAAAATTTAAAATACTGTTTTTTAAAGTTGCCCAGCCACATGCATTTTCAGTTTAGGTGTAACCTTTACTTCTAGGAAATGGTTCTGTGGTTTAAAACAAGTTTGAGAACACTCACTGCAGTCTCTCCTCCTTTGAGAGAGAGATGAGGGGGAGACAAAATCCCAGAAAGGCAGAGTAACTGACTGAAGGTACCAGAGTTAGGACAGAGCCTGGACTGAGCCCCGGCCTCCTGACAGCCAAGCCAGCAAGAAGGCTAACACTTTCCTAATGCCCACTCTGTGGTGAGCTTCTGCTCAGACACCTCCCTGGTGAGAAATCCTCTAGGCTCCTGTGGCAGCCATACTGTGACAAGTATTCAGAAAAACTTCCTTAGCAAGCTGAAGTCAACTTAAACAAGCCAATTCCTTCAAATCTCCTTTGTCTGGGGGGATATCCAGCAACCCCCCACTTTGAGGAAAATTTCTTCTTTTGCTTAAAAATCTGTCGTGAAAACTAAGAAACGAAACAAAATAAAATATCTCTGTCGTGACCTCAAGGAATTGCCTCTCCTCCCTCCAAGATCTGCTTCCTCCCCTACCTGTCCTCTCCTCAGACTCACTGGAAGAGACAGGTCACTCTGTGACTAGAGAGAGAAATGCAAAGCCAGCTCCTGGTGGGGGGTGGGCCCAAAGGAATGCCACATCTCCTAATTTGTCTCAGGACCGTGTATTGGGATGGCTCTGCCTTCCAGTACCACTCTGTGGAGAACTTACAGGCTTATTACCTATCTGTATCCCACATGACACTGCTTTTGACCACGAAAGAACTGCAGTTCTGGGTTCCTTTTTTCATAGGCCTGTTGCTAGATGACATTTCTCATCCACAGAGGCAGGAAGCTCAGTGACCCTCAGGTGGAGCACAGAAAGCCACATCTAAGTACACAATAGTCAAATTGGCATTTGATAAAGAGAAAAAGTTGAAAGTTGAGGGAAAAGACACATTACTTTAAGGAAAACAACAGTAACAATGAAAAAAAGTGTTTTACCATAAAAATTATAATAAGAATACTAATAATAACCAGCTTCTCACCAGAAACAGCAGAGTTTTGAAGACACTTAAATGACATTTTTACTCTTTTCAAAGATTTATTTATTTATTTTAGAGAGACAGAGCATGTAAGCCAGGTACCAGGACGCCTCATTGGCTCAGTGGCTGAGCATCTGCCTTCAGCTTAAGGGCATGGTCCTGGAATCCCAGGATCAAGTCTTACACTGGGGTCCCTGCAGGGAGCCTGCTTCTCCCTCTGCCTATATCTCTGCCTCTCTCTCTCTGTCTCTCATGAATAAATAAATAAAATCTTTTAAAAAATAAAAAAAGAGTTTGGTACCAGCATAAGAGTAGGCATATAGATGAACAGAGAGCCCAGAAATAAACTCAAATATCTATGGCAAATTGATTTTTGCCAAGGGTGCCAAGACCATTTAGTGGAGAAAGAATAATATCTTCAATGAATATAGCTGGGGACAACCAGATATCTATGTGAAAAGACCTGAGCCAAAGGCAGGTGCTTAACCAACTGAGCCACACAGGCACCCCTAAGATGGCTATAATAAAAAATTGAAAAATAACAAGTATTGAGAAGGATGTGCAGAAATAGGGACCCTCGTAAAGAAGCCAGACAAAACAGGTCACATATTGCATGATCATTTGATATGAAATATCCAAAATAAGCAAATCCATGGAGACAGAAGATTAGTTGTTGCCAGTGGACCAGGCAGAGGTGGGGAAGAGAGAATGGAAATTTACTAAGTACCCATTAAGTTGTGGATGGGATGGATGGATATCTTGGAGTGATGAAAAAGTTTTGTAACTAGAAAGAGGTGGTAGTTCCACAACATTTGGAATGTACTAAATGCCACTGAACTGTACAGTTAGTGAATTGTATGTTACATGAATTTCACATTTCACCTCAATGTTTATTTGGATCATAGCCTTACTTTGACCACAATCCTTTTTTTAATTTTAAAAAATGCAGATATGTAAGAGGGAAGAATATGTTAGATCATACTTCGAGACATTAAAGATGATATCAATGAATGATGAGAAATCAGATCATTTTTTTAAGTAGGTTCCACACCCAGTGAGGAACCCAAAATGGGGTTGAACTCTCAACCCTGAGATCAGCACCTGAGTTGAGATCAAGTCAGAGTCAGAAATCAGATAATTTTAGGAGCCCTTGGGTGGTGCCATCAATTAGGCAGGGGATCCTCTGTTTTGTTCAGGTCATGACATGAGGGTTGTGAGGTCAAGTGCCACATCCACTCAGCACAGAGTCTGCTTAAGACTCTCTTTCCCTCTCCCTTTGATCCTCCCCTCTGCTTTCTCTTTCTCTCTAATAAAAATAGAATAAATCTTTAAAAAGTAAGAAATTAAATCATTTTCATTTTCTCTTTGCTTATATTAGTTTTCAAATTTTCCAATAATTGTAGGAAGTAATTGCATGCTAAATTTTTCACTAACTAGGAAGGAGAGACTAGTAGGTTCTTAAGAGCATGAAGAAAATACTTAAGTTATAGGATTAAGGGATTGTAATACTTAGCCGTTCTTTGAACTGAACGGGGCTTGGCTGTTTGGAAACCACGGCCCCTCACATCCAATGGTAGTGAGATCAGCAGCAGAGTTTGCTTAACAAATGTGAGACTAGTATGTGGCAACCCTGCTATCTTAGAAGTGTGGCTCTCTGGACAGACGACTGACAATACTCAAAGGACAACTCTTGGTTTTGGTTGCCCAGCATACTTTTCCACTTCATGTTATTGGCGATCTAGTCATCTGAACTTCTTTTGGGGAACCAACCTTTCCCCAATCTTAGTTGACTTGTCTTGGGGGGCTTGGCTGTGACTGCCCCCAGTCTTCACAAAGGAAGAATGACGAGGCCTTCAGTCAGTTGATGCAATCTCTAGGGTCATGGTGGTTCATTAACTGAAGCCAATTAGTGTCAAGTACAGGACTTTGGTTAAAAACATTGACAAGAGGGATCCCTGGGTGGCGCAGCGGTTTAGCACTTGCCTTTGGCCCAGGGCGTGATCCTGGAGACCCAGGATCGAATCCCACGTCGGGCTCCTGGTGCATGGAGCCTGCTTCTCTCTCTGCCTATGTCTCTGCCCCCCTCTCTCTCTCTCTCTGTGACTATCATAAATAAATAAAAATTTTAAAAAAATTAAAAAAAAAAAAACATTGACAAGAGAGGTGGACTCTATTACTCTGAGTGTTTGTCATTTAAAAACAGTAGATAAAAATCCCTAGAATGGGGTGAGGAGTCCAAGATGGCAGAGGAGTAGGAGACTTTAGTTTTCTCTGATCCCAGGAATCCAGCCAGGTAGCTATGAAAGCATTCTGAACACCTGCAAACTCAACTGGAGATCTAAGAAAAGAATAGCTGCAACTCTACAAAAAGAAAAGTGACAGGGCAGCCAGGGTGGCTCAGCGGTTTAGCACTGCCTTCAGCCCAGGGCCTGATCCTGGAGACCCAGGATTGACCCAGGATCCCTGCATGGAGCCTGCTTCTCCCTCTGCCTGTGTCTCTGCCTCTGTGTGTGTGTGTGTGTGTGTGTGTGTGTGTGTGTGTGTGTCTCATGAATAAATTAATAAAATCTTTAAAAAGGGATCCCTGAGTGGCGCATCGGTTTAGCGCCTACCTTTGGCCCAGGGCACCTAATCTGGAGACCCGGGATCGAATCCCACATTGGGCTTCCAGTGCATGGAGCCTGCTTCTCCCTCTGCCTATGTCTCTGCCTCCCTCTCTCTCTGTGTGTGACTATCATAAATAAATAAAAATTTAAAAACAAAACTTAAAATCTTAAAAAAAAAAAAGAAAGAAAGAAAAATAACTACTTTCTGCAAGGTAGGTGGTACAGAAAAGTGAATCCAAGTGATATATGGGAAGATAAACTGTGAGGGGTGGAGTGGGGGATAGGGAGCTTCTTCAGCCAGCAGGAAAGTGATAGAGCAGTGGATCACAAAATCAGAACTTTAAGAAATCTGCTCTGGAGAGGGACATCCCTGCCTGAAAGGTGCTCAGGCTGCAAAGCAGTGGTGAAATCCTAGGTGGGACAGTGTGGTCCCAGGATCCTCAGGGTCACAGGGAGATGGGAAGTGGGGGAGGCTGAGTGAGGCAGAGTTCCCAGGGATCAAGGCAGGGAAGCCAGCTGTAATCAGCAAGCCCAGGAGTGGGCTCTCAGCTCAGGGTTGCCATAAACACAGTCAGGCAACCACTCTCTGAGCAGGGGTCCAGCAAGCAGCAGAACCACTGAGACCCCCCTTCCTCCAGGAGGGGCTGCATGGGGCATGTCACATAAATCTACAGGGTTCAGGGACTCCAAACAGGGTGTGTGCCTGAGATAGAAATGCTCAGTCACAGGCTGGGTGACCACAGAGTCCAGGGACACACAAGTGATTGACTGCTTTTCCCTCAGGGTGCACTGAGTGGAGGAGCACTGAGCTCTCAGCTCCCAAGCTAGAGATTGGAAGGCGGCCATTTTCACTCCCATCCTCTGAAGATGCGCAGAAAGCCCTCAGGGAACAAAAGCCTCATAGAGAAATCAGGAGCAGATTACTTGACTTGGCCCCCTGACCAGGGTGGTGCAATTCCCCCCGGGGCAAAGACACCTGAGAATCAATACAACAGCCCTCTCCCCCAGAAGGTCAGCAAGAACACCCAGCCAAGACCAACTTTACCGATCACACAGAAATGCAACACTCCAGCACTATAGGGGAATATAAGATATAGAACTCATGGTTTTTTCCCCATGATTCTTTAGTATTTTAATTTTTTCTCTTTCCTTTTTCTTTTCCTTTTTTAAAGATTTTATTTATTTATTCATGAGAGAGAGAGAGAGAGTCAGAGACACACAGACAGAGAGGGACTCAATCCCAGGACCCCAGGATCACAACCTGAGACAAAAGCAGATCCTCAACCACCTGAACCACCCGGGTGCCCCTCTCTTTCCTTTTTCAACCAATTTCTTATTTTATCACCTCCTTTTTAAAGTCTTTTTTTAATTATCATTTTTACAGTAACATTCTCTTCTTTCAACATATCTAAATATATTTTGGTATATATATATATATATATATATATATATATATACACACACACACATATATATATATATATATATAGTTTTCTTTCTTTACAATTTTGGTATGTAGTTTCTTCCCACGAACTGACCAAAATACACACAGGATATAGTGTATTTCTCTGTTCTGTTGACCTGTCTATTTATATTCCTTCTCTTTTGTTTGTTTTTTGTCCTTTAATTTTCATTTTTGAAGTTACATTCTATCCTTTCATTGTATTTAATTTTATTTTTGTTCGTATATAAGGTTTTCTTTCTCTACGTTCTGTGATCTAGTTTTCTAACAAGCAGACCAAAGTAAACACAGAATCCAGTGTATTTTTTTTGTTCTGTTCACGTGTCTAATTATATTCTCTTTTTTCTTTTTCTTCTTTTTTTTTTTTTTCAGTTTCAGGTCTCTTTGGATCTGTTTAGTGTCTATTTCTCAGGGTCTTTGTTGCCCCATTGTAGTATTTTGTTCTCATGTTCACTATTCTTCTCTAGACAGAATGACAGGATGGTAATACCTCAAAAAAGAGAACAAGAGGTAGTACTGACTGCCAGAGACATAATCAGTATGGGCATAAGTAAGATGTCAGAACTAGACTTCAGAATAACAATTATAAAGATCCTAGCTGGGCTTGGGGGAAAAAAGCATAGAAGACACTAGAAAATCCCTTCCTGGAGAAATAAAAGAACTAAAATCTAATCAAGTCAAAATTTTAAAAAGGGGGATCCCTGGGTGGTGCAGCGGTTTGGCGCCTGCCTTTGGCCTAGGGCGTGATCCTGGAGACCTGGGATCGAATCCCACATGGGGCTCCCAGTGCATGGAGCCTGCTTCTCCCTCTGCCTATGTCTCTGCCTCTCTCTCTCTCTCTGTGACTATCATAAATAAATAAATTTTTTTTAAAAAATCAAAAAAAATTTTTTAAAGGCTATTAATGAGATGCAGTAAAAAAAAAAAAAAAAAGACGGATGCTCTAGGGACACCAGGATGGCTCATGGTTGAGTGCCTTCAGCTCAGGGCATGATCCCGGGTCTGGGGATCAAATCCTGCATTGGACTCTTTGCGAGCCCATTTCTCCCTCTGACTATGTCTCTGCTTCTCTCTGTGTGTCTCTCATGATTAAATAAATAAAAATTTTTTTTAAAAAATGGATACTCTAAATTCTAGGATAAATGAGGCCGAAGGGAGAATTAGTGATATGCAAGACAAAATGATGGAGAATAAAGAAGCTAAGAAGAAGACAGAGAAACAACTACTGGATCACAGGGGGAGAATTTAAGAGAGAAATGATACCATAAAGTGAAACAATATTAGAATAAGTGGAATCCAAAGGAGAGGAAAGAAAGTGGGGGGCAGAAGGTATATATTGGAGTAAATTATAGCAGAGAAATTCCCTAATCTGGGGAAGGAGAGAGCCATCCAAGTCCAGAAGGCACAGAGACCCACGCACCCTCACAATCAATAAAAATAGGTCAACACTTTGACATATATAATAGTGAAACTTGTAAATCTCAGAAACAAAGAGAATATCCTGAAAGCAGCCTTATATAAGAAGTCCATAACCTACAAGGGTAGAAATATTAGACTGGCAGCTGACCTATCCACAGAGACCTGGCAGGCCAGAAAGAACTGCATTATATATTCAGGGTGCTAAATGAGAAAAGTATGCTACCAAGAACACTTTATCCAGCATGGCTGTCATTCAAAATAGAAGGAGAGATTAAAAGCTTCCAAGACAAACAGAAACTATAAGAATTTGTGATCAGTAAACCAGCCCTGCAAGAAATATTAAAGGGGATCCTTTATGCAAAGAGAGACACCAAAAGTAACAGACCAGGAAGGAACAAAGACAATATACAGAAACAATGCCTTTACATGCAATACACTCACAATAAATTCATATTTTTCAATAGTTATTCTGAAAGTATTTGGGCTAATGCCAATATAAGACACAGGGTATCAGATTGGATAAAAGAAACAAGACCCATCGACATGCTGTCTGCAAGAGACTCATTTTAGACCCAAAGACACCTCCAGATTTAAAGTGAGGTGGTGGAAAACCATTTAATATACTAATGGACATCAGAAGAAAGCTAGGGTAGCAATCTTTATATCAGGCAAATATATTTTAAAACAAAGACTGAAAAAAAAAAAAAAGACTGTAAGAAGAGATGAGGAAGGAACGATACCACACATAAAGGTTCTATCCAACAAGAAGATCTAACCATTGTAAATATTTATGCACCTAACACAGGAGCAGCCAGTTATATACAATAATTAATAACAAAATTAAGAAACACATCAGTAATAATACAATAATAATAGGAGACTTTAACACTCCACTCACTGCAATGGACAGATAATCGACGCAGATTAGCAAAAATACATGGGCTTTGAATGACACACTGGACCAAATGGACTTCGCAGATCTATTTAGAACTTTCCATCCTAAAACAACAGAATACACATTCTTCTCAAACACACATAGAACATTCTCCAGAATAGATCACATCCTGGGTCACAAACAGGCCCCAACTGGTACCAAAATATTGAGATCATTCCCTGCATATTTTCAGACCACAATGCTTTGAGACTAGAACTCAATCACAAGAGGAGTTTTGGAAAGAGCTCAAATACATGGAGGCTAAACAGCATCCTACTAAAGAATGATTGGGCCAATCAGGAAATTAAAGAAGAACTAAAGAAAATTCATGGAGACAAATGAAAATGAAAGCATGACTGTGCTTTGGGATGCAGCAAAGGCGGTGCTAAGAGGGAAGTATATAGCAATATAAGCCTTTCTCAAGAAGCAAGAAAGGTCTCAATTACACAAGCTAACCTTACACCTGAAGAAGCTGGAGGAAGAACAGCAAAGAAAGCCTAAACCCAGCAGGAGAAGAGAAATAATAAAATTTAGAGCAAAAATCAGTGAAACAGAAACCAAAAGAAGAGAAGAGCAGATCAATGAGACTAAGAGCTGATTCTTTGAAAGAATTAATAAGATAGATAAACCCCTGGCCAGACTCATCAAAAAGAAAAGAGAAAGGACCCAAATAAATAAAATCATGAATGAAAGAGGAGAGATCACAACTAACACTGAAGAAATACACACAATTATAAGAACAACTTATGAGCACCCATATGCCAACAAATTAGGCAATCTGGAAGAAATGGATGTATTCCTAGAGAGACGGATAAACTACCAAAATTGGAACAGGAAGAAATAGAAAATCTGAGCAGACCCATAATCAGCAAGGAGATGGAAGCTCTAATCAAAACCTCCCAACCAACTAGAGTCCTGGGCTGGATGGTTTCCCAGGGGAATCCTACCAAACATTTAAAGAAGAATTAATACCTATTCTTCTGACATTCTTTCAAAAAACAGAAATGGAAGGAAAATTTCCAAACACTTCTATGAGGCAAGCTTTACCTTGATTCCCAAACCAGACAAGACCTCACCAAAGAGAGGAATTGCAGACCAATATCCCTGATGAACATAGGTGCAAAATTTCTCACCAAGATACCAGCCAATAGGATCCAACAGTACATTAAAAGGATTATTCACCCCAGCCAAGTGGGATTTATTCCTGGACTGCCAGGGTGGTTCAACGTCTACAAATCAATGTGACATACTACATTAACGAAGGAAAGGACAAGAACCATATGATCCTCTCAATAGATGCAGAAAAAGCATTTGACAAAGTAAGAGCCTTTCTTCATTAAAACTCTTCAGAGTGTAGTGATAGAGGGAACATACCTCGATATCATAAAAGCTGTATATGAAAGGCCCACGGTGAATATCATTCTCAATGGGGAAAAACTGAGAGCTTTGTCCCTAAGGTCAGCAACAAGGTAAAGATGTCCACTATCGCCATGCTGTTCAACATGGTACTAGATGGAAGTCCTAGCCTCCATTTTGACCTCATGTTCCAAACATTACAAACAAGGAGCAGTTCAGCAATGTCTGGGAAACACAGGGGGAGACAGGACCCACATACTATCAGGGAAAGGATCTTCCAGGATCTATGGGGACTTCACTGCTTATGCCAAATGCAAATTCTGTCTGCCACCATATGGGTCTGCAGCAGGAATTAAGGAACAAGGACTGTTCTTCTCTTTTTTAGAAGGAGAATCTTAGTCTTGTGGGTCTTTTGGCAAAAGAGGAATGCCATCCAAGGAGCCCTTCTTGGTTGCTGCTGACCCCTACAGACCTTGCTCTCAGCCACCCCAACTCCTTCCCACGTGCTCCCATTTATATCTATCTCCCCTTCTCCAGCCTTTGATTCCATGAGCACAGCAGGGAGGGTAATATTTTTCTTTCAGGGAAAATAATCAGGGGCCATGAGGCCAAGCCTCATTCTCATCCCTCATGGCATTTCTCCGGTTCCAGGATTCAAATAAGACCTGTGGGGGTTTCCTTGCATATGAGAAGTTTCTGCTAAAGTAGCTCACTGCCGGGGAAGGTGAGAAGCAGCGCCTGGAAGCCCGCCCTTCTGTTAAACCCTCATGGGAAATCCTCTTCCAAGAACTGCTACCCAGCCTGGGCTGCCAAGAAGCAGAAGGTACACAGATCCTCAGCCCTCGGGCCCTGTGCCCTGTGATTCCTCCCCATTCCAGTCCTGCCCTGCCCTGAGCTGTCCTGTTTCCTCCACGGCTTTTGGGCTGCACCTCCTGTGATCCCACCTCTCACTCTTTCTCTGTGCAGCTCCATCAAAGTCGTCCTGGGCACCCACAACATCAAGAAGCAGGAGAAGGGGATCCCTGGGTGGCGCAGCGGTTTGGTGCCTGCATTTGGCCCAGGGCGCGATCCTGGAGATCCGTGATCGAATCCCACGTCGGGCTCCCGGTGCATGGAGCCTGCTTCTCCTTCTGCCTGTGTCTCTGCCTCTCTCTCTCACTGTGTTCCTATCATAAATAAAAATAAAAAATAAAAAATAAAAATTTAAAAAAAAAAAAGAAGCAGGAGAGGACCCAGCGGGTCATTTCAGTGAAAAAAGCCATCCTCCACCCAGTCTATAATCCTAAATGCATCTTCAATGACATCTGTTACTGCTGGTAGAACCCTCACTCCACTGGTTCTTGCACACTTTATTCCTGGGGGTTCTGCTTCCCCTGTGACCTCATTTCTGTGCCTCCTTCCCTGTATGACATTTTCATTTGTCCTGGGCTGTGAGGAAAGCAACCAAGCAACCTCATGACTGTCCCTGTGAGTCTTTGTGAGCCATCAGTAGATTAAAATTCCTCTCCTCTGCATTCAGCTAAAAAGGAAGGTCCACCTGATTGCCAATGTGAGCCCCCTCCGGCTGCCCAAGATGAGTGCACAGGTGAGGCCAGGGGTGGTATGTCGTGTAACCAGCTGGGGGCTCCTCAGCAGGAACAGCACCTCTGGGGTGAGGAAACTGCAGGAGGTAGAGCTTGAAGTCCAGAGGGACAAGCAGTGCATCTCATGCTGTAAAGACCTCTACAACAGCACCACTCAAACGTGCATGGAGAGCCCAAAAAAGAAGTCTTCTTTTAAGATGAGATTCCCCGGCATAATTTATGCCCAGTCTTGGGACAGCTAAGCTTTGAGGAGAATGGACAGTGAGAACTAGCTGTATCTCTATGTCCTCAGCCTTTCCATCCAATCCAGTCTCTGGTCCTGTCTCCCGGAGGGAGACCACCCTACTCCCATGGTGGCAGGGAGGACAGCAGGCCCAGCTCAGTCCTTCCTCCCTTTGCCCACAGGGAGACTCCAGGGGCCTCCTCGTGTGTAATGACATGGCCCAGGGCATTGTCTCCTTTGGAAAAAATGTTGGGGAACTTCCACGTGTCTCCACCAGGATCTTGAGCTTTTTGCACTAGATAGAAAGAACAATGAGATGCTTCACCCTGCAGGGCCCAGACTGAGACACCCCCAGGATCAGTCTGTCCACCTTCTCTGAGGCAGAGGCCAGAACTGCACTGGGAAAGAGGGTGGAGAGGAGGCTGCCAGGGGCTTAATAAACTTCCTTCTCTGGAGTGGAAATTAGATTCCTCCTTTATTCACCAAAACAACATTCGTTAGTTACCTACTGCGTGTCCCCCAACCATCTGTTCACATAGCCCTAGAATAAAAATCCTGCTGCTCTGATACCCAGCTCCTTCCAAATACATCTCCCAGCGCCCCCTCCCACTGACAGGCTGAATGTAAGCTCCAGAAGGAAAAGGGAGACACTGCCCCAAGAAAAATGACCCTCTTTAGGGGACCCTCTTTTCTCATCTGCATTGCCCTCCTACCTTATCCCACACCTACACCCCCATCTCATCCTACCCCAGTAAGGCAACATAAAGGAATCCACATTTGGAAGGAGGATCACCTAAGAAGCTCTGATATAGGGAGCCACTTCATCCTAATAGAAATGGGCAAGAAGATTCTAGAAAGCTGTAGCTCACCCCATGCAGTATTCCTTCCCCAAATCAGAGTGGCAGCTTGGGGGTCTAGGGGTTACAAGAGGGCCCTTCAGTATCCCCAGGCCTAGCCCAAGTGCCAGTCACAGCTTTGCTGTGGTCCCAAATCCCAGCACAGCCTCTGGTGTCCTGCCACCCATCTTCCAGCAACCCCAAATGACGTTGAGGGTTCTTTTCTATCTTGGTCTGATCCAGCCTCTTCCCACCTCATGCTATTTCTGTGTGTGTGCATGCATGTGTGTGTGTGTGTGTGTGTGTGTGTGTGTGTCTCCAAAGGAAACTCATTACAATAAAAAGTTGTGTTTCAAAGGTATCCTACGGTTTCAAAGATGTCTTATAGCCCATAGTTGAGTAAATTTTTTCTGCCATTTTTCAACAATTTCTAAGCCTCTTATATAAGAATGTATTCATAGAAGTAGTCTCATTTTTAAAACATCCACCTTAGAGAAGGCAGGCTGAAAAGAAAAAGTGGTTTGCTGTCTGCCACTGGTGAGTGTGCTCCAACTATGGGGAAATGTACACTCACCACAGAGTTTTAGTCTGCTCCAGACAACCATCAGCATCTCAAGGGCAAGAGCTATGTCTCTCATAACTCTGGACCTAGACAGCTAAATAAGTATTCACGATTTCCTCAGAATGGAAAAAGAGCCAAGAGCCAAGAAATGGAAACATTCTTGATTCAGTCATTGAGGGGTTCTGAGGTACCAGCCCTCCTGCTGGTTATAGCCACAGCCTTCACTTTCTTGTTCTTTCTTCTTGCTTTCCCCTTATGACTCAGGAGTGGGGGTGCAAGTGTTGCGGCTGCACCATTCTCACCCAACCCAAGCTAGAGAACTTCGACAAACCATCTTAAATGATAACATCCAGCTGTAGAGGAGCACAAGTTGAAGAGGCCTAGAAGATCAGTGAGCCACCCCTCTATTGTTCCCCTCAGGGCTTTGTATCTGGAAGGAAGAAAGACCAGCTTCTCTGACCTGGGCAGGCCTTCAAGGAAGATGCAGCCACTCCTCCTTTTGTTGGCCCTTCTTCTGCCTGTTGGGGCTGAGACAGGTGAGTGACTGTCCCTATTCCAGAGACTTGAGCCCATTCCACAAACCCCCTGTACTCTTCTTGACCTTCAGCCCAGCACAGTCAGGGATTGTCCTCAATTTGAGCCTGGGGACTTTCTGAAGCCCAGCTCTACCCCAAACCCAGACTAACAGGTCTGAGGCTGGACAGATGCTCACCAAAGAAGGCCAGCAGCCAGGGTGCTCACTAAAAGGGTTAATAGGGGTTAGCCTCCCTCTTATCATTTGGAAAGTGAGTTGTTTGGAGAAAGGCATTTGGCAGAAGATATGAAGCTATGAAAGACAGGCAATCAAAAGCCCGCATTCCAACCCAGGAAAGGTAACCTCAGGCAGACCAGTTGCAGTAACGGGATTTGTCACTGAACCCAGCATAAAGAGCCAGTTAAATGTCTCAGTACTTGTTTCTAGCCACTCAGTCCTGCCCGGGAGAGGAGCCCGGGGCGCCATTGACCTCAGCAGCAGTTAGATGACTACACCCAAAGCTCTGCCCGCCCTGTGCAGCCCGTTGTTGGCATCACCTCCCCCTGCCTGCCCTGGCTGGTGGCTGCTCCACTGTCTCCAGCAGTGCTGTCTTCCATTCTTGTGGCATCTAATCCCACCAGCACTGTCTCCACCCAACCTCAGCCAGACGCTCATTGAAGACCATCCCTTTGTGCAACCTAAAAATGTCTACTGGGACCCTCGGATGCTAGGCCCTAGAACATGGGGATATTAGAAAATCCAACTCCATAACTCATAGGAAACTTATTAGAAAATGGCATCTGGGACTCCAAGATCCTCTGGGACTCCATCATCTTAAAGATAGATCTTATCTCCACCACACATGTATCTGAAGTGGGATGTAGAGAACAGGCCCTGCCCCCTTCTCAGTGGGGTTCTGAGGCTTGAGGCTCAAGAAAGGTCATCCTGCTACAAGAACCAGGGATCCACAGGGCACTACAGACCCCACCCTCGATCACTACCTTCCTGAGCCTTCTCTCCTGACCACAGCCACCCCCAGGTACCCCATCTCCCAGTTTTTTCTTTCAGAGAAGATCATCGGGGGCCATGAGGCCAAGCCCCACTCCCGGCCCTACATGGCGTTTGTTCAGTTTCTGGATAAGGACAATAAGAATGACAGTAAGAAGAGGTGTGGTGGTGTCCTCGTGCACAAGGACTTTGTTCTGACGGCTGCTCACTGCTGGGGAAGGTGAGAGGCAGCAGCCAGCCCACACGTCTGAGACACCTACAGGGATCCCTGTCGGATTCCCAAGGGCTACAGCCCAGGGAAGCACCTGGGGCTCCTGGGAACTAGCTGAGAGCATGGCTGGGGCAATGAAAGGCTGAGAGGTAGCTGGTAAGCTTTGGGGTCAGAGGGTCAGATGTGAGAGTAAGCAGCAAGGCTGAGAAGGGAGGGACCATACCAGGCAAATAGAGCAGCAATGGAGGATGCAAGCATGCCTTAGAGCCAAAGTGCAAACTCAGAGTGATTTCATGATATTGCCTGAGGGCAAAGGAAGCTGCCAAAAGCCCTACCTTCAGTGTCATTGAAAAAAAAAGGATCCAGGACCCATCAGCCACCTTTTTTTTTTTTTAAGATTTTATTTATTTATTCCTGAGAGAGAGAGAGAGGGAGGCAGAGACACCGGCAGAGGGAGAAGCAGGCTCCATGCGGGGATCCTAACATGGGACTCGATCCCAGGTCTCCAGGATCAGGCCCTGGGCTGAAGGCAGCGCTAAACTGCTGAGCAACCCGGGCTGCCTCCCATCTATCACCTTGATTGCCCTCTCAGCTGCCCTGCCCTGGCTGCCACCTGCCCTCTCGACTCCCAGGCTGTACCCTGTGACTCCACACCCCCACACCCCACTCTGCTCTCTGTGCAGCTCCATCAAAGTCACCCTGGGCGCCCACAACATCAAGGAACAGGAGAAGACCCAGCAGGTCATCCCTGTGAGAAGAGCCATCCCCCACCCAGACTATAGTCCAAAGAACTACTCCAATGACATCATGTTACTGCTGGTAAGGAAACCTCCCTGCAGCTCTTGCCCTCCTGGGTCCAGACTGTTTCCCTCCCACTGGGACCTGTCCCTACCATCCTTCCCATGCTGGCCACTGTCCAGTCCCTGAGGCTCACGGGAGAGAGAAGACACTGCCGCCTCATCGGGGTGTCAGGCCCAGAGGCCACTGGCTGAGCTGGACTCTCTTACCTCTTCCCGTCAGCTGGAGAGGAAGGCCAAGTTGACTGCAGCTGTGAAGACTCTCCCCCTGCCCAGGGGCAAGGCCCGGGTGAGGCCAGGACAGGTGTGCAGCGTGGCCGGCTGGGGCCGGATCTCAATGGACACCTTAGCAACCACTCTGCAGGAGGTGTCACTGGAAGTGCAGACAGATTGGGAGTGCAGATCCATCTTCCACGACTATTATATGGGAGCCACCCATATTTGTGTAGGAGACCCAAAGAAGATGAAGACCGGCTTCAAGGTCAGGCTTCCAGCATCCGCCTAGACAGGCCCCAGGAGGGAGGAACCTGGAGAGGTCGGGGGTTGAGAGTGGCCATATATTCGTTCCTCAGCCTAGAGCTTAGGCAGCTAGGTCCACAAATCCAGTCTTCAGTTTTTCCCCAAGGGGGTCAGGCCGGGAGTAGGGGGAGGATCAGTCATTTCACAGCAGCATTACCACCTGAGGTTCCCTGGGGATTGGAGAGAGAGGTTTGGCCTGGGTGGCATTGGAAAGAGCAGTCAGTGCCAAGCTAGAGCCCAGGGACTGAGAGAGGGGACAGGGCCTGCCCTGGGCCCAATCACCCATGTAGCCCCCTAACACAGACCACTCATCCCCAGGGTAGTGGGGAGGGCGGGACCACCAGAAGCCAGCTCAGTCCTTCCTCCTTCTGCCCACAGGGGGACTCTGGGGGGCCCCTCGTGTGTAACAACGTGGTCCAGGGGATTTTCTCCTATGGAAAAAATGATGGGACACCTCCAGGGGTCTTCATGAAGGTCTCACACTTCCTGCCCTGGATAAAGAGAACAATAAAGCACCTCTAACAGCAGGCATGAGATTAACCTCCCTCTGTGCTTGGCCATCTTTTCTGGGGCAGAGGCAAAAATCCCTTGGGACTGGGGGGTCAGGGGTAGGGATTGCAGGGCCATAGTAAATGGATCTCTAGAGAGAATATGACTAAGATCTTACTGATTCACTGAACTACCTCGAGTATGCAGCAACATCACTCCAGATAATCTTCTGCTGCCAATTCCAGGCTTTCCTGCCTCCTCCAGCCCTCCGCCCTCCCTAAACCCTATGATGTCCAGTTTCTCATCAGTTTCTCAATAACACCTCTTTGGTGCTTAGCCCTCTACAAAGGTTCAGCCTAAACTCTACTATAGAAGGATGATCCTCTGTCCCCAAAAAGTATCCTCTCTGGGACTTAGAAATTTCTCAACTTCTCTAAGCCAACCACCATCACCAATCCAACAATTTGGTCAGTAACTCCAGGGATCCAGGAGGCCAGAGGGCCATGCCACAGGCACTCGGTGTCCTGTTTCCAGGGGTTCTCTCTCTCTGCAGTGGGGAAGGGGGGTGGGGGCACGCAGGTTTCTCCTACAGGCAAGACTGTGTGCAGGTTAGGAGGCTGAGAAAACAGCCTCACCCTGGTTTCCCTTCCATGCCTTGCCCAGGGGTCAGCACTGAATTTAGTCAAGCTCCTCCCTGGCTGGCCATCCCACAACAGCCTCTATTTTCTATCCTGGCACATCTGAGCTGCCAGCCTGCCAGATGCCTATCAGAGGAGCCAATACCCACCTCCCAAAGGGTAGGACCAGCTGAGCCCCTCAGTCCAAACCAGCATCCCCACCCCCAGGGGCTTATAGTGACCCTGCGATAGCCTGTGGAGTCACTCAATAGCCTCAGCCCCTTTCAGCCTGGCCTTGTCTCAAGACCACAAGTCTCCCTGCTGGCAGCCTGGGTTATGGCAGCTTTGTGAGCTAGAGCCTCCAGGCTCTGGGCCTGTAAAGTACATGCCATCCGTCAGCAGATCAAATGTCAGATCTCTGTTTTTGTGCCAGGCACAAGATGGGCTCTGTCCCTGCCATTGGGAAACTTAGTAAGAAATGTCTCCTAAATTCCCCTGGTTCTTCTCTTTCCACCAAGCAGTTCAGGTTTGGCACAAAGGATCTATATTTAGAATCTGTGAGAAAACTTGTCCTGAAAATAACTAAAATCTCTGAATTTTATCAGTATCACCCACTACAGTTTCACAGGCATGGTTTTGTTTGGTTCCAGAAGGGCAATGAGAAATTGGAAAAAAGTTAGAGACCCACAGGTCCTGAGGTTTCCAATCTATGCATGGTAGAGGCCATGTCCTGAGACGAGGATAGGAGGGAGGAGTAGCAAAAGATGAAAAAGCAGACTTCCCACTGAGCAGGGAGCCCCATGTGGAGCTTGATCCAGGACTCCAGGACCATGACCTGAGCCAAAGACAGACACCACCATCCAGGCGCCCTAATACGAATGAGATTTTAAAACAATATTCATCAACATATATTTAATAAAATGAGGAAGATGTTTATGTTGGATAATTTAAACTATGGGATTCAAAACCAATACATTGGGGATCCCTGGGTGGCTCAGAGGTTTGGTGCCTGCCTTTGGCCCAGGGCGTGATCCTGGGGTCCTAGGATCGAGTCCCACTTCAGGCTCCTTGCATGGAGCCTGCTTCTCCCTCTGCCTGTGTCTCTACCTCTCCCTCTCTCTCTCTCTCTCTCTCTCTCTCTCTGTGTCTCTCATGAATAAATGAATAAAATCTTGAAAAAAAACCCAAATACATTATAATAACACCTATATGAGTATTGAAAAACACCTAGCTGGAAATATATCTATTAATTATATATATTATATAATTATATAATATATATAATTATATATGGAAAATATATATGTATATATTTTTATATATGGGAAATATATATTATATATAGAAAATTTAATATATGTATTATATATGATATAATTCTATATTTTTATATTATATATAATATATTAATTATATATAAATATGTATAATTATAATATATATAAACAAGGTGGGTTGGCTGGTAGGATTAAGGCTGACTTTTTTTCTTCCTCTTTCTTAATGTATTTGATATTTAAATTTTATAATTATTAAACAATTTTATTAAAGAAAATATTCCATGTCAGAAAAAGTAGGCTTAAGTAAGTGGGTACATGTGTTAGTTAAAATAACCCTAACTATTCTACCAAATAGACTTTACCAGTTCAGTGACTAACACAATAGAACCCTATTTCTTGCTCACACATGGTCCAAGATGAATGGTGAGTAGTGCCCCTTTGCACTCTCAAGGGTCCCAGCTGGGACAATAAATTACATGTGTGCCCATGATTAAGGAACCCAGATGCAGGCTTCTAAAGATGGCTCCCAAGTTCCCCGTGTTCATCTGGGGCAAACCCAGGTAGGGGAAGAACCTAGATGGTCAGGCATGGGGGCAGGAGATAGGCCAGCTCTGGAGGGTACCTACACCATTTCCACTCACATCCGGTTTGCTATGCAGTCACACAGTCATACCTAACTTCAAGTGAGGCTGGACAACGAGATGCACCTAGGTCCTCTGGAAAAAGAGGAAGCTGTTTTGCTAAACTGCTAGCTCACCTCTGCCACAATTTATAGCGTTTGTTTGCTGTTTGTAAGGCTCATTGGCCCTAAATTTTGTTCTGCCTATAAACTAACACATACTTAAAAAAATAAATAAATAAATAAAATAAACTAACACATACTTATAGAAAAAAATTGGATAATATAAAAGGGAAAATAAGAGTCATAAAATGATTGTCCTGGCTGTTGATCTTTATTAACAGAATTAGTATTGGGGTGCCTGGGTGGTTCAGTGGCTGAGCATCTGCCTTCGGCTCAGGTTGTGATCCTAGGATCCTGGGATTGAGTCCTGCATCAGACTCCCCGTGGGGTGCCTGCTTCTCTCTCTGCCTCTCTCTCTGTATCTCTCATGAATAAATAAATAAATCTTTAGGAAACAAAATTAGTATCAAATTGTATGCATCCTTCCACATTCTACTTTTTCCACTTAATATCAGATGATGTAAAGTGCTCCATGTCTTTAAAAACATGATGCTGTTTAATGGCTGGATAGCATTTCATCCCATGAATATATCAGAATTAATATTACTGATCTCCTATTGCTGAAGAGTTGGATGGTCTAAGCTTTTGGAGAAGAGAGTCTCAGGAATATGCTCACCTCCACCTCTTATCTTACATTTACCCAGGGCCCCAGGGTCAGCTACTCAGCTCAAAGTAAGCTTTTCTGCCAGGAAATACTGAGGGCCTTGAACCTCTTTTCAAAGTTTTCTCTGCCACATTCAGGGTTTCTGGGTCCCTCTATCCCCTTCACTTACTCTGATGGGGAGATTGTATGCAGATCCCATAGAATTTCCTTTGTCACCTACTCCTTCCTGCTGGAGCACACAGCACAAGCCAGTCCTTGGCAAGAAAGTATCTCACTCACAGCAGACGTGTGTGTGTGTGTGTGTGTGTGTGTGTGTGTGTGTGTGTGTAGACAATAGAGAAGACACGGGCTTCTTTCCACACTGGCACTCCAGAAAAATATCACAAGCTCATCAGTAGACCTCCCAAGGAGCTTCCATCTGTCCTTCTAAATGTGATGTTAAGGCAGCACTGAGAATGTCCGGAATGGCCCAGTAGTACAACGGTCTCCCACAATGCCAAAAGCACCCAGATTGGTTTCTGACCAGAGCAGTATCAAAGGGAAGGAGGGAGGGAAGTGGCCCAGCCTCAGCAGGCAACTAACTGCCTGCCCAGAAGATTTGCATTTTGGCTGTATGCACAAGGGGGCCCCCCCAAGAGGAGGTGGGAAACATCCTACTTTCATGTCCCAACCTCCCAAAGGAGAAAAATATTGTAACTGACGGAAATGTAATAAAACAGTCAAAAGTAAATGTAACCACCTATGAATATTGTGAAATGTATCACAGTTTTACTTGTTCCAATATCACAATTTTATTAAAATAGAAAATAAAAACATTAAAAACATATGTGCCCATATTTATTCTCCCACATTCCATTCTCTGTCCAAATGTTCTCTCTAATCCCCAACCCTGGCAAACAGATTTCTAAAAAAATTTTTATTGCAAAATATACACACATGTAAAGTGAACAAAATTCAAACAATGGCCAAATTTCAGAAACTACCCTCTATGTGTCTCCTCCCAATCAAAATACCCTCTCTGCCCTTCAACCCCAGAATTAACTTACCATTGTGACTTTTTTGTTGTGGTTGTTTTAAGATTATTTATTTATTTCTGAGAGTGTGTGTGTGTGTATTTGTGTACATGGCAGAGGAGGGGTAGACGGAGAGGGAGAGAGAAACTTTAGCAGACTCCCCTCACCCTGCTGAGCCCCTCCCACCCACCTCCTCTCGCGCGTGCGCGCGCTCTCTCTCTCTCTCTCTCTCTCATTCAAATAAATAAATAAAATTTATTCAAATAAATAAATAAAATCTTTTTTAAAAAAAAGTTAGGGATGCCTGGGTGGCTCAGTAGTTGAGCTTCTGCCTTTGGCTCAGGGCTTGATCCCGGGGTCCTGGGATCAAGTCCCACATCGCGCTCCCCACAGGGAGCCTGCTTCTCCCTCTGCCTATGTCTCTGCCTCTCTGTGTGTCTCTCATGAATAAATAAAATTTTTAAAGTTTTTTTTAATTTTTAAAAAGTTAGATTAATTGTTTTAAAACAAAGTGTTGAAAAAGTTAAGTAACAATAATTTAAAATCACCTCTAATGCTAACGCATTAATAAGGCGTTATAATATTTTCTCTTTTTTCAGATGCATAAAGAAATTTCATGAGGTTGCAATCATTAAGCATGCATCAGAAAAGGGATTAAGTTCTTTGTAGCTGTGAAAATCATGTGTATTTATATGTAAGGAGAGGATCCTTAATTTTCATAAGCTTTTCAAGTGGAGCTCTCACATTCCATAAAGGTTTAAGAATTGTATTAAATTTTAATTGAAATTTTTGCAAAAATTATACTGTATTACAATGTTTTTCTGTGCATCCACAGAACCTTCTGAGTATTTTTGAGGGTGTCTGTGTTACTCTGCCATGATCTGCAAACGCCTTCCTCCTGATGTGGAGTGAGGGTTCTCTACATATTACCAACAGCACAGCAGGCATGCATTTCCTTCCCAGAAGCCCCTGGGGCAGAGCATGGGGATTATGTTAATTGGACTTCTAACTCCGATGAAAAGGAGTTTTTCTTTAGTTGTTTTTCTTCCAGCTAGGGTCTGACAGTTCTCAACAAAAGCAAGTCTCTAGGCTTTTTCTGTATGCAAGGTAACTTCTGGCACACAGAGGTCCTCACCTTGAGTAGGAAGCCAGAAAACAGAAATGTGTCTGTTCCACTGTGTCATCATTTTCACTGAGAGTTTGTTGGGGCTCAAGCGTCCTGATAAAGTAATTAGCAGCAGTACAGCCTTGTTCTTCCCTCTTCCTTCCCTGGGAATGCCCTGCGCCCACTCAGGAGAGCTACTCAGTCTTCCTTGACACCTTCCAGAAAGAAGTGGGAGCAGCATGGGACACCTGGGTGGCTCAGTAGTTGAGCTTCTGCCTTCAGCTCAGGGCATGATCCAGGGGTCTTGGGATCAAGTCCCACATCAAGTTCCCTGCAGGGAGCCTGCTTCCCCTTCTGCTTGTCTCTGCCTCTCTCTCTTTGTCTCTCATGAATAAATAAATAAATTCTTAAAAAAAAAAAAAAAGGAAGAAGTGGGAGCAGCAAAGATAGCAGCGGAGTGCGGGGGAGGTGTCCAGGGGCCAAAGGGTAAAGACAGGCAGGCTTCCTCATCCCTCTTTTGCTTCCTCCAACTTACTCCTGGTGCCCTCACTGTATTCCACCACCATCCACACCCATCTGTCATTCACCCATGTCCACACCTTACTAAGGTATAAATTAAATAAGTAATCTAGGAAATGTGCATTTATTAAGAGAAACTCTGAAGTTCCAAAGGACTAAGGCTCTAATCCTAGAGAGTTTGGAAACCGAGGAGATAGGCAGCTACTGGCTTTCATACATTGTTAAGGTATTATTGAATTTGGTGTGTTTAGGGTTCTGGGACACAGCACCCCAAGTCCCCTTCTCTGTCGCCCCAGGTTCCCATTTG
The DNA here is from genome assembly GCF_018345385.1 of Vulpes lagopus. Classification (NCBI taxonomy): domain Eukaryota; kingdom Metazoa; phylum Chordata; class Mammalia; order Carnivora; family Canidae; genus Vulpes; species Vulpes lagopus. The sequence goes on from NC_054829.1 coordinate 69,343,929, forward strand.
TGCTGCCAGCACTGACCTAGCAGCTGTGCAGGAGACTGTGGTGTTGACCTAGACTACACTCTTCCCTAGGTCACTGGCAGTTGGTGGGCCAGCCTCCTGGGCAGCCTTGGATGATGAAACCTATCACACCAGCAGGAGAATGGGACCGTTCTCAGCCCCACCCCCACCCCCACCCCTACTTCCTTCCTCTCTCAGGGGCTACAAGTCTGGCAGGAGAGAGCACCCCACAGCACCTGACTGGGGCAGCCTTCCCAAGAAGATGCCACTGTTCCTGTTCCTGGTGGCCTTTCTTCTACCCCCTGGGGCTGGGGCAGGTGAGTGACCATCCCCAATCTCAGGCCTGACCCTTCTCCGGGACCCTCAAGCCAGACTGCCTAGATAGCTCCTAACTCTGTATCATTGGGCAAGTGGTTTGAATTCACAGCGCCTCGGATTCCTCATTTATAAATTAGAATACCAGTGCATACCTCCTAGAGTTCTATGAGGATTAAGTCAGTGTACATAAAAAAAAAAAAAAAAAAAAAAACTCTTGGAATTGCCCCAGCACATAGCATATATGTAGAAAAATCCATTCTGCAGTCCACCTGTCTGAGCGTAGGCAATAAGAATGCATAATAACTACCACTGGCTCATGTCTAGATTCTGAAAACTCAGACTGGTGCTGGTCATGAGGGGCCCTGAGCAGGTCTCAGAGGGACCCGGGAATCTCCCTGAGGAAGAAAGTACCAAGGAACTTGGGGAGAAGCCTCTCCAAAGGGCTCCTGACTTGCCACCCAGCAGCAGAGCATCTCTCCTCACCATGGGAGCCCAAGGCTGACCCTGCCTGGAGCCGGGGCTGGGCTGCTCTCCTGGGAGCCGGGAGGAAGCCGAATTCCGGGATGGGGAGCCAGCAGTGCTTCCTGCAGAACCCAGGAGCCCTGTCCCCACGTGCGGTGCCCTGCAGACCCAATTCTCACCCCCATTCCTCCTTCCCAGTAGCTGTATCATGTCTCCGGCCTCCCCATCTGCCGGCCTTTCTGGAGCTGCCCTCCTGGTGCCCGCACTGCGGGTTCGGAGAGCACGGAGGTAAGTGCCCACGCTTCCTTCCAGGGGAGATCATCGGAGGCCGAGAGGCCAGGCCTCATTCCCGCCCCTACATGGCGTATCTCCAAATCCGGTCTCCAAACGGCGGCTCCATCGCTTGCGGGGGTTTCCTGGTGAGAGAAGACTTCGTGCTGACCGCAGCTCACTGCTGGGGAAGGTGAGCGGCGCAGGGTTCCCGCTCGGCCACTACCGCTGGCGCTGCAGAGCCCAGCGCGGCTCCCGGGATGCGGGAGACCAGGGGGGCTCTGGAGGCGGCGACGGGGTGAATGAGGGGAAAAGGCGGGCATGATCAAAAGGGGGAGATGCAGACACATGCTGGGGTTCAAAATAGGAATTCAAGCTATTTCTCAGCTTATTCAAGGGGAAGCAAACCCCGGCCCCCACCACCCTCAGCTCAGAGCTGGGCCCCTGGGCCCCTCCTGTCCCCTCAACTGCCTCAGCTGCGGCCTTGCCGCCCTGGGCTGTCCACCTGCCCCGCGGAGCCGGCGGGCGGAGCTCCCGGGGCTCGCACCTACCTCTGGGCCACCTGTCCCCTGCAGCCGCATCACCGTGACCCTGGGAGCCCACGACGTCGGGAGGCGGGAACGAGCCCAGCAGCGCACCACTGCGCGCAGGGCCATCCGACACCCCAGATACAATCCCCAGACCACCGCGAACGACATCATGCTACTGCAGGTACCGCCCCAGCCGGCGGCTCCGGGCGCGGGGGAGGGGGAGGGGGAGGCAGCAGGGCAGCAGGGCGGGGTGCGGGCGCGGGCGCGGGCGCGGCGGGGCTGAGCGCTGCCCCCTCCCCAGCTGGCCAACAGAATGAGGCGCACGCGCCAGGTGAGGCCGGTGCCCCTGCCTCGGGCGCAGGCCCGGCTGAGACCCGGGGCCACGTGCACGGTGGCGGGCTGGGGCCTGTTGGGCCTCAACAGGAGAACGGACAGACTCCATGAGGTGCAGCTGACCGTGCAGAACAATTCGAGGTGCTCCCGTCGCTTCAGTTTCTTCAACGGCCAAACGCAGATTTGTGTGGGAAGCCCAAGGGCCGGGAAGTCCGCCTTCTTGGTAAGGCGGTGGGGGGGGGGGGGCGGCACAGGGCCCCGGGCAGGCTGGGCAGTAGCTACATCCCCAGGCCCCGGTGTGGTGCGGGCAGAGCGGAGTGCGGCGGGGGCTTAGCCATCAATCGGGTCCCTGGGGCGAAGGGAGGAGCACTGGCCGTGCATCCTAAACATGTGCAGGGTTTTCCTGCAGAAGGTGAAGGTACTTTGACTTGGGCTAGAGGCGGTAACTGTAGCCAGGCTTGAAGCCCAGCCATGGAAAGATCCAGAAGGTTGACTTCCATACCTCCAGCGCCCTCCCATTTCAAAACCCACCACCCCCTACCCCGTACCACCACCGCCAGCAGCAGCAGCTTCCTCTGAGAGCCAGGCCTTAGGGCTGCAGGAGTGGGGGTAAGCCTGGCTTAGGGTCTCTTCCTCTCCATGCCCGCAGGGTGACTCCGGAGGCCCCCTGGTGTGTAACGGCGTGGCCCAGGGCATTGTCTCCTATGGAGATAGGAGGGGGACTCCTCCAGCAGTCTTCACCAGGATTTCGGCCTTCATGCCCTGGGTAAGGAGAACAATGAGACGCTTCCAACAGCAGTGCCAGCCCTAGACCCAGCTGTGACTGACTCTGCTCTGTAGCGGCTCCCGGGGCGGGTGCCAGAGCCTTAATAAATGTCCATGTCTAGGATGGAAATAACTGATTTCTCATGTGTTCATTAAACATCGTTCAGTACACAACAAACGCATCCTAGAACAGTCTGAGCTCCTCTAGGAAATGGGGTTCTTGAGCCGCTGGGGTGGCTCAGCGGTTGGAGGTCCGCCTTTGGTTCAGGGCATGATCCTGGAGTCCTGGGATCGAATACCGCATCCGGCTTCCTGCATGGAGCCTGTTTCTCCCTCTGCCTGTGTTCCTGCCTCTCTGTGTGTGTCTCTCATGAATAAATAAATGAAATCTTAAAGAAAAAAAAAAAAAAAACAGAAAATGGAATTCTACCCCAGGACAAATTAACCCCTCACACCATCATGAGGATCAGGATGAGCTTCTTCCCCTGCTCCAAGCCAACCATTCCCCCATTTCTCTTGCCCACCCCCCACCACCATCACCATCACCTTGGAGAAGGCAGAAAGATGCATCTCCCCCCTGGGCAAAGCTCTCTACTCTCTACCCTACCAGAGAGTTCCCTACGAGATATTAAAATAGACTAAAACTGTATGCCAGTGCTATGTGTAGGACAAGCAGACCAAAGGGGCAGAATTGAAATTCCATACAAGACTCAATTTAATATTTGATAAAGGTAGCAAATCGCTAGGAAATGATTTTATGGGGAAAAAAGGTAAAATTGGACCCAATTCCTCCCACTATAAGCCAAAATAAACCTCAAATACCTTATATATCTAGATGCAAAAAAAATTGGGTGCTGGGTGGCTCAGTTGATTAAATGTCTGCCTTCAGCTTGGGTCATGATCTCTGGGTCTCGGGATGGTGCCTGGTGTTGGGCTTCCTGCTCAGTGGAGAATCTGCTTCTTCCTCTCCCTCTGCCCCTCCCTCCCCCTGCTCATGCTCTCTCTCTATCTCAAATAAATAAAATCATAAATAAATAAATAAATAAATAAATAAATAAATGCCAAAAAAAAAGATTAAGCCATACATGTACTGAAGGAAGAAAAAAATAAAGATTTGCTCGCTTAAAATAGCTACCAAACACTCACATTTACAGCATTGCTATTCACAATGGCCAGGAGACGCAAACAACCCAAGTGCCTATGGACAGCCAATGTTCTTCTCTTAAACCCTTAAGCCACATCAACCCCCACTGAATTACAGACCACTGCTATCATTTTCTAATTTTCATATCTAAACTTATACCAAACTCCACACAAAATGTTGACTTGTACCCTAAAAATTAGCACATGACTGTCTATATCTATTATATTCCAATAAAACCTTAGGAGGGCAGCCCCGGTGACGCAGCAGTTTAGCGCCGCCTGCAGCCCGGGGTGTGATCCTGAAGACCCTGGATCGAGTCCCACGTTGGGCTCTCTGCATGGAGCCTGCTTCTCCCTCTGCCTGTGTCTCTGCCTCTCATTCTCTCTGTGTCTCTTTATAAATAAATATTTTTTTAAAAACCTTACGAAAATCACATACTTTAAGCCATACTCTAAACATCTTAAGATAACTGTACAGAATAAGTTGGGAGGGGGGCACCTGGATAGCTCAGTGGTTGAGCATCTGCCTTTGGCTCAGGTTGTGATCCCAGGGTCTTGGGATCAAGTCCCGCAGCAGGCTCTCCTGCTTTTCCCTCTACCTATGTCTCTTCCTCTCTCTGTGTGTCTCTCTTTATTTATTAATAAATAAATAAATTTTTTTAAAAGAATAAGCTGGGATTTTTTTTCACATCCATCAGAATATTATAATTACTCCTTGCAGTGTAACACTTACCATCTGAACTTTTGCAGTTTCCATAATCTTAAATGAAATAATCACTGAACACATATTTCATCAAGTCTAACTGGCTAGCTCCAAAAATACTTTGGTAAATTTAATCATTATTGTATGGCTATTTTTTTATCAGAAAGTCATTTGCCTATAATATTCAGTGTAAGCCATGTATCAACAAAATTTTAATCAACATTGCATCTTTGACAATACTCAGGCACTCTCTATATTTGCTACCATCTACCCACAGGAATCATCTATTATTTGCTTGCTCTGGGGGATAATAGTCTCATTATTAAGCGTTTGCCCTGGCAAATAGAAAGGATATTTGGAGGTGGGGAAGGGGGAGGGGAGAGCGATGCAAAAGTCCATTCAGCTCTCCCTCTCTGTGACATTACTTAGAGCCCCAGAGCCTCACTTGGACTCAGTGCCAAGTAAACACCAGGGCAGACTCATCTCCATTTCTTTCTCTGCCAGTCAGCACTTCCAAGGCAGCTCTCTACCTCCAGCTGCCCTACTGGGAAGGTTTCTACAGACCTCACAATGCTCATCTCAGGAAGACAATTCCCATCATGATCATCCCAGAAGCCAAGTGCATCCCCCACCCCTCCGTAGGTCTGTACTCTTCCCTATTAAGTAAGCCTTAGCAGAGAACTTTAGTAAGAAAGTATTTTGCACACAAAACTAGTACAAGAGGACTCAGTCCACCCCACTTTCTTTCTTCAATGTAGATTCTGTGTTACAGGCCCTCCTGATTTGACTGAAAAGTCATAAAACCATGACAAGCTCACACGCAGAAATGTCACCGGGAACTTCTCTCCCAAACTAATAGCTCAGGCAGACTTGCTGCTTACAGAGAGACCTGTGCCTCTGCCCCAGGAGACAGTCAGGAGAAACTAGACACTGGCAATTCATCATAACTATAGCAGAGTCACAGAGGTGAGGGCTGGTGACCTTGACAATGATGTCCCAGTTCGTTTAGGGGAAAGGAGGGTGCCCCAAGAGCAAGTTGGACAGGTACAGAGTGTTAGAGGATAGGGATATTGAGGGCTGGGGTTCTTTGAGTAGCATGGTCTCTGTCACCTCTGCAGGGGACCACAGGACAGCCCTGACCTTGAGTCAACAGAGATGCTGTAGAAATGGGACCAGAATGCGAAGGACCTGGGACCTCATCCCAGCCTGGACAGAAAGTGCAATTCACCTCCAGACAGCTGCTCCAAAGAGCAGGAGTGCTGAGAGGTAGAAAACACTGAAGATGGGAGCACTAGGGACACCCCATCTCTGCCCATCCAAACCCCACCATTTGCGCTTGCACTTCTGCCCACCCAGGGTGGTGTGTTCTGCATCCCTCCCTGCCAACCCAGTCTTAGGAGAAACATTATGTTGCCCCCTCCAAACAGGTACAGAGGTTAAAATTCACCCTAGTATATTTCTCCCAGGGACACTAGTTTTCAGAATGCTAACTGGGGACTTAGTCAAAATAGACAACGAAAAGCAAAACATAATAATATACGTAATAATTACACATATTTAAGTTACTTCTTTAAGACTGAACATTTACCTAGGTGTTTTTGAAAATTTATTTTATTCTTTATTATATAATTTTCTCTTATCATATGCTATTTTATTATTTCTTTTTTTTTTTAATTTTTATTTATTTATGATAGTCACACAGAGAGAGAGAGAGAGAGGCAGAGACACAGGCAGAGAGAGAAGCAGGCTCCATGCACCGGGAGCCTGACGTGGGATTCAATCCTGGGTCTCCAGGATTGCGCCCTGGGCCAAAGGCAGGCGCCAAACCACTGCGCCACCCAGGGATCCCTCATATGCTATTTTAAAACTAATCCACAATAGGAGTATTTACTGTGGCCACTAGTAACTAATTTTTTTAAGAGATTTTATGTATTTATTCATGAGAGACAGAGAGAGAGAGGCACAGAGACACAGGCAGAGGGAGAAGCAGGCTCTATGCAGGGAGCCCAACATGATCCCAGGTCTCTGGGATCACGCCCTGGGCCAAAGGCATGCTAAACTACTGAGCCACCTGGGCTGCCCACTAGTAACTACTTTTAATATGAATTAAACAATTAACATGTATGATAAAAATATACTATCTTAAACAATTTTTTTCATCTTGTCCTAGAGATTTACATTTTGTTGGATATCTTATTGTGTTGTTTTAATATACAAAAAAATGTATATCATTATGTATATTAATGTTCTAAGGAACATTAAATACATGAAGATTAAGTAGACAGGGCCCACATAGAATTAAAATAGCAATGCTGTGTTATCTCTGTCTTATGATAGAGTAAAATCTTGTCATGTTACTGGTTCCCTTTCACAGTGATACTAAATGATCTGCCTGCCTCTTGAGAACATTCTTCTCTTTTTTGCATAGGAACAGAATGAATTATATTCAAGCATCATATTCATTTTGACTTGCAGCTCTACTCTTACAAGCCCACATTACACTGATTCCTGATTTCATCAAGCTAAACATCCTCTTGACAAACACCTGCATGCCACCAACTACTTTGATAGTGGGGCCTCTTAAACCTTTGAGATGTCAGGAAGTTGAGAACAACATTAGCTTCATCTGGGCAAGCTGGGACCACACCATGAACTCAAGTGTGTTGGTCTGTCAAACCCCTCCTCAAACTTTCCAACTCTGTCATTACCTTATCTTCCCAGAATTCTTGTCAACACTCCATCTCCACTTCATCCTCGTTCTCTGGTCATCAGTCTCAGCACCAACACTTTGAAATTTTGCCTGAAACTACCCAAAAGTTGATGGACGACTAGGCTCCCGACTAGTGTGTTTTAGGAGAGACCGATGCTTGATACTCTTGGTTTATACCAAAAAACAAACAAACAAATGAAAAGCACTCAAACTATCAAAAAATGAAGCTCTACAAAGAGTAGGTTTGGGTAGATGCATGCTCTTTTAGGAAGTGCAACACTTACCTACTCACAAATCCAAGGCCTAAGTGGGTCTTCCTCTTGGAGGATCTGACTTAGGGAAAGAGAATACCATTTCTGGCTAATACCAAAGCTCCTTCCTTCATTCAGAAAGTCTAGGGTTTTCTCCTGTGAATACGGTCTTGCTATCAACAAGAAATGTGGTTCCTGGCACAACTTCACCATAAAGACCTCTCTGTGTGAGGGAAGAGGGATATGGTGGAGGCTCATCTCTTGAGAATCAAAGAACCAGGAGGAAATTGGTGGCCACTGAGCCTACCCCTTTCTACTCCACCTCTAGGATTGAAAAGCCTGGGAAAAGAAAACACACACCACTTCAGACCAAAGTGGTCTGCTTTCGAGAAGATGCTGCTGCTCTTGTTCTTATTGGCAAATCCTGTTCTGGTTACCCTCCAGAAAGTTAAGTGACCACCCTGTCGAAAAGAAAACCATAGGACCAAAATGGCTTCACTTAGATCGAGTCCCTAAATCAGCACTTGATACCTGACCTAGCTGCAGTTTCAACCTCCCCCAGAAATGTAGTCCTAAATAGTCAGGAATTTTTCAATCAGTGCCAATAAATCTGCCTCATGGGCCATCTCCATGGAAGGTCCTTACCCCTAAGGAAGATGAGGTAATCTTTTTTTTTTTTTTTTAATTTTTTATTTATTTATGATAGTCACAGAGAGAGAGAGAGAGAGGCAGAGACACAGGCGGAGGGAGAAGCAGGCTCCATGCACCGGGAGCCTGATGTGGGATTCGATCCCGGTCTCCAGGATCGCGCCCTGGGCCAAAGGCAGGCGCCAAACCGCTGCGCCACCCAGGGATCCCAAGATGAGGTAATCTAAATGATAAGACCCTTTGCTTTTTCCCTAAGGAAAAGCCACCTTGTGGCTTGAAACAGTCCTCTTCTTTTGCTTTCTTGTCCTACCCTCCTTCTAGAAAAACCCTCCATTTTGTGTATCTCCTGAGAGCTGCCTGATTCATGAATCAATTAGTAAAGCCAATTAGATCTTTAAAATTTACTCAGCTGAATGTTATACAACAATCCCTATCCTCAGAGGCCTGGCTTATTCCAGCAGTGACACTTCCAAAGGGTCCCGGTGAGGCTATCTCTATGATCCTTTCTTGCCTCAATCCACCCCCCCCCCCCATAAATTTGCCGAACCCCAGATCTATTGCTGGATATACAGAGTACAGAAATTACAAAGTAGAAAACTGCTCCCAGAGAGACCTGAGGGTCCTCTCCCTTCCATAGGTCATTCCCTGTTACCCAAAAAGTGACTGATTATTAGGATACCACAGGATCCTGGTGGCAGAGGAAAGCTGAAAACGAAGGCTGGAACTTCCCATTCTCCAAAGCTAAAAGCAGTTATCTGTCCCAGGAGCTATTGTCAGAAAGCCCTTGAAGTGAAAACACGTAACCCCAAAACATCATAAAGTCTTAGAAAAGACAAAACTGTTTTTGACAATATGAAAGTTGTCAAATAGGGATCATTCGGTTATGGGGCCACAAAACCCCAGAGTCTAATAGCATTGAACTGGCAGCATCCAACCCAACTTAATACAACTAGCAAGACCCTAAAGTTAAGAGTCACTGAGAAGATCCTGACAGAGTGGTTCTCAGCCCTGGCTACACATCGTTAGCTACCTGAGGAGCTAAAAAACTTCCAGTATTGGGACTTCCAGATGCCAGTTCTGCATGTAGGGAGTTTGGAAGTTGACAAACCATCCAAATGACAACTCAAAAGCTGAAGAGACAAAAAAAAAAAAAAAAAAAATCAACTCTTCTTGAGACCGTAAGAGATAGGAGGGACATGGGACAAATCACTAACCCCAGGACTGGAGAGAGTGACAGGCAAATACAGGGAGTCATGGCTCACTGGAGGGCAGACTCAGGAGCAGAAACCACTGTGGGAACTAGTGCTGGTATAGGTAAACCTGAGCTATCCTTGACAAATTGCTCGAGGCTCAGTATAGTCAGCCTGAGAGTTAAAAACTCCAGGAGGACTAGTCATAGGGGGACCTCACACTTCTGTGAGATTTACCTCCTAGAGCTTAACTAGGTTTTCACAGTAAATACTAGAGAAAAAATCCCCTCATGCTTCTGGCAGAGAGAGGAGGAAAACAAGCCACTCTGAAATAAAACAGAATACTCTGCTCTTCACAACAAGGCCTGCCCTCAGGAGAAACTAATTTCTCCTAAGCCCAACCTACTGGGGTACTATCGGACCTAACTGAACTGGGGAAAAGGAAATATCCAACTCCAGACCTTCTAGCTATCCTGTCCCACCTGAGGGACAACTGAGGAGCACATGTGAAGGTCACAGTCCAGAGGCATTGTCTTATGACAAGATGAAGGTGGAATCATAGGACAGTAGAACACTTCTCCTCCCCCAACACCTCACTGCCACATTATTAAAGGCCTAATTGTAGTTTTTCCCTTAACCCAGTACATCATGTCCAGTTATCAAGAGAAAAATGACAAGGCATACTGAAAGACAAATATTAAATTTTAAGGGATGCCTGGGTGGCTCAGCAGTTAAGCGTCTGCCTTTTGCTCAGGGCGCCATCCTGAAGTCCCAGGATCGAGTCTCACATCGGGCTCCTGCATGGAGCCTGCTTCTCCCTCTGCCTGTGTCTCTACCTCTGTGTGTGTGTGTCTCTCATGAATAAATAAATAAAATCTTTTTAAAAACTTAAATTTTGCGGGATCCCTGGGTGGCGCAGCGGTTTGGCGCCTGCCTTTGGCCCAGGGCGCGATCCTGGAGACCCGGGATCGAATCCCACGTCGGGCTCCCGGTGCATGGAGCCTGCTTCTCCCTCTGCCTGTGTCTCTGCCCCTCTCTCTCTCTCTGTGACTATCATAAATAAATAAAAATTAAAAAAAAAAAAAACTTAAATTTTGGGCAGCCCCGGTGGCGCAGCAGTTTAGCGCCGCCTACAGCCCGGGGTTTGAACCTGGGGACCCTGGATCGAGTCCCACGTCGGGCTCCCTGCATGGAGCCTGCTTCTCCCTCTGCCTGTGCCTCTGCCTCTGTGTGTGTGTGTGTGTGTGTGTGTGTGTATGAATAAATAAAATAAATAAAATCTTTAAAAAAAAACTTAAATTTTAAGAGACAGAGCAAGCATCAAAACTAGATATGGCAAGGATGTTAGAATTATCAGACCAAGAATTTAAAATAACCATGATTTATATGCTAAGGGCTCTTTGGATAAGTAGGCAGGGTGTAAGAACAGATGGGCCATGTAAGCAGAGGTGAAAAAGCCAAGAGAGAACCAAAAAGACAAGCTAAAGATTAAAATACTTCCATAGAAATGAAGAATGCCTTTGATGAGCTTATTTGTAAATTGACACTAGGGAAAGGATCTCAAAAAAAGCCCTTGGGGGGGAAAAAGGGGGGAAAAAAAAGCCCTTGGAAATGGAAAGAGATATAGAGAATCTAAAAAGAATTGACAAAAAAAAAAAACAAACAAAAAAAAAACCCTCAGCTGGAACTAAGAACCTTAAAACAAGGTTGCAGGGTACAAGGTTAGTAAACAAAAATCAGTCGCTTTTCTGTATACCAGCAATAAACAAGTGGAATTTGAAATAAAAAACACAGCATCATTTGTATTAGCACCGAAAAAAATGAAATTCATATTTAATGAAATATGCGTATGATCTGTATAAGGAAAACCACAAAATTCTGATGAGTGGCATCAAAGAAAAACTAAATAAATGAAGAGGTATTCCATGATCATGGATAGAAATACTCAAAACTGTCACAATTTCAGTTCTTTAGCTCATTGGTCCTAGCAATCTGTTCTATTGCACTAGAATGGTAGGTTGTCTGTTTATTTATCATTTTGTTCTACGGCTTTTGAGCTGCTCTGTGAAGCCCTTGGAAATGGAAAGGAAGGTAATGAATGAAATAATCTCAGGTCCCAGTCCCTGACTTCAACCAGAAGAGCATATCTCTAATTCTTCTGGGGACAGACTTAGGTATAAAATTTTCCTTCAAAAAAGAGAATACTGGGCAGCCCGGGTGGCTCAGAGGTTTAGCGCCACCTTCAGCCCAGGGCCTGATCCTGGAGACCTGGGATGGAGTCCCATATTGGGGTCCCTGCATGGAGTCTGCTTCTCCCTCTGCCTGTGTCTCTGCCTCTCTCTGTGTGTCTCTCATGAATAAATAAATAAAATCTTTTTTTAAAAATGCAATAAGATACTGATACACAGTGTTCATGGCAGATCTATTGCCAATAGCTTAAACTCTAGAAATTCCAATATCCAGTAGAATGGATATATAAATTGTAGAATAATCATAATAGAATACAAATCATATAGGAGAACAAAGGAACACCATTCTAAACAATCTATATGGATGAGTCTTTAAAAAATGTAATGTTGAATAAAAGAAGCCACACACAAAAGAATACATACTAATTGATTCTAATTACATAAAGTTTAAAAACAAATAAGCAAAATTAATCTAAGGTGATAAAAGTCAGGATAAAAGTTATATTTAGGAAAAAGATAGCGATTGGGAAGAGCAGAGAGGAGCTTCTGGGCTGCTGACAGTGATCTCTTTTCTGATCTAAGTTGTAGTTTCATGAGTGTGTCACTGTGTGACAGTTTATTGGGAATATACATATTTTTTTAACTAAAATATTTGGGGTATCTGGGTGGCTCAGTTAGTTAAGCATCTGCCTTTGGCTCAGGTCATGATCCCAAGGTCCTGGGATGGAGCCCCACATGGGGGCGGTTTCTGCCCAGTGAGGAGTCTGCTTCTCCCTCTACCCGTCCCTCATCTCATGTTCTCTCTTACACATGTTTTCTCTCTCAAATCAATAAAATCTTCAAAAAAATAGTTGACATCTTCTTCAGAAAATGTATATTCAGTTCCTCCACTCATTTTTAAACCAGATTGTTTTGGTTTTTGCTGTTGAGTGGTATGAGTTCCTTATATATGTTGGGTATTAACCCCTTATCTGATATATGTTTAAATTTATTCCTAAGTTTTTTATTGTTTTTGGTATTATTATAAGTAGGATAGCTTTCCTTATTTCTTTGTCAGGTATTATGTTGTTAGTATATTATCGACAAATAACAATTCTGCTTCTTCCTTTCTAATTTGGATGTCTTTTATGTCTTTGTCTTGCCTAATTACTCTACCTAGGACTTCCAGCCCAAGATTTATATACTTTGATACGTTTGTGTCATTCTCCAATAAAAAATTTACTTTAAGAATATCTGGTGGCACCTGGGTGGCTCAGCAGTTGAGCATCTGCCTTCGGCTCAGGTCATGATCTCAGAGTTCTGAGATCAGATCAAGTCCCACATCGGGCTCCCTGCAGGGAACCTGCTTCTCCTCTGCCCTGTCTCTGTGTGTCTCTCATGAATAAATAAATAAAATCTTTTTTAAAAAATCTAAAAATGCCATATGTTAGTGCAGATATAGAGCAAAGAGAAGTCCTGTAAGCTGCTGGTGAGAGCATAAACTGGTACAATGATTCTGGAAACAGTTTGGCATTTCCTAGTAAAGTTGAAGGTATGCATATGCTTTGACCCAACGATTGCATCCCTAGTTACAGCCATAAAGAAACTCATGTAAATGTGCACTGGGATACATGTCCAAGAATACTTTCACTGGCATTATCTATAATAAGCAAAAATTAGGAAAAAAGTAGTCCATAATCTTGTAAAATGGATATATAACTTGTGATGTATTCATGCAATGGAAACAATGACCCAGAGCTACACACAACAACATGAACAAATCCCACGAACATAATTTTAAATGAAAGAAGCGAGTTACAAAAAAATACACACATGGGGCACCTGGGTGGCTCTGTCGATTAAGCACCCAAATCAATTTCAGCTCAGGTCATGGTCTCACAGTTGTGGGATCAAGCACCGCCATAGGGCTCTGCGCTTGGCATCAAGTCCGCTTGAGGTTCTCCCTCTCCTTCTGCCTCCGCGCCTCTCCACCCCCACTCACACCCTCTGTCAAAATAAATAAAATCCTTTTTAAAAACACATACGTGGGGATCCCTGGGTGGCTCAGCGGTTTGGCGCCTGCCTTTGGCCCCGGGCGGGATCCTGGAGTCCCAGGATCAAGTCCCGCATCGGCTCCCGGCATGGAGCCTGCTTCTCCCTCTGCCTGTGTCTCTGCCTCTCTCTGTGTGTGTGTCTACCATAAATAAATAAATAATAAATAAATCTTTAAAAAAAATAAAAAATAAAAATACATATGTAACATCCCATTTACATAAAGTTCAAAAAAAGTTCAACTAAATTCTATTGTCTAGAGGTACATACATAGGCAGTAAAATATGTTTATTCTTGTCGAAACTTAGGAAACAAGTAGATACAGGGAGGAAAAAAAGAATAATTATCCCAGAAGTCAGGTTAGTGGTTACCTCTAGTGGGACTGGAAGGTTGTATTCAGAAAGCACACAGAGATTTTGGGTGCTGGCTATGTTCTATTTTTTGTTTAAGATTTTTTTATTTATTTATTCATGAGAGACACACAGAGAGGCAGAGACACAGGCAGAGGGAGAAGCAGGCTCCCTGCAGGGAGCCCAAGGTGGGACTTGATCCCGGGACTCCAGGATCACGCCCTGAGCCAAAGGCAGGCGCCAAACCGCTGAGCCACCCAGGCGTCCCTATGTTCTATTTTTTAATCTGGGTAATAGTTACATGAGCATCTGCTCTATAATTATTCACTAAGTCATACATGTAAGTTATAAGCCCTACATGTCTAGGTGATCAATTTCACAGTTAAAAAACAAAGAACAATCCAATAAGTGGAAGCAACCGAATGTCCACTGTAGATGAATAGATAAAGAAAACAGGATAAATACATACAGTGAATATTATTTAGCTCCCAAAAAAGAAGGGAATCCTATTGTATGTTACAACATGGCTGAACCTGAGTGAAATAAGCTGGTCTCCAAAAGACAAATACTTCACTTATATGAAGTATCTAAAGTAGTCAAACTCTTAGAGACAAATAGATTAGTGATAGCCAGAAGCTGTGGGAAGGAGGAGAGGGCAGTTGTTGTTCAATGGGTGTGAAGTTTCTGTTTTGCAAAAGGAGAAATTCCTAGTGAATATTGCACAATAATCTGCATATGATTAACATCACTGCTCTGGGACACCTGGGTAGTTCAGTGGTTGAGCATCTGCCTTCAGCTCAGGTCATGATCCTGGGGTCCTGGGATCAAGTCCTGCATCAGGTTCCCAACAGGGAGCCTGCTTCTCCCTCTGCCTGTGTCTCTCATGAACAAATACACAAAATCTCAAAAAAAAAACAAAAAAACAAAAAAACACCGTTCTCCACACTTAGAAATGGTGTGGAGATGGGTAAGTTTGACATTAATGTGCCTCTGACCACAATATTTTAACTGCTGACCTAGGGACAAACTCCACACTTGTGCAGCAGATGAGTCATTCCTAAACTGGCCCCTATCCAGCCTCCTCTTCCACCATTCCAGCCGTTTTTCCGTTAACCTTATGCTTCAGAAATACTGAGTGACTTGTAGTTCCCCCAGTCATCCAACCTTTTCTCTGGCCCTTTGGACATATTGCTACCTCTGCTCAGAAAGCCCTGCCTCCAGGATGCCTGGGTAGCTCAGAGGTTGAGCATCTGCCTTTGGCTCAGGGCATAATCCTGGGGTCCAGGATCAAGTCCCACATCAGACTCCCTACAGGGAACCTGCTTCTCCCTCTGCCTGTGTCTCTGCCTCTCTCTGTGTGTCTCTCGTGAATAAATAAATAAAATCTTAAATAAATAAATAAATAAAAAGAAAGCCCTGTCTCAATTTGTCCAGTGACAAAATGTAACCTATCCTTGAGTTCTCAGGCGGAATGCAGCTGTCGCTACCTTCCCAGGATAGACTGGAGAGCTTCTCTTCCCATCGCACCACACTCCCTCTCTCCATTGCAGCCAAAGGCAGATGCTTAACCAACTGAGCCACCCAGGTGCCCCCTATCTTCTCCTTATGACAATCCTTTTTGAAGCACTAAAAAATCCGTCCTTCACAGGAGACGTTGATACTTAGGTCCCTCTACCATGGCGGTTTCAATATGCCAGCCAAATGTTCAAAATTATATCGATCATATATGGCACCTAGAGAACAAATGAACTTTGCTATTTGTGCTGTAATTATGAGACTACAAGACTCATCTTGTATCACCAGGGTCTGGCATTTACCAAATGTCCATCAAACCATTTTTTGACTGATAAGTGAGTAAATGGCATTTTATTTAGAAACCCAGAGCCTGAGAGAAATGGAGAATTTTGATATCCAGACAGAAACAAATATCATCACTGAAAGAGCTCACATGTTAGTAAGAGAAAATGAATGAAATTGGGATGAGAAAGATAGTGCCCATCATGTGTCATGTGATTATCAAGGGAGTAAGACTGGATAGAAAAGGCCATGAAATCAGAAAGGAGGGGCAACGGAGTGGCTCATTCGGTTGAGCATCTGCCTTTGGCTCAGGTCATGACCCAAGGGTCTGGGCTTGGAGCCCCGAGTAGGGCTCCCTGCTCAATGGAGTCTGCTTCTCCCTTGCCCTCCGCCTACCTCTCCCCCTGCTTGTTCCCTCCCCCCTTTCTTTCTTTCTTCTTTCTTTCTTTCTTTCTTTCTTTCTTTCTTTTTCTTTCTCTCTCTCTCTTTCTCTCTCTCTCTCTCTGTCAAATAAATAAATAAAATCTTTAAAAAAAAAAGAAATCAGGAAGAAGTTGAGCAACTTGAAGAACGCACAGAAATAATAGCACATGAGTTCCCAGAACATAAAATGAAGATGCAACCAACTGCCCCAGCACTCAGCTCCCACAGCATAGCACAGACAAGAGGATAACATTCTCATGGGGCTGCAATACCCCAGAGCACAGAACCACCAGTCCTCTAAGAACCACCAGTCCTCTAGGCTGGTGGAGACTCTGTGGAGAGTCCCAGAATTGCTCAGATATTATAATAGGATTGGGGCAGGTAGGATACTGCTCCCAAGTGCCCAAAGGTGCTTTTTATATCCATTGGCTTTTTAGAGTCCTGGCACAACTTAAAAGAAGACAATTCTGGTTCACAAAATCTTCGAAGAGGTATGTGATCTTAACCATCCTAATACTATTAATAACTAACTTTGGGTACTTACTGTACCTGATAGTTTACCCAAATAAACTCTCTTATTTCATCCTCACCATTCTTATGCCCATTTACAGATGAATTGTTGGGTGTGAGAGGCTAAGAGAGATGAAAAAACATGTCCAAAATCACAAAACTAGTAAAGGGTACTATGAGGATTCCACACAGTCTCTTTCCAGAACTCTTAACTATGTACCTACTCCACCTAGCTCCCAAATGCATGGTCTGAATAAGGTTTCTATAAGAAAAGGATAACCTGGGGCACCTGGGTGGCTCAGTTGGTTAAGTGTCTGCCTTCAGCTCAGGTCATAATCTTGAAGTCCAGGAATCAAGCCCCATGTCAGGCTCCTTGCTCGAAGGGGATTCTGCTTCTCCCTCTCCCTCTGCTCCTCCTCCTCTCTTGCATGTGCTCTCTCTCTCTGTCTCTCTCAATTAAATAAATAAAATCTTTAAAGAAAAGGATAACTCTTTCCCAGGCCTTCATAGTGAGATCTTTGCATTTAAATGAAAGATGTTTGCCCTAAGAGATGCACTCCTCTCTTCTTATTTTTTTTTTTAAGATTTTATTAATTTATTTGACAGAGAAGGAGGGAGAGAGAGCAAGCACAAGCAGGGAGAGCGGCAGAGGGAGAGGGAGAAGCAGGTTCCCCACTGAGCAGGGAGCTCAATTTAGGGCTCAATCTCAGGACCCTGTGATCATGATCTGAGCCAAAGGCAGATGCTTAACCAACTGAGCCACCCAGGTGCCCCCTATCTTCTCCTTATGACAATCCTTTTTGAAGCACTAAAGAATCCGTCCTTCACAGGAGACGTTGATGCTTAGGTCCCTCCACCATGGCGGTTTCAATATGCCAGCCAAATGTTCAAAATTATATCGATCATATATGGCACCTAGAGAACAAATGAAGTTATACCTGGATGATTCTGTAAAGAGATAAAGAAATGCAAGAAGAAGGAGCAACCAAAAGGAAGAATGAGTACATGGGAAAACATCCTGGAAGGTTAAATGAAGAGCCCTGAGTAGCACCCCTTCATTTAATCAAATCCACAAGTGGGAGAGCATAAAAGATACCTTGAAGCTGTGTTCCTGTCCCTTGATCCTGTGATGGCTCAGAGCAGTTGCCCCACCCCATTCTTGGCAGCAACCACGAATCAAACTTCAAGTAGGCACGTGAAAAGGACAGTTAGTACAAATAGATCTCCAACAGCCATCAGATATGAGAAGACTACCATTGATAGACAGTGCTGATTGCTCATTGACCAGCAGCATTATAAGGTTTATGAAACAAGCATCCCAGATTTAAGGGACTACCCAAGCCCTTGGGAAGGGGATGGCTTGAGGACTGCCTAGCATGACTACCGGATAAATTTAGAGGCTATTGAAAGGAGATGAGGGATGCCTGGGTGGCTCAGCGGTTGAGCGTCTGCCTTTGGCTCAGGGCGTGATCACATAGTCCTGGGATCGAGTCCCACATCGGGCTCCCTGCATGGAACCTGCTTCTCTTCTCTGCCTCTCTCTGTGTCTCTCATGAATAAATAAATAAAATCTTTTTAAAAAGAAGAAAGAAAGGTGATGAGACAGAGCAGAAAACAACACAAAGCCAACGGTTCTCAGGTCTGCAGTGAGCCTACAACAGAGGTGAGAAAGTAAAACAAAAAGCTCTCTTGCCATCTCTTACCCTAGAGGGTAAATTCTCCCCATGAGACATTACAATCCACCTCCCCCTCAACCTTTTACTCCCCTGGCTACTTTGTTCTCTAATACCTTCAAGCACCAGCACAATTTAAAAAACAAAAACGGGAGTTCCTCATACATAAGACAGAGAGCCCAGAAGCCCTTTAACTAAAGACCAAATAGACCAAACAAGTGATCCACATGGAGGTGTGGTAGGAATCATCACTCCTGCATCCTTCTATAATTTGGTGATTGCACTAATCTCTGATGTCTCTAGGAACATAATATTGCTCTTAGTTTGCTATCTTTGTAGCTATCTTTGTAGCAAAATTCTGGTGGCTCCACTAGGTCTTGTCTACCATAACAGCTCTTACTCCGTGAATCAGGCAACCATTTTTCTGCCACTTTTTAATACATCTATTCTACCTCTGCATTCTGGCACTTGGGAATTAGTCAAAGGTTGATTTGGGAACCCATTGGGCCCACTATGAGATGGACACATGCCGCAAAGTTGTTGATCACTCCATAAACCCCTCCTCTGACTGGTGATTCACATGGGCATTTTGGGTCTTTGAGAATTCATATCAGTTCAGAGCCAGGGCCCAGTAACAAAACACCAATAACCAAAGCATGATTAAGACTCAGTTTTGGTTTTTTTTTTCTAATTCAGTCACTGGTGATATATGGAAAGGCTGTGTGTGAGTGAAGTCAAACAGATATGTGTTTGACACCTAGTTCTGATATTTATTGGCTTTGATATCTTGTCAAGTGACTCAAATTCTCCAAGCCTCATTTTCCTCATTCATAAAGTGAAAATAATAATACTTTTCAGGGTTGTTGTGAGAGCGAATGGGACACTTGTAATATATCATATTTCATTGATTCCAAGATGCACAGTATTTTACATTTTAACTTCTTTACAACACAAATGAATCTTGTAACCAATGGCATGTTATTATTTAATTAAGAACAACATTTTCCTTTCTCAAGGCACATAAAAGAACAAGAGCCCAGATTAATATCTCAAATGACAAGGGCAGATAGCATTTGTCATAAGTGTGCCTCTCAATGCCCAAGTGAAAAACCCCAACACTCCCTAGAGAACACAACTATTCTCCTTTATGCATTCTATTCCTTTCTGTAATTATTGGACTAACCCTTCATCCCACATCCCTCGTCACTCAGATTAGTGGAATGGAAAAAGTACAAGTTTCAGAATCTGACACATTAAATTTTGGATCTTGCTGCCTTGTGATATCCTGAGCTTTGGTTGAGTGCCCCATAATTGTGTATAATGATACTTACCCAGAAGGACTATTACAAATAAGATGATGCATGTAAAGTCATATCAGTGCCAAACATATTGTGGGTAATCAGTAAATTCTCCATTTTTTCTTCTTTCTTTCACTGCCACATTCTGTTGTTCTATTGATTATTTAGAATGAAGGAAGGGCTGATCTTCTGTTGGCAAACTATGGCCCTCAAGCCATATCAGCCCACCACCTGTTTTTATAAGTAAAGTTTTGTTGGAACACAGTCATACCTACTTGTTTACATCTATAGCTGTTTTGTACTACAACAGAGTTGAATAGTTTACCACAGAGACAGTATGACTTGCAAAGCTGAAAACACTCACTACGCTGCTATTCACAGAAAAGGTTGGTGATCCCTATTCCAGATTCCTACATCACCTAAACGAACCACTCGTTGGCAAGGGTATGGAGAAAAGGGAACCCTCATGCACTGTTGGTAGGAATGTAAACCACTGTGGGGAAGAGAATGGAGTTTCCTCAGAAAATTAAAAATAGAAATATCATATGATCCAGTAATTCCACCATTGGGTGTTTACCCAAAGAAAATGAAAACACTAATTGAAAAAGATACATGCACCCCTATGTTTATTGCAGCAATATTTACAATAGCCAAGATTTGGAAGCAACTCAAGTGTCCATTGATAGATGAATGGATAAAGAAGCTGCAGTAGACATACACACACACAAGCATGTGCAATGGACTATTACACATCCATTAAAAAAGAATGACATCTTGCCATTTGCAACCACATGGATGAACTTAGAAAGCATTATACTAAGTGAAATAAGTAATACAGATATAGACACCATCTGATTTCACTTATGTGTGAAATCTAAAAAAAAAAAAAAAAAAAGAACAAATAAACAAACAAAAAACAAATTCCTATATACAGAGAACAAACTGGCAGTTGCCAGAAGGAAAATAGGTAGGGGAATGGGCAAAATAGGTGAAGGGAATTAAGAAGTATAAACTTCTTTATTTGGGAATCCTTGTGTGGCTCAGTGATTTAGCGCCTGCCGTCAGCCCAGGGGCATGATCCTGGAGTCCCAGGATCAAGTCCCACATCAGGCTCCTTGCATGGAACCTGCTTCTGCCTCTGCCTGTGTCTCTGCCTCTCTCTCTCCTCTGTATCTTTCATGAATAAATAAAATAAAATCTTTAAAAAATAAATAAATAAAAATAAACTTCCTTATTTATAAAATTTATATTTATATTTTATAGTTATATCTTGTTTATATATCCTTATATTTTATAAATATTTTCTATTTATACATCCCTATATTTCATAAATATATTTTACATATATTTATATATTCTTATTCATATTTTATAAAATAAATAAGTCATGAAATAGAAAGTACAGCATAGGGAAATTAGTCAACATTATAAAAACATTGTATGGTGATGGATGGTGAGTAATCATGGGGAGCACTAAGCAATGTATAGAATTGCTGAATCACTGCATTGTACACCTGAAACTAATGTAAGATGGTATGTAAACTATACTTCAATAATAAAAAATAAAGGGCCACCTGGGTGGCTCAGTTGGTTGAATGTCTGATTCCTGATTTTGGCTCAGGTCATGATCTCAGATTCCTGGGATCAAGTCCCACCTCTGGCTCCACACTCAGTGGCAAGTCTGCTTAAGGATTTTTCTCTCTCCTTCTGCCCTTCCCCTGCTCACTCTCTCTCTCTTACTCCCTCTCTCTCTCTCAAATAATCTTTTAAAAAATCAAAAATTAAATTTAAAAAAATTAAAATATATGCCCCAACTGTGTTACTATTCTGTCTGCCTCAAGAGAGCTACATCAGATGAGAAAGGTGCATGCCTTGTCCTAGTAAACAGGATTCTTGAGATCTAACTACAGCCTCAACATTAGCAGAGAAGACAGGAGGGTTGCGAGAATTTCTGATGAGGAAGATAGCCAGGCCAAAGTGAAAGACAAAGATGTGACTAGGTTGTTTCTGTGGTTCCCAGCCTTCCCTCTCTTCTACTTTTGGAATTATAAAAGCAGGGGCAAGGGAGGGCAGAGACAGAAGAAGTTCACCATGGACACCATCACTGGGAAAATGCAAGCCCTACTTCTTTTATTGGCCTGTCTCTTGCCTCCTGAAGCTGGAGCTGGTGAGTCTAGGGTGTAACTCCCTGTCAAAGAAGACTTCAAGTAAGAGTACAAGATCCCACAGCAAGCATTCTAGGAGGATATTCCTAACTGGAAGAGTCAGACTTTTTCCCTTTAATTGATGATAGTTTTCCTGGGATGAGAAGTCTTGGGTGGAGAAAGAATCAGAAAACTGGCTTTAGAAGCTCCTCCTAACCTGCTTTCTTCAAAATAGCCACCCTCTGGTTCACAGTTCTTGGTGCTTACTCTCAGGCAGAGGAAATCAGGACAGATACATGAAGAAAAGTTTAGGGGTACATGGGTGGCTCAGTCTGTTAAGTGTCTGTCTGCCTTTGGCTCAGGTCATGATCTCAGGATTCTAGGATAAGCCCTGAGTCTGGCTCTGTGCTCAGCAGGGAGTCTGCTTCTCCCTCTCTCTCTGCCCTTCCCCATGCTCAGGCACACTCTCTCTTATTCTCTCTCAAATAAATAAATAAAATCTTTAAGAAAAATAAAGAGAAGGGACACCTGGGTGGCTCAGTGGTTGAGCGTCTGTCTGCCTTTGGCTCAGGGCATGATCCTGGAGTCCCGAGATCGAGTCCCACATCGGGCTCTCCACATAGAGCCTGCTTCTCCCTCTGCCTGTGTCTCTGCCTCTGTGTGTGTGTGTCTTTCATGAATAAATAAATAAAATCTTTAAAACAAAATAAGAAGAAGAAAGAAAGAAGAAAGAAAGAAAGAAAGAAAGAAAGAAAGAAAGAGAAAGAAAGAAAGAAAGAAAGAAAGAAAGAAAGAAAGAAAGAAAGAAAGAAAGAAGAAAGAAAAGACCTAAATGACAGCTCAGAATCAAGACTAACTATTGAGTTCTGAAGGGAGGCTGAGAGTTGGTTAACCAGGTGGATTGGGGTTCTGAAGACTCATGGAGAACTGAGCTCCATTAGAAGTAAGAGAGAAGCTCTGTGGGCCCTCCGCTTCCACCTCCTTTTCCTCATCCAGTACTCTGTCTGAAGGCAAGTGAGCCTGTGTTTAAGGACCTGAGATTCTCTCTATTTCAGTGGAAATTATCAGTGGCATTGAGTCCAAGCCAATGCCACTCCCGCCCCTACATGGTCTATCTGGAAATCATCACTAACGAGGGTTATATTGCCAGCTGTGGCGGGTTTCTCATAAGTCAAGAATTTGTGATGACAGCTGCTCATTGTAAAGGAAGGTAAGAAAACTTTGACTTACTCTCTTTTCATGTGAGGAGCTATAAGAACCAGAGTTGTACACAACTTCAAAGTAGCCTAAAGAGGGATTCTTGTGCCCTACTCATCTCAAGACGGTCAGCAATGTATATTGGAAGGAACCAGTCCATTTTCATTTGCCATCTCCACCTCTAGAGCCCACAACTTTATCCAGGGCAGCCAGGTCACAGCAGGCCAACCCTTCCCCTCTCATCCTGGTGCCAGCTGAGCTCTCTCGGCCCCCTGTAGCTGCCAGGGCCTGACCCTTGCTGAATTGGCTATGATCCCTGGGGAAACTTCTGTCCTGAGTAAGACCTGAGTGCCTCAGGTGGCCCTGCATTGGGGAAGAAGAGAGCTTAGTGTATCCTTGCTCAGAATGGACCCTTTCCAGGAAACTAGCATCCTTTCCTGCTTTTTTCCTCCTTCTCAACAGGAAAATTACTGTCACCCTGGGAGCTCATGACATGAAACAGGAAGAATCCACATGGCAGAAGCTAGAAGTCTCAGAACAAATCATTCACCCAAATTATAACACTTACACCAAACTCAACGACATCATGTTACTGAAGGTGCCATTAACTTCCCAGGACATCTCCATTCCCCCCCCCCTTTTTTTTTAATGCAAAACCAATTTATTTCCATGTACAACAATGAAGATTGGGATACTATTAAAAGTAAAGCAGTCTTCTGTCAAATAGAGATCCAGATTTTTAAGTAGCTGCTTTTGGGAACTACTACGATGGAAGACTTGCTGTGTTGCCTTCAGATGTGCATTTCTCATTCTCTCTCTTCCAAACCATTTTCTTGGGACCCCCCCTCCCACTCTGTGTCATCACCACCCCACTGGGGAGCAACTCTTGGCCCTGCCCAGGGAGCATCTACCACAACACACCCCCACTTTCCCTGGGATGAGAGGTCCATCTACTGTCCCTCCCTCACAGCTACAAACAAAAGCCAAGCTGACCCACACCGTGGGAACAATCCCCCTGCCCACCTGGTCTACCTTTATCCCACCTGGGAGAATCTACAGGGCTGCTGGCTGGGGAAAAACAGGAGCTGGTGTCAGATACGCCGAGGGAGGTCAAGTTGAGACTCATGGACACCGCGGCCTGCAACCACTATTCGTTTTACAACCATAATTTACAAATCTGTGTGGGCAATCCCAGGAAGACAAGATCAGCGTACAAGGTGACTGCACATCTACACTTCCTCCTCACAATTCAGTCCCTGGGAGACAGCTTCCTCCTGGGAGGGGGAGGGGTCAGGAAATCCCTGAGGATAGTGACTGGTGTCTGAGTTTGTGGGTTTCTAGCAACATGGAAACTAAATCCTGCCTCTGGGTTCCATCCTCACATACTCAAGCCCTGCCTCTAACCCTCCCTTCTAGTCAGCTGAACAGGGCTCCAGGAGAGAAAGGAAGAAATGGAAGGGACAAGATCTAGAGTTGTGGTTCTATGCCAGAGAGGAATAAGACAATCTCCTAACTTAGGACCCCATGAGGAGCCAGGGTTCCTGATTTGACTCTGGGGTATCTTAGAGCTGGCTGGGGTGCTGAGAGATAAGGATGAGGCAACAGCTGGGAAAGGACATTCTATGCTCATGATCTGCTTTCTCTAACCCACAGGGGGATTCTGGGGGCCCCCTGTTGTGTGCAGGTGTGGCCCAAGGCATTGTTTCTTATGGACGTGGAGATGCAAAGCCTCTTGCTGTCTTCACTCGAATCTCCCCATATGTGCCCTGGATTAATAAAATCTTAAAGAATATATAGCCACAGAAGGCTGGCCAGCCTGTGTGAGAAGCCCATAGCCAGAGGCCTCCCTGGGCCGGCCCCCGTTCCACAGAGCCTGGCCCCAGCTGGAGCCCCAAGGAGGCTGTCAGAGGCACACAAAACCCCTGTTGACTGTATCCCCAGCAAACTTCAATAAAGATGCTGCCTTCAGCATGTGTGTGTCAGACTCCCTTCTCCCACGGAGCTGGTCTGCTCTAACAGAGGAACTCCCCCATGACTGTTTCTAGAAATGGCCCCAGGCCTGGGCTGTTGTTATCTTGTGTCCTTACACCAACTTCTATCTTATCTTATCATCCCCCTCAATACTGGCTTTGCAGCCAGGGGAGCATGTGCCAAAGGGGAAGGAAGAAACCTTCCCAAGCAGCTCAGGAAGGAGAGAGGAGGGATGCCTCCTCCAAGTCCTCAGGATGAGTCTGTGTGTTGCAGCAGAATCGAGCCACATGTGGGGCAAGGCCATTCTAGCTGAGGGGAGAGCCCCAAGATTATCAGTGTCAGCCTAGCCTGTGAACTACATCAGAGCCATTCAAATTCAACTGTCATTTTCCTCCAGAAATGACACAGCGTCTCAGGCCTTCCAGAAGAAGAATATCTGAGTTAGGCCAAGTTCTCCAAAGTTTCCTTCTCCAAGTTATCTGCAACACTCTGAACCCTATACCTCCCAGCATCTGATCTGGGTGAGCACACCATAACCACACCTGCCTGAACACAGGGAAACAGGGCATGAACTCCACCTAACTCTCAGGAGCCTGCAGTTCAAGGGCTTCCAAACAGGTCCCATCACAGTTCCCTAAATACCTAAGAAGTAGTCCGGGCCCGAGGCAGGGAAGAGCTACCATTGCTGGACACAGGGAACCCAGCACATCCATCTTCCCCACTGCCTGACCCACAAAGCAAGGCTTCCAGCTTTGCCATGATGAGACAGATGTAAAATAAAGCAAACATAACATATAAGACTGATAATAAATTCTATGTGTAAAACAGGCATAAGTGAGTAAATTGATACAGCCACTGCAGAAAAGAGTACAGAGGTTCTTCAGAAAATTAAAAATAGAAATACTGGGGGAATCTCTGGGTGGCTCAGCGGTTTGGCACCTGCCCTCAGCCCAGGGTGTAATCCTGGAGACTCGGGATCATGTCCCATGTCAGGCTTCCCACATGCAGCCTGCTTCTCCCTCTGCCTGTGTCTCTGCCTCTCTCTGTGTGTCTGTCATGAATGAATAAATATAAAATCTTTTTTAAATTAATTAATTAATTAATCAATAAATTTAAAAATAAAAATAGAAATACCATATGATCCAGTAATTCCACCATTGGGTTTTTACCCAAAAAACCAAAAACACTAATTTGAAAAGACACATGCACCCTTATGTTTATTGCAGCATTATTTACAATAGCCAAGATATGGAAACAACCCAAATGTCCATCGATGGATGAATGGATAAAGAAGATATAGTATATATGCACACACACACACACACATACACACACACACACACACACACACACACACACACACACTAGAATATTACTCAGCCATAAAATAGAATGAGATCTTTCCATTTACAGCAACATGGATGGACCTAGAGTATATTATGCTAAGTGTAATAAGTCAGACAAAGACAAATATCATATGATTTCACTTATATGTGGAATCTAAAAAACAATAATAAACAAACAAAAGAAAGCAGAAACAGACTCATAAACACAGAAACCAAACTGACAGTTGCCAAAGGGGAGGCTGGTAGGGGGATGGGTGAAATAGGGGAAAGGCAGTGCAAGACACAGGCTTCCAGTTACAGAATGAATAAGTCATGAGGATGAAAGGCACAACCCAAGGAAGATAGTCAATGGTACTGTAATTGCCTTGCATGGCAACAGATGGCAGCTACACTGTGAGCCTAGCATAATCTATAGACTTGTCAGTTCACTCTATTATCCATCTGAAATGAATGTAGCATTATGTGTTAATTATACTTCAATTTTTTTTAAATCTGTAAATATAAAAAAAAACCTAGATGAAGCTCTTTTTCTTTTTTTTTTAGATGAAGCTCTTGAAGGCTAAAATGAAAAGACAATAGACAGAAACTTGAAGAAATAAAAAGCACTGGTGAAAAGCACTCTAAATACAAAATTTAAAAGCAATAGCAAATATTATAGTTTTTATGATTTTAAAAAATTCATAAAAATAATAATAGATCTATGTTAATGGTCACACAACATATAAAATATAATTGTGATATATATTTGTGGTATGAATAAAACATGATTGTGAAAAAAAATTTAAATACCTCTTAAAAAAGAAAAAAACAGGGGCACCTGGGTAGCTAGGTTGGTTAAGTGGCCTACTCTTGGTTTCAGCTCAGGTCATGATCTCAGGGTCATGAGACCAAGCCCCAAGTCAGGCTCCACATGGAATCTGCTTAAGATTCTCTCTCTCCCTGTCTCTCTGTGCTTCCCCAGGGCACTTGCTCATGCATGTGCTCTCTCTAGATATATAATAAATAAATAAATTTTTTTAAAAAAGAAAATAAAGGGAAAAAACATGTAAATATCTCAAAAATAAAAGAACTTATGCTGAGAATGGTAATTAAAAGATGTGGTTTGGGGGGCACCCAGGGGGCTTAGTCGGTTAAGCACCTGACTCTTGATTTTGGCTCAGGTCATAATCTCAGGATTGGGAGACTGAGTACCTCCACTCCTCCTGTGGGCCCCTGTGGGACTCTGCACTCAGCACAGTCTCCTTGAGATTCGCTCTCTCTCTCTCTGCCCCTCCCCACCACTCGTGTGCTCTCTCTTTCTGCCTCTAAATAAATGAAATCTTTTTGAAAAGATGTGTTTTTTCTTTTAGCCCTAAATCTCCCTTTATATTTGTATAATTAAATAATAGTTTTAAAATATGAAAGATAAGGAACAGGGACGTTATACATAATGTTTTCTTAGGAGACCAGAGCACAAGCTGAATCAGTGCTAAGGCCCCACCCACTCCTGACCCCTTAGGACAGCACGTTTTCAGGGCAGCTTTTCTTCCCGGGAAGCTGGACCAGTGGAGAGGTGGAGAGTGTGGACACTCTATCCTCAGCCTGGCCTCCAAGAAGCCCTGGGGCCTGTGAAGACCACGGGCAGCTGGACTGAGTCTGCAGGCTGAATCGGCCCCCAGGGGTTGCCAGGCACTGACTCTGAGCATGGCCACCACACAGACCAAACAAGCTGCTACCAGAGCGCTTGGTGGCCCAGCCACACCCGGAAGTTAAGCACATGGTCATCCCTGAAGCATCAGTTCCACAGTAGGGACGATAGTGTCCAAGGAAGGAGCCTCCCTGGCTGCCACTGAGAGCCATAAGAGAGTCCCAGCCTCACAGGGTTAACAGGAGAAACCATCCGGATAAAATGGCCTTGCCCAAACTCATGGGAAGAGGGCCTCTGGAGAGCTGAGGATGGTCACAGGGAAGTGCTGAGGAACCAGATCCTCCAGGGCCACAGTTGTTGGGGCCCAGGTCCAAATGACCAGCAGGAAAATATTTGCCCCTCCACCCCCACCCCAGTGTTAGGCCCTCCCCTGAGAACCTGGGAATTGTCTCTCCTACACCCACAGTTCCTCTGGCACCTCTCACCCTCACGCAGTCATGCACAGGGTCATGGGCTGCCATGTGCACACACTGACACAGTTGTTACTGCACACGTAGTTCATGAAGAGGAGGCCATGCAGAACTCAGGTGAGCCCTTCATCCAATATGGCCCAAGTGCTCATGGCAGGAAAGACCCACATACAGGGAGAAGACCATGTGAAAACACAGACTGAACAAGGTATCTGCGGACAAAGCGACGCCAAGGACTGCCAGCTAGGGAGAGGCACAGGGCAGATTGTCCCTCACAGCCCTCGCAAGAACTCCAAACTGCCCACACCTTCGTCTCAGACTTCTAGCCTCCACAACTGAGTGGATACATTTCTATTGTTTTTTTAAGCCACCTAGTTCATGGTACTTTGTTATAGTAACTCTAGAAAATTAATGCAAGAGTTAAGGCAGAGTTTTAGGAATTTGAAATTTTGCCAAAAGATCACCATTTACTTTATTTTTTTTCATGTTTTATCTAAATTCAATTTAATTAATATATACTGTATTCTTAATTTCAGGGGTAGAATTTAATGATTCATCAGTTGCATATAACAGAGTGCTCATGACCTCAAGGGCCCTCCTTAATGCCCATCACCCAGTTACCCACTCCCTA
The DNA here is from genome assembly GCF_018345385.1 of Vulpes lagopus. Taxonomy (NCBI): domain Eukaryota; kingdom Metazoa; phylum Chordata; class Mammalia; order Carnivora; family Canidae; genus Vulpes; species Vulpes lagopus. The sequence goes on from NC_054829.1 coordinate 69,372,906, forward strand.
CTATTTAATAGACGTCTTATATTAGGAGTGGGCATTAAATTCATAAAAAGCTTTGCCATTCACACATAGCAAGGAAAGACTCTACAGTGAGTGGCATAAAGAGCTTGTTAAAACCAAATTTATAGAGTGTAGCTCCAGCCTGCTTCAGAAAATTCTTTTTTTCAGTTTTGTGTTTGTTGTGGGATTTTTTACAGTAATTAGAATACCAGGCCCAACACTTCACTCCCATCTTGTCCCCACAATCTACTGTTCCCTGCTCCTGAGCCCACCCCATGGGCTGCTCGATCTTTCAGGCCTTTCCCTGCAAGATGCTGCCACCCTGCAGGAAACCTGTCTCAGAGTGAGGCAAGAAAATCACCTGGCTGCGAAGTTTAAGGAGATAGTTGCATAGGAAGGCACTTGCAGGACTCTGAGAGTGAGCATCGCCTCCATAGTGTAACTTATGTGCCTCTCTTGCTGCACCCTAGTCTGAGTCCTGGCCACCACATTTGAAAGTAGTCATGGCTCCTGGTTGGCCTCCTCTTGGCCTCTACATAGTTCAAATGAATTTTGACTCAAGGTCACTGTTATAGGGACATTTCTTTTTTTTTTTTAAGATTTTATTTTATTTGAGAAAGAAAGCTAGTGAGAAAGAGCATGAGTGGGGGGAGGGACAGAAGGAGAAGCAGGCTCCCTGCTGAGTGGGGAGCCGGACACTAGGCTCCATTCCAGAACCCCAAGATCATGACCTGAGCTGAAATCAAATGCTCAACCAACTGAGCCACCCAGGCACCCCAAGGACATTTCTATTCCTCAATACCAAAGTGAGTGAGAGCCACAGTTACAGATGGAGGAAAATCTAGATCCTAAGGAAATACATTTATAAAAAGCTGGCAATGGGTGAAAGCTGATAACCATTCTGTGGACTTGTAATTCACCCAGAAGATCCAATAGAAATGTAAGGTGAGCTGTACCTCTGTCCTTGTAGGTCCACAGTCTCTAGGAGTCAGCACCATATCCATGAAGAGGTCATTTATCCCAAGGCCAAGCAAAATTCAAAGACAAAAACTAACTTCTATTGCTATTGTTTTACCTGCTTTTCTTCATTTAATTCTCATGACGCCATATGCAAAAAGAAAATCACAAACAAAAACCCCACCTCAATCTAAGTATCATACCTTATACAAAAATTAACTCAAAATGGATCATTTTATGATAAATAAATGTAAATATAAATGTACCATAATGGAAACATAAATGTAAAACTATGAAACTGTTAGGAAAAAAATAGAGAATCTTCATGATCTGGAGTTAAGCAAAAAATTCTAAGGCATGACACCAGAAGCACAATCCATAAAAGAAGGTATCGACTTCTTTTGGGCTCATCGATATTTAGAAACTTTTGTACTATGGAAGGTATCTGTTAAGAGAGTGAAACGACAAGCTACAGACTGAAAGAAAATATTTGGTAATCACAAGGCTGACAAATGACTGGTATCCAGAATGTAAAAAGTACTGACAAAACTCACGGAGGAAAACAAAAACCCAGTTAGAATATGGGCAAAAGGCATGAGCACACTTCACCCAAGAGGATTTATGGGTGGCAAATAAACACTTGAAAATGTTCAACTTCATTAGCCATCAGAAAAATGCAAATTAGAAACACAATAACACACTGCTACACACCTATTAGAATGGCTAAAATTAAAAATACTGAGGGTGCGTGGGTGGCTCAGTAGGTTAAGTGTCTGCCTTCAGTTCAGGTCATGATCTCAGGGTCCTGGGATGGAGCCCCACATTGGGCTCCTTGCTCAGCAAGGAGTCTGCTTCTCCCTCTCCCTCTGCCTCTTCCCCCTCCCCCACTCATGTGCATGAGCTCTCTCTCTCTCTAATAAACAGCCTTTTTAAAAATACTGAATACCCAGGGCTTGCACAGATGTGGCCCAACACGAGCTCTCATCCATTGCTGGGGAGTGCAAAATGGTATGGCCACTTTAGAATATAGTTCAGCAGTTTCTTAGAAAATTAAATATACACTTATTATATGATCCAGAATCCTATGCCTGGCTATTTACCTTACAGAAATGAAAAGTTAAGTTCACATAAAAACCTGTCCACAAAAGTTGCTAAAAATAGCAACTCTATTCATAATTACAAAAACCTGGAAACAACCCAAACATCTTTCAGCAGAAACACCAGTGAAAACTCTCGGTGACACCTAGAGGGCTGGTCCTCCCCGGAGCCACCGGGACTGTACACCACCTGTCTTTAGTCTCACATAACTTCCCTTCACGCCTCCCCCAATAGCCTCACCAGAATCTGCCTGTAGCTGGGCAGCATTTGCCACTCAAGGAAAAAAGGAGGGGCACCTGGGTGGCTCAGTCGGTTAAGCATCTGCCTTCGGCTCAAGTCATGATCCCCAGGTCTGGGATGGAGCCTCTCATCCTGCTCCCTGCTCAGTGAGAAGTCTGCTTCTCCCTCTCCCTCTGTCAGCCCCTCCCCCTGCTTCTGTGCACTCTCTCTCTCTCTCTCTCCCCCTGTCAAATAAATAAATAAAATCTTTTCAAAAAATTAAATTAATAAAAGGAACTAAAGGAATCTCCTTGCAACTAAGAACATAGGATGTAGAGAAAAAACAAGACAAATGAGACATCCTCAACATAGAATGGCAATCCCGGTAGAAGGAGGATAGCAGGCCACTCTAGGACTATCAGAAGACAAGTCACTCCGAATCCAGGAATGATACCCCAACAGCATGGCCCACAGGAAGCAGCAGTAGAGACTGTGCAGAGCCTGGCGGAGCGTGGCTGAGCCTCTAGGTGCTGACTCCCCCATCGGCAACAACCACAGAGCAAATGAGCATCGTGTGGACCCCTGGAATGGAAATAACTATTGTTGCCAGTCTCTCCCACAGCTCAACCAGAAAAGGTAAGGCCACCAGAGCCAGTGTTAATTTGGAGATGCAGAAGACGATGGCCTACCTGACCGATGCTGAGAGCGATGGGGGAGTGGTAGCATTACAGGGACCAGGAGAAGCTGGCAGGGAAAGGGGGTTGCCCAAACTCATGAGAAGGGGCACTTCTCAAACCCCAGTCTGTCGCCAAAATGGTAAATGGAAAAGAGGCACAGCAGAAGGAAATCCAGAAAAAAAGCAACCTTGAGTGGGGAGTGGTTCTTGCTGAAGAGCCTGTATGAGGCCATGAGACATATTCTGGCAAATCCAAAACTTAGGGTCACCTCCCAGGACCTTTCCATTCATCATGCTCTGCCCACTAAAAAAGGTCATGATCATTCAAAAAGGAAGTAGCATGTTAGAGGAGTCAAGGTCAAGGTATAGTAGACTAAATCAGCTTATATCCTTGCAAATTACTTTGCAGATATTGAATGTAGGCTAGCAGCAGTTAAATTCAGAAAACCTTGGTTATTTGGAAACATCACCTAGAGAAGGAGGTAGGGCTTATTGCCAGAGCAAGTGCAGTGAGCTCCAGCCTGCTTCAGGAAAATGTGGCCATGCTATAAAGGATATACTACTTTTCCTGTCCCATGGCACTGCTAGTCAGTCGGATGCAAGACAGCACAAGCCCATACAATCAGTTGTCCCTCTCCATAGTATTTCTTATAAGAGGCATCAACAGGTGTGAAAATTTACAGCCATTGTATCCCTTCCTGGCAACTGGAGGGTTAAAACCACTCTTGGTCACATGCTCAATCAAGACAGACACAGCTAACACTCGAAGAACAAGGTTAAGAAACAACCTGGCAGGGATCCCTGGGTGGCCCAGCGGTTTAGCGCCTGCCTTGGGCCTAGGGTGTGATCCTGGGGTCCCGGGATCGAGTCCCACATCGGGCTCCCTGCATGGAGCCTGCTTCTCCCTCTGCCTGTGTCTCTGCCTCTTTCTCTCTGTGTCTCTCATGAATAAATAAATAAGTAAAAACTTAGAAAGAAAGAGAAAGAAAGAAAGAAAGAAAGAAAGAAAGAAAGAAAGAAAGAAAGAAAGAAAAAGAAATAACTTGGCAGGGACACCCGGGTGGCTCAGTGGTTGAGCATTTGCCTTTGGCTAGGTCATGATCCCGAGGTCCTGGGATGGAGTCCAGCATCAGGCTCTCCAGAGGGAGCCTGCTTCTACCCTCAGCCTGTGTCTCTGTCTCTCTGTGTCTCTCGTGAATAAATAAAATCTTAAAAAAAAAAAAAAAGAAAGAAAGAAAGAAAGAACATGGCAGCTGAAAGTTCAAAGAATAAAACAAGACTATACAAAGCAGAATGTGACTGAAGACTGGTAAATCTGATTAACCTGTACTATGTTTAGGGGGATTTAGAGGAAAAGATAAATAACCTCCATGAGGACATTCACACCACCTACCCATCAAATGGCTACACGGCAGCACAAGATAATATAACACAAAGGAACAAAAATCAATGTTTCTTAAGGACCAACCATGTGGCATTTTTCATTTAACACCATATTTAATTCTCCCAAAACCCTGTTTCACATCATCCTTCATATTTTACAGGGGCATTTATTAAGTCTGAGAACTCCAGGAACTTTCCTAAGGTCAGACAGACACTTAAGTGGCAGAAGCTGGATTCAAGCTCTCCCATCGAACTGCAAAGCTGGTTGCATGCCTTGAATGTCAAAATGAATAATGGCACAGGTGATCAATGCTTCAGGAACTCAGAGAAGAGATGATCCCTCGGCCTCATAGTGGCTAAGGAACACTGCCATCATTAAATGCCAGTGCTTTTATATCATCCCCAATGCCTTCCCTCCCACTAACCGTGAATCTTAAGCAAGACTGTCCAACTTCTACTTTGTTATCCTTAGCAATAGGGAAATCACTTAATTCCAGTGCCCACACATTCATGTTATAGCAACAGATTATTAGCAAATTCTTCCTTATACAAAGTCAACATTTTCCTCAGATGCTGTGGAATCAGATATGGAGTCCACATTGCCAGAAACAATGGCAAACCACACCACAGGATTGTTCAAGGGAGGCCTCACAGTCTATTGGCTTGACCCAGACCCTGTAGGCAGCACCAGACACATGAACCATAACTAATTTTTCCCCAAAAACCAAACCCTCGGCCACTCACACTCATTAGAAAAATTAATTCCAATGGTGCCTTCTCCCCCAGTTTACACCTTTATAAATCAAATTGTATACCTACTCATCTGATTGACAGAGTCTCAGTCACAAGATTGGGGCCTACATGCAAGAGAAAGGAAGTTTACGGAATCCACCTTAGTTAGGAAAGCAAGAATCATAGTTGGGAGTTCCCTAACATAAGAAGGATGTTCAAGACACTAAGGATCCACTACATACATGGCAAATGTCTGCTACACTCCATCACTTGGCTGCCCAACATGAATGCACACTCCTTCTCCATACTTCACCTTCCTAAAACAAAAGTGCTCCCATTGAACGTAATCCTATCTCTTGTACAAAGGAAAATGAGGTCAACTTCCTCCAGAACTGAAATAATCCAGTCTCAGCACCTACTGCTTTCAGCTCCAACTATAGGATCTCCAGGTGATACCCATTCCCCCTCTATTTAGTCAGCTCCCCCCACCAAATTGATATTCTATAGACCATGGGCTAACCTGAAGGTTCACCACCAACAGCATACTATATGTAAAATAGGGAGGAAGGTAGAGGAAGGAGAAAAAGGAAATTGGTTCGAATATTCAAATACACACAGGACAGAGCAAGGAAGAAAATATGGACAGAGAGTGGCCTCATTATTTCTGAAATTGGCCCTTGACCGGAGCTATACCTATTCCAGTCTCTTGCCCTCAGCCAATACAGGTGAAAGAGAAGTTGAATGTTAGTGAACCTGAGCCTTGGGAACACCGTGGAACTATCACACTAGCCCTAGACTACCTACTTCTCAAATTCTAACTCCAAGAGTGAAAACTAGAAATGCTTCATTTATTTACTCCTCTGATTTTGGGTGCAACTGATACAGGACTTCTCCAGGTCCAGATTCTCCTCTGTTCTGCTGATGGTAGAATGCCCAGAGTAAGGTTGCCATCTTTAGCAAATAAAAATGCAGGACTCCCAGATAAATCTGAATTTCAGATAAACAATTTATCTTATTTTGTCTCATTTAATATTGAGATATAACTTATACCAAAATAAATGGTTTCTTGTTCATCTGAAATACAAATTTAACTGGGTATTCTGTATTATTTAAAAGATTTTTATTTATTTGTTTGTTTGTTTGTTTGTTTGTTTGTTTGATAGAGACAGAGAACACAAGCAAAAGGAGTGGCAGTCAGGACAGGGAGAAGCAGCTTGATGCACGGGGAACCCAACACAGGGCTGAATCCTGGGATCATGACATGAGCCGAAGGCAGACGCTCAACCACTGAGCCACCAGGTGCCCCTTTGTATTTTTTTTAAAGATTCATTTATTTATTTGAGAGAGAGAGAACGTGAGTGTGATCAGGGGAAGGGGCAGAGGGAGAGAGAGAGAAAGTGAGAGAGAGAGAATCCTCAAGCAGACTTCCTGCTGAGCACAGAGCCTGATGCAGGGCTCTATTTCAGGACCTTTAGATCATGACCCAAGCAGAAACCAAGAATCAGGGATCCCTGGGTGGCTCAATGGTTGAGCATCTGCCTTTGGCTCAGGGTGTGATCCCAGTCCTGGGATCAAGTCCCGCATAGGGCTCCCTGTGAGGAGCCTGCTTCTCCCTATGTCTGTGTCTCTGCCTCTTTCTATCTTTCTGTGTTTCTCATGAATAAATAAAATCTTAAAAGAAAGAAAGAAAGAAAGAAAGAAAGAAAGAAAGAAAGAAAGAAAGAAAGAAAAAGAAAGAAGAAAGAAAGAAAGAAAGAAAGAAAGAAAGAAAGAAAGAAAGAAAGAAAGAAAGAAACCAAGAGTCAGCCCCTCAACCAACTGAGCCACCCAGGCACCCCTGGGCATTCTATATTTTATCTGGCAGATAAAGAGAATGAAAAATTAGTACAGGGATTCATCAGACGTTACAGATAGGTGTAAATATAACTATCCTACAGAGAATCAGAGCTTGGGGCAACTGAGGACCTAACCAATACTTACTAAGGAAGAGATGCCCCCAGTCACAAGCTCAAGCTAAGACCAAGGGCATGGTAGGATGATTTAGGGAAGGTATGTTTTCCCTGTGATTCCTTATCTCTGAATTAAATGGCTTCTGAATCTCCAAAAGAGTGGCGCCTGGGTGGCTCAGTCAGTTAAGCATCTGCCTTTGACTCAAGTCATGATCCTGGGGTCCTGGGAGAAAGCTCCATGTCAGGCTCCCTGCTCAGCATGGAATCTGCTTCTCCCTCTTCCTCTGCAGCTCCTCATGATTGTTTCTCTCCCTCTCTCTCTCTCTCTCTCTCTCTCTCTCTCAAATAAATAAATAAAATATAATAAACCTTCAAGAGAAATGACACTCTGCCTGTTATCCATCTCTTCCCTGGACTCACTACTCCTCCAACCTGGGGAAAACAATAGATATGTACTTGAGACCTAGTTACGACAGTTTTGAGTTATATGATCTTGTTCATGTTAATGTGTCTGAGCCTCAATCCTACATTTGTAAAGTGACAGTAATGGTACTTCTTGGGGGGGGGGGGTCCCTGGGTGGCTCAGCAGTTTAGCCCCTGCCTTTGGCCCAGGGCGTGATCCTGGAGACCCGGGATCGAGTCCCACGTCAGGCTCCCTGCATGGAGCCTGCTTCTTCTTCTGCCTGTGTCTCTGCCTCTTTCTATCTTTCTGTGTCTCTCATGAATAAATAAACAAAATCTTTTTTTAAAAAGTACTTCTTGGGGTTACTGTGGAATAAAAGAGTAAAACCTCAGATACTGACATCTGTATACATTCTATTCCAGAAAAATAAGTTTGAATTATAATATGGGAGTAGAAAAGCCCAGGCTCCCAGAGCAAACCACTCTTCTACATGTACATCCCCACTAGTGGGACTCTGTTTCTCTTTGGCGGTAGAGCAGAGAGGGCTCTGGATTTGGAATCAGGAAAATCTATTTCTGAACATAATACTCAATAGCCAATCCATAAAACTGAGCTAATAATATCCATTTCACAGACACATTATGTAAATATATCTAAGAGTTGGGACAATAAATGATGCATAGGCTCTCAAAAAATGCTAATTCCAAGCCATTTACTCTTGTGATGATGTGTGTAAAGTCCTACCATAGGTTACGTTCCCTTCCTTCATCTACTCTCCAAGGATCTTTCTTATGCCAGTGAACATTGGTTCAGAAGAAGCAAGAGATCCAGATCAATGTTTTTAAAATTGCAGGTAATCATATCAGATAAAGGGCTAGTTTCCAAAATCTATAAAGAACTTATTAAACTCAACACCAAAGAAACAAACAATCCAATCATGAAGTGGGCAAAAGACATGAAGAGAAATATCACAGAGGAAGACATGGACATGGCCAACATACACATGAGAAAATGCTCTGCATCACTTGCCATCAGGGAAATACAAATCAAAACCACAATGAGATACCACCTCACACCAGTGAGAATGGGGAAAATTAACAAGGCAGGAAACCACAAATGTTGGAGAGGATGCGGAGAAAAGGGAACCCTCCTGCACTGTTGGTGGGAATGTGAACTGGTGCAGCCACTCTGGAAAACTGTGTGGAGGTTCCTCAAAGAGTTAAAAATAGACCTGCCCTACGACCCAGCAATTGCACTGCTGGAGATTTACCCCAAAGATACAGATGCAGTGAAACGCCGGGACACCTGCACCCCGATGTTTCTAGCAGCAATGTCCACAATAGTCAAACTGTGGAAGGAGCCTCGGTGTCCATCGAAAGATGAATGGATAAAGAGGATGTGGTTTATGTATACAATGGAATATTCCTCAGCAATTAGAAAGGACAAATACCCACCATTTGCTTCGACGTGGATGGACCTGGAAGGTATTATGCTGAGTGAAATAAGTCAATGAAGAAGGACAAACATTATATGTTCTCATTCATTTGGGGAATATAAATAATAGTGAAAGGGAATATAAGGGAAGGGAGAAGAAATGTGTGGGAAACATCAGAAAGGGAGACAGAGCATAAAGACTCCTAACTCTGGGAAACGAACTAGGGGTGGTGGAAGGGGAGGAGGGCAGGGGGTGGGGGTGAATGGGTGACGGGCACTGAGGGGGACACTTGACGGGATGAGCACTGGGTGTTATTCTGTATGTTGGTAAATTGAACACCAATAAAAAATTAATTTATTAAAAAAAATTGCAGGTAATCATCCTTTAAGTGGGGTGCTGTTCATATTTTAACGTGGAGTGGGATGGAATGAAATAGAAACTGAAAGCACTGCACCTGACAAGGATAAATATTGTTTCCTGAAACTTGATTCATTTGTATGTGTGTACGTTTATGCTCATGTACTCACACAAACATATAAATGGACATTGGGTCCTTCTTCAAAATGCATTTCCTACTCTCGGCCATAAAAGTGCATATGTTTCGGGGCACCTGGGTGGCTCAGTGGTTGAGCATCTGCCTTTGGCTCAGGTCGTGATCCTGGAATCCTGGGATCGAGTCCCACATCTGGCTTCCTCTGAGAAGCCTGCCTTTCCCTCTGTCTATGTCTCTGCCTCTCTCTGTGCGTCTCTCATGAATAAATAAAATCTTTTTTAAAAAGTGCATATATTTCTGGATGCTCCACATAAGGACTCTCCCTACCCATATTTCTGAAGAGTCTTTAACAAACTGCCCTAACTGGGAAAGACATGATCCTTCCACCCACTACGTCCCAGATAAGGCACCATGGTTGAAAGCTCATCCTGGAAGCCAGAACTTCGGGGTCAGGACTCCACTTCACCTCCAGCAAAACAGAGCGTAACTTGGAAGAAACATCTGATCAGAAAGATAGCCTAATATGGGAGAAGAAAAACATGACCATATAGTTCCTGTGGTTACCAGCCCAGCCCTTGGCTCATTGCTGGAGTTATAAAACCCAAGACCAGAAAATAGAAGCAGCATCTGCCCAGGGCAGCCTCACTGAGAAGATGCATGGTCTTCCTCTCACCCTGCTGCTCCTTCTCCTATGTTCCAGAGCGGAAGCTGGTGAGTCTTGGGGTCCTTCCCCCTGGAAACGGCAGGATCAGCACCCCAAAACCAAGTTTAGTCTGAATATAGCTGACTCATAAGCAAGGTGGCAGGATCTCTCTGTAGGAGTCCAGAGTGAAGTTCCAATTGGGATATATCCACCCAATCTCTGTAGCCTGTGGTAGTTCCCAGGGACAAGGAACCCCACTGACTAGGGGAAAGCCCAGAACAGGTGAAAGGAAGAGGGATATCTTCTCACTGTGAGATACTGGGTAGAAGGCCCTAAGTTCTCTTTATCTTCTGAGCTTCAGGGCTACACTTTATCTGTGGCCATTCTGTGACGCTGCTCACACAACCTGTGGAGAAGGTCAAGACAAGAACCTGGGGAGCTTGCGCTACACGGTGACAAAGGAGCATTAAGGCCTGGGCAATTTTGGAGTAGGAGAAATCTGAGGTAGAAAATGCCTGAATGGCAACAGAGGCCAGATTGGCTGTTGTACCCAGAAGAAGGAATGAGAATTTATATGGGAGGTTGTGGGTGGGGAAACCAGATACTAGAGCCTCCTGAGGGGGATGATGGGCCGAGCACAGGGTGAGGATGAGATTCAGAAGAAGCCCTTCCCAACTCCAGCCCAGCCTACGCATTCTCTGTATTCAGGCCCAGGGGCTCTCTGTTCCAGAGGAGATCATCGGGGGCACAGAGTCCAAGCCACACTCCCGCCCTTACATGGCCCACCTGGAAATCCTCACTCTCCGGAATCACCTGGCATCCTGTGGTGGTTTCCTGATAAGGCGGAACTTCGTACTGACGGCTGCTCACTGTGCAGGAAGGTGACACAACAGGGTCCTGTATATCTCCAAAAGGGGGATAGGGTAGCAGGGTAGCAGTGAGGGATGCACACTTAGGCAGCCTGAGGAGGGGCTCCTGGGACCGGGAGAGGCAAGACTTGAATTTAAGGGAATTGGTCCCATAATTGATGGATGCCCTGATCTTCAATCACTGTGAGCTCAGCAACCTTACAAAGGAAAAGGAGCCCCTAACCAAGTGTCCCTCCTCTAAAAGTAACTCCCTTCTCCTCGACCCCAACATATGAGACATATGACTTTCAGGCCACTTCCTCTCTGCCCTTTCCAAGAACGCTGGCCTTTAGTTCTCAGGGACTTGACCCATCCTTTCCATGGGAGGCAGAGAACAGGGTCTACCAGGGAAACCCCACCACTTCCCCCTTTCCTCTGATATCTCTCAGAGGGCTGGCCCTCACATAAGGCCCCCTGAATTAGGAAGCACTAACCCTGCCCCTGGATCCCCCATGGCCGACTCGGTTCCCAGCAATTCCTGAGGGTCCTGGATATTGTCTCCATTTCCCTAGTGAAACCTAAAACCCCAAAAGCCACATGTGGCCCAGGGAAAGGAGGGGTGGGTAGAGTCCAGTAACCCCTGTGATAGACTCCAGTCCTCAGTGGGCAGATCCCAAGGAGGAACCCTAGACCATCACTGTTTCTCCTTGTCCTTCCTTCTCTCTCTCAACAGGTTCATAATGGTCACCCTCGGAGCCCATAACATACAAAAGAAAGAAGACACGTGGCAGAAGCTTGAGGTCATAAAACAATTCCCTCACCCAAAATATGATGACCTTACTATTCGCCATGACATCATGCTACTGAAGGTGATGACTTCTTTCTCCCCCTCCTCCACTTCCCATTCTCTTAGTTTTCTCTTTCAGGTCCCCAGTGCCCTGAAGTTTCCTCAACCTGCCTATGGACTCCAACCCCACCAAGTCCCACCCCACCCCCGAGGGGCTAGTTTTAATGTGAAACAGTTTGCCCTGTCCTCCCCCGATTTCCTCCACCTACCCCATCAGCCCTTTCTGGCACTGACAGCCCCTCCTGCCCTTCACAGTTGAAGGAGAAGGCCAACCTGACCCTGGCCGTGGGGACCCTCCCCCTCTCACCCCAATTCAACTTCGTCCCACCTGGGAGAATGTGCCGGGTGGCTGGCTGGGGAAAAAGACAAGTGAATGGATCAGGCTCTGACACTCTGCAAGAGGTGAAGCTGAGGCTCATGGACCCCCAGGCCTGTAGACACTACATGGCTTTTGACCACAACCTCCAACTGTGTGTTGGCAATCCCAGGAAGACAAAATCTGCATTTAAGGTAATCCTCCAACAATGGTTCTTTTCCATAAATCACTGTTTGTTTGGGGTCCAGAATGTCTCCTGGAAGAAGAGGGGGTGGGCAGACTGTCAGGTGGCCACAGGGTTTCAGATCATAGGCCTAAGGAACTGGAATCACCCCTCTCCAGATCTATCCCCCCACCCATGCAGTCTCTAACCATCCCTCCAGGCTGCGGCACTGGGCACACAGGGTGGCAAGAAGGAAAGGGAGAAGGGGCATCACACTGAGACATATAACCCCATGAGGAGCCAGGGCTGCTGGGTCTGACCTGAGGTCTCACTGTGACTCGGAATTGGAACCCACAGGCAGAAGTGGATGACTTCTCTGCTGACCTTCTGTGCTCTCTCTCTCCCTCTTTCTCTCTCTGCCCCACAGGGAGATTCAGGGGGCCCTCTTCTGTGTGCTGGGGTAGCCCAGGGAATTGTGTCCTATGGGCAGAATGATGCAAAGCCCCCTGCTGTCTTCACCCGAATCTCCCACTACCGGCCCTGGATCAATAAGGTTCTGAAGCAGAATAAAGCCTGAATGGAGCCTGGGCAAGCCTGAGGGGAAATCTAGAACCAGACCTGAGCAGGCTCTCTGTGCCACTTACTCTGGAGCTGCCTCTAGTCTCTACTGAGGCCCCACTACATCCCTCAGTCCCAAGAGGGCTCCTCCGGGTCACAGAGTCCTCAGTAAACCTCAATAAAGATCCAGCTTCCAGACTTGAGTGTGTGTCCTCTCTCTGACACTCCTTTCTCCTGGCACAAAGCAACCGGCCCCCAGCCTAAAGCAGCCTACAAGTTTGGAAGGAGTGGGAGTGGGGGTGGGTGGGGAATGTGAGAGACACAGAAACAGAGAGAAAACAATGAAGAAAAATTAGGGAAAGAGAGAGGGAATCCCTGAGGAGGCAGGATCCATATTTTCAACTTAAACAAGACATTACACCAGATCCTTGCTATAATCATCAACTCTATACTAATTCGGATTTATCTCTAGTAAGATTCAGAATCACTAAGGTCAATGTGAATCACAAGCAAAGATATTAGATGTTTAGAGCAGCCCTGACCTCTCCACACTAGGTACCAGGAGTAGCACCTCTCTGCACTAAGTTGTGCCAACCAGAAGTGTCTCAAGGCATCACCAAGTATTCCCCAAGGGCACAGGGGAGCAGGAATCATCCTCAGTGAGAACCACTGGTTTATTTTATTTTATTTTATTTTATTTTATTTTATTTTATTTTATTTTATTTTATTTGAGAGGGAGAGCATGAGTAGGGATTGGGGAGGGACACAGGGAGAGGAAGAAGCAGGCTCCCCACTGAGCAGGGAGCCCAATGTGGGGCTGGATCCCTGACTGAGATCATGACCCAAGCCAAAGGCAGATGCTTAACCAAATAAGCCACCCAGGAGCTCCAATACACGATAATGTTTAACTATGCGATATTGGGAAGGCAGTTGGTGCCACATAGAGCCCTCCTCACAGTCCATCTCGATAAGAGAAGATCTACCATCTGTGGAGCTTTGATCTGAGATGCAAAGAAGATTGTCTCTCACTCCCTGCTGCAAAACAGAGAGCTAGAGCAGATAAGATGAGGGACAGCATCACTAGTTCTGCATAAGCAACACCCAGCCCCAAGGGCTGCACCCAAACCAGTAGGCAGTCAAAAGCCTAGAGTCTACTCAGCACAAAGGCTTCCCTTTTGAGGGACTGGCTGGAGGAAAGAAACCAGGGCAGGAGGACAGGGATGGGTACAACAGAAGCTTGAGGCTGACAGCACTCCTGGCCTCTGAGGGTCTAGTTAGTCCCTGCCCTAAGTGAGTTCTCTCTAGCAATGATCTTTAAGACATAATCAGAGGGCAGCCCCCGGGGCTCAGCGGTTTAGCGCCGCCTGCAGCCCAGGGCGTGATCCTGGAGACTTGGATCGAGTCCCACGTCGGGCTCTCTGCATGGAGCCTGCTTCTCCCTCTGAACTGTGTCTCTGCCTCTCTCTCTCTCTGCATCTCTATGAGTAAATAAATAAAATCTTAAAAAAAAAAAAAAGACATAATCAGAGATAATGTCTTATACAAAAATTAATGAATAAAGATTTTAATCTCAGCATTGTTAATTATTGAAAAATTAGAATCCTGGCTGTGGAACAAAGCTTAAATGGTAAATTCGTAGATTGCATATTTTTAATTCATTAAAAATTTGTCTTCAAAAACAATCATGTGGGAAAATTCAAAACTTCAGTGTAATGTAATGCAGGATTTGTTTTTCCTGCGAAGACCCCAGACTTTTCCTCTTCTCACTGTAAAATATCCCTTGACTGAACATCCCTCTACGAGGCCAAGAGAGATTAAGAGGAAGCTAACAGATCTCTGCCTGAAATATGTGATTTGTGACTGGGGCCATTATTTACTGAGTCTACATTTTGTCTGCTTTTCTGTTTGTTTAAGATTGATTTATTTAGGGACACCTGGGTAGCTCAATGGTTAAGCGTCTAGCTTCAGCTCAAGCCGTGACCCTGGAGTCCCGGGATCGAGTCCCACATCGGGCTCCCTGCGTAGAGCCTGCTTCTCCCTCTGCCTGTGTCTCTGCCTCTCTCTCTCTCTATGTGTCTCTCATGAATAAATAAATAAAATATTTTTAAAAAGAAAAAAAGATTTATTTATTTGAGAAAATGAGCAAGGGAGGGGCAGAGGGAGAGGAAGAACCTCAAGCACACTCCCCACTGAGCATGGGCACCCTGCCCTGCTCCCCAACTCGGGGCTCAATCCCAAGACCCTGAGATCATGACCTGAGCCTAAACCAAGAGTCAGACGTTTATCAACTAAGCCACACAGGCGCCCCTACTGAGTCTATGTTTTTGATTAAATGATGAAAGGCTTCTGTCCTTACTCAACCTTTCAATATTTTCAATTTATTTGGATACTTTAAGCCTTTGGAGTTTGTGTTTTTGTTTCTCCTACATGGCTTTAGGGCTATGAAACACCATGGCTCCCCAGAAGAGTTGGCTATATTACCGTTAAGTTCATTTCATCACTTAGGAAATGTTGCAGGAGTAGCAACCAAAAAACTGAGATCTTTGCTAGTGTTCATGATGGTTTTCCTGATGACAATCGTCTCCGATATTCATCTCACACATGAGCTTATCTAGGTTGGGCTTGCGGGCTCTGAAAAGTGCAGCATGACCAACTGCAAGTTTTCCACTGCTGGCCCCACCTCTGGGCTGTGAAACAGCCACATCAACGTGTTCTTTTGGCCTTTATCCTCAAAGGGTCTGTCTGTCTGGTCCCAGCAGTGACAGATGGCACGGTCACCCAGGGTAATTTAGGAAAAGTTCAATGACAGCTCTATGTGCAAAGTGAATAGGAAACCCCCCCCCCCCCCAGAGTTGGCAACGGTACGAAGCCACCAGTATCCCTGTGGCATGAAGGGGGCTGGGGGAGGAGTGGTTACTGGAACACAGAAGGAGAGCTGAAGCTCCATCTCCACTAGCTGGATCTGGAGCTTCGGGACAGGAGCTATGGGCTGCAGAAGGGCCCACAGCCAACCAATTCGAAGTGGATTCCCATGGAAGGACTGTGTGAAAAACTTCTACCATTTCACTCTACTTCTGCTCCCCAATTCCTGCCAGGGCTCCCATTGGCCAATCCCAACTGAAGGACAGAGGACAAGGGGGCTTTTGAAGTAGCCCACAAAGGTTTGCCCCAGAACAGGATGGAGAGTAAATCTAACAGATCAGAGAGGATCTGCATAATCCCAAAAGGAAGCTTCCATCGAGTCCTTTGACCTCTTCCCTGTCCCATGTCTTTGGTTGAAAGTTCTAAAGCCATCCCCCATTCTATTCACAGCAGCCTCCTTAACTCTTCCTCTCCAGAAACAGAAGGAAAAGCCAAAGGTCACATTACCAAACCAAAAGTAGCTTTCAATGCCAGAGAGCAGCAGGCCCAGGAGGGACACTGCTATGATTCAATTCTGTGTGAGACGCAGGAACTGCGAGTTTTTTAAGGCAAACCCTCAAGAGACTTCTGGTCCCTAGGTGACAGAAGGCCACCAATGGGGTCAGAGCTGTTGTAGGAGACAAAAAGACATCTTTTGATTACTGGATGACAATGAATTGCCAACAATGGCTCCTAGAAACAGAGATACAACCTGGATCCCACCATTCCATCCCAGAGAGGGGATACACTCCTGTGCTAGGAAACATAAGCAGTCCTCCCACCGCCCTTGATTGGACTTTCAGATGTTCCTCTAATCCTTGGCCAATGGAACCCACAAAATATCCAGCACTTCTTTTTTAAGATTTTATCTATTTATTCATGAGAGACACAGAGAAAGAGAGGCAGAGACACAAGCAGAGGAAGAAGCAGGCTCCATGCAGGGAGCCTGATGTGAGATTCAATCCCAGAACTCCAGGATCACGACCTGAGCCAAAGGCAGACACTCAACCACTAAGCTACCCAGGCATCCCAATATCCAGCACTTTTGAGGTCTCTTGCATATAGAATATGGCTGAGAGTAATACTTGGGAACCCAATATGCAATCATGGCTCATCTATTAGAGTTGAGAGCTACATGCCAAGTGACAAATGAAGTACTCATCCATGTCCATCTCACAGTAGGTCATCTGAGTTCTTGACCTCACCCTGTGGTCAACTCCTTGGTCTCTGAACGCATACTTGGAATGTATATATGGCACTTAGAAGTGGACAGAACTTTCATAATGATACCCTGATTTATGAAATAAGGTTCATTTTGGTAAGAAAGGCTAAAAGGAAGCCTGTATAGCTGCCTCCCCACCTCTAGCCAAATGATAAATCAGAAACAATACAACATCCCAGATGAAATGGCATAGTGTAATGGCACTCTTTTTGCTTGTTTGTTTTGAGAGAGAGAGAGACCATGTGAGCCAGTGGAAGTGGTACAGGAGAGAGAAGGAGAGAGAGAGAATCTTAAGCAGGCTCCATGCTCACTCTGATCTCACAACCCAAAGATCATGACTTAAGCTGAAATCAAGAGTGCTTAACCGACTGAGCCACCCAGGTGTCCCTGTGGTGACACTCTTAAAGACTTAAAGGATGAAAAAACAAACAAACAAAAAAAAAAAAAAAAAGACTTAAAGGATGGAGAAGATAGTATCCTGGAAAGCCAGATATACCATGGCAGATGGCAATGGACTCCCATAAACTTCAAGTGGTAGCCCCACTGCTGCTGCTATTTTGCATATGTCATATCTTTGCTAGAATAGTTTAACACAGACTCTAGCATTTTACGTGTGACCTTGGATCAGGCAAATGTGTTCTCTCAGTCCACATCAAGAAGAAGGATTGCAACAGTCCACACTCACCTGAGAAGGAAAGTGGTCTGCATTCACTATCTTGCCTCAGGATTATGTTAACTCTTCAGTTCTCTCAGGATACCCCAAAGGGGCCTTTATGTCTGGACATTGCACGGAACATCAAACAAGCCCACTATACTAAAGGCATAGAGCACTAAGAGGAGCAGAGCTTGGTAGGCCTCTTTGGATTTGGGAGATAGCATATAAACACTTGGGAATACTGCTCTGCTCATTTATTGGGTGTCTCAGAGAGCTGATGACAGTGTTGAGAGAAAGCATCCCAAAGCCAGAGAGGAATCTGCTGCAGGTTCAGGCCCAAAGAATCCCAACTGACCCCATGGGTGTTATAAGCTTTCCTGATAGATAAGAGTGAGCATTTATGAAGTGACTGACAAGGCCTGACTGGTGAATTACCGCCAGCCCTCTGAGCCTCCCTGTCGTGAAGCCACACCTTCTGAAGCAGAGAGTTATTTACCATATGACAAGTAACTCCTGGAAAGCTGTTGGGCCCTAATAGTCACAGAGTATCTGATCTTGGGACGTGAGTGACTGCGATCAGACCAACTGAATTAAAAACCCTGGTTCCCAGGCATTAACTGGAGGATTAGTCCACCAGGACTGAGGACATAGTAAGGGCTCCACTAGTTACGGCTGCCAGCTGTCACGTCAAGCTTGTCTCGATAGTGCAAATCCCTAGGCAACAGTGAACTTACCTCACTGGCAGGGGTAACTCACCCTTATTATTATACAAAAATGGAGTCGTTGCCACATAGTAAGAGCAGGAAGGAGGAGGAGGCACTCCTTGAGGCTTCTATGCCTGGTGATAACTTAAACACATAGCTGTAACCACCCTACCCTGAAGAAAAGGACAGTAAGCTCAGAGATAAAGGTCTGGGTTACCCTACTGGTTAAACAATTTAAACCAACAGAAGACTTGCCAACAAGTGGAGCAGAGGGGGGTGGGGGATAGGTGCCCAAGGAGGAAGACAACTACCAATGATGACCCTAGGACCAGCTGCAACCAGAGGGCTCTGGCCTGTCCTTACAAAGTGATTACCATTTACATCAGTAGACTTTGTGAGGCATCTGTGTGGCTTAGTGGGTTAAGCGTGCCTGACTCTTGGTTTCTGCTTAGATTGTGATCTCACAGTCCTGAAATGGAGCCTGGCCTCGGACTTCCTGCTTGGTAGGGAGTCTGCTTCTCCCTCTCCCTCTGCTCGCAGGCTCTCTCTCCCTAAAATAAATATATTTTTTTAAAGAATTTATTTATTTATTCATGAGAGACATGGAGAGACAAAGGCAGAGACACAGGCAGAGGGAGAAACAGGCTCCATGCAAGGAGCCTGATGTGGCACTCAATCCTGGGACTCCAGGATCACAACCTAGGCCGAAGGCAGGTGCTCAACTGCTGAGTCACCCAGGTGTCCCAAAAAGCACTTTCACTGTTTTTGTTTGTTTGTTTGTTTGTTTGTTTTTTAAAGATTTTATTTATTTATTCATGAGAGACACACAGAGAGAGACTCCATGCAGGGAGCATGTGGGACTTGATGTCGATGTGGGACTGCATGTGGGACTTGATCCCAGGTCTTCAGGATCACACCCTGGGCCGAAGGTGGCGCTAAACCACTGAGCCACCCAGGTTGCCCCTGTTTGTTTGTTTGTTTGTTTGTTTGTTTGTTTTTAAGATTTTATTTGTTTATTTGAAAGAGAATGAGCATGAAGCAGACTCCCCACTGAGCAGGGAGCCCCATGCAGGGCTTGATCCCAGGACCCTGGGATCATGACCTGAGTTGAAAGCAGACACTTAACCAACTGTGCCACCCAGGCACCCCTCCCTAAAACAAATAAATAAAACCTTAAAAAAAAAAGTCTTTCAAATCGATAGACTTTAAGTAAACCTCTATAAGGCGAGAGGGCTTCAGACAATCAGGTGATGGCCTTACGAGCAAAGACAGGTTGCCTGACATAGAAGGATTCTTAAGACATAGAAAACCTGTCCGTTTCCAGATGGCTGCCCTAAGGAATTCAGATTCAAGACTGCAACATCAACTCTTATCTGAATTTTGAGCCTCCTGATGTGACCTACAGATTTCAAACTTGCCAGTTCCTATGGTGGTGTGAGCCTGTTCCTTATATCTCTTATACAGGGCACTGGGGTGGTACAGTCAGTTAAGCAACTGACTCTTGGTCTCCCCTCAAGTCATGATTTCAGTCATGATCTGAGTAGTGGGGTTGAGCCCCATGTCCAGGTCCCCACTAAGCCCAGAGTCTGCTTGGGATTCTCTGTTTCCCTCTCTCTCTCTCTCTCTCTGCCCCTCCTGTTCACTCTCCTCTCTCTCTCTCTCTCTCTCTCTAAAATAAATAAATAAAAAATTTAAAATAACAATAATTATATCTCTTACAGATAGATTGTTGTGCCCAAGATTACAAATCCGAGAAACCACCAAGGAGCCGATAGCGATGCAAGCACACGAGGGTTTATTTGCAAGCTCAAGCTTGGGTCCAAGTATACCTGACACAGCAGAGCAGGGACTTGGACCCCGAAGTGGGTTACAGCTGGGTTTTTTATAGGCTGGTCTAGGGGATTTTCAGAAAGGATGGAGGAATTTCTCAAGTTCTGTTTAATTTTGATATGGGGCTTTCAAGGGCATTGAGCTCTGTTCCCATTCTAATATGGGACTTTCTACCACAGGTGTGGGCTCTGTTGTCTTTCTGATATGGGATTACCTGCCGAGGACATTGAGGACATTCTGCATTCTGTTTTTCCTATAAAGTTCAACTCTTATTCACAGGGGCCTAAGATGGCTGTACTTGTGCTAATGCTAAACTTTAGGTGGGATGGCCTTAATTTTTCTCAGCCTCCACATTTCCCCCTCTCAGAGGAACCTAAAGAAGGACCCAATCATGGGTCCAGGTTGGTCTCAGAGTGAGACAGTAGGAATGATTAAATCATGATTCAAACCAACCTTGTTGCTGTTCTTGCTCCTGTTTGCATCTAGCCAAACCTTTTCTGACTTTTGCCATAGATTCCCGGACTATTCCTGAGTGGTCAGTAAGGAAGCAACACTCCTCATTTGGGGCAACACATAACCCCCCCTTGCTTGCAAAAGCCTCTCTACAGTTAAGATGCTCCCATCTTTTTAACCCTTAAAAGACTTTAAAAGCAAGGCTGAATTGGGTGCACATTTTTATTTTTATTTTTTTTATTTTTTTAACAGAGTATTTATTCAAGTTGTTTACTGTATAATTTCTCATGTGCCATTTTGGAAGTTCTTTATTGTAAAGACTATTCTTTTGTCTGATGACAAACAGCAGCCACACTGTCAGTGATTATTCTGGACCTCCACGTTGGATAAATTCAATTTCTTCTTGAGACACAGGTTTCCTTCTGTATTTCTGAGGTAATGTTTTTATTATTTCTGCAGTATCTGGTGGACCATGATGCATCAGCAAATCTGGTGATTTACTTCCCTTAGAATGCTGTGAAATTGAAGAAGAATGAGACAGTAGTCCTGCTGATCTCAAAACTTCTGATACATTAGGTTTAGGATTGTCTCTTCTGTCAG
The DNA here is from genome assembly GCF_018345385.1 of Vulpes lagopus. Classification (NCBI taxonomy): domain Eukaryota; kingdom Metazoa; phylum Chordata; class Mammalia; order Carnivora; family Canidae; genus Vulpes; species Vulpes lagopus. The sequence goes on from NC_054829.1 coordinate 69,393,988, forward strand.
GGAACCTTATTAATGGTGTATGTGACTTGACTACCTGAACGACCCTGCTGGCGGACACCATCTTGCTGCCCATCATGACCCGGGTGCACATTTTTAAATGGCTAATGGGGAAGCAACATTAGTGGGGTAAGTGAGAATGGCACAGTCTTAGCTTTAGGGGATTGTCCTTGTCTGGTTGGCCTTTCCATTCTGGAACAAAGTCCTTGAGAACAGCATGTGCGTCAGCTGGCCGGAGGTGGGTGTAATGGACCCAGGGAGTAATCCCGTCAACCTTGAGAGAGGTGGGAGTGGTCAGGATCACAATGTAGGGTCCCTTCCAGCAAGGTTGAAGTGTCTGGTGTTGGTATCTCTGGACGTACACCCAGTCACCCGGCCGATATCGACGGGAGTCCGGGGGTAGCCCAGTCTCATAGAGGGCCCTCAGCTTAGGCCACACCTGCTCATGGGTTCGTTGTAACATTTGGAGGGAGAAAAAGAGTTGGTGATCAAATTCAGCAAGCACCTCGGGTTTTAAATTGGTCTTAAATTGGTTTTAATTGGTGGAGGAAAACCGAACATGGCCTCGTAGGGAGTCAGTCCCATCTTATATGGGGAGTTCCTCACCCTATATAGGGCAAAGGGGAGGAGAGTCACCCAGTCCCTGCCAGTCTCCAGGGCTAATTTAGTTAAGGTCTCCCTTAATGTTCTGTTCATCCTCTCTACCTGTCCTGAGCTTTGGGGCCTATATGCACAATATAATTTCCAATCTGCCCCAAGTACTAGTGCCACTTCCCGTGTTACCTTAGAGACGAATCCTGGGCCGTTGTCTGATCCAATTCTAACAGGAAAACCATACCTCAGTAAGATGTCTTCCAGCAGTTTCTTGGTCACGGTCTGTGCTGCATGTTTGGTGGGAAATGCCTCTGTCCATCCTGGCGGACAGTTTGTGGCTGTGGGATCCTTAAGACGGTTTCCTTCCATGCATCCGTCAACCATCTTTATCCATCCTTAATTTGTACCCAAGGTAGCTCACCTTTGCTCTGCAGATCTAGGCTTTTTTAGCTGAGGCCCAGTATCCTAGAGCCGCTATGGTTTGGAGCAAGTCCCTGGTGCTTCGTAGGCATGTGTCCTGGTCCTCCACCGCCAACAGGGTATCAAATGAGCATGCTCGGAACGGAACTCACCCAAGTCTTCATGTAAGGCCTCATCGAAGATGGTCGGTGAATTTTTGAATCCTTGTGGTAGTCGAGTCCAGGTGAGCTGGCCATTGATGCCTTTCTCAGGGTCCATCCATTCAAAGGCGAAGAGGTCTTGGCTCTTGGGTGCTAAAGGCAGGCTGAAAAAGGCATCTTTTAAATAGAAGAGGTGTATGGGTTTGGGACCTTAGGGTGCATATCCTCTACTCGCCGGTTGACTTCCCTTAAGTCCTGGGGTGGCCTGTAATCGTTACAGTGTGGTTTCCGAACCGGCAGCAAGGGAGTGTTCCATGCCAATTGGCAAGGCCTCAATATGCCCGAGTCCAGTAGTCGCCGTATGTGGGGTGTGATTCCCCTACGCGCTACGAGCGGCATGGGGTACTGGCAGACCCTGACAGGGTCTGCCCCCCGCTTTAGTTCTATGTATATGGCCGGTCAGTGCCAGGCCAGCCCAATTCCCCCAGTTTCTGCCCACGCTTGGGGAAATTCCCGCAGCCAATGGTCAATGTCAGTCATTGGGGCTGAGGGCATTTGGTGGAGACGATATTTGTCTTCTAAACTCAGGACAAGCACCTGAATAGGGTGCCCCTCCTTGTTTAGGATTTTTGCCCCTTTGGGGTGGAAGCGAATTTGTGCCCCCATCTTGGTGAGCAAATCCTGACCTAACAATGGGTAGGGACACTCAGGGATGACCATGAAGGAATGGGATACCCGGCCCATGCCGAGATCCACAGTTCTTCAGGTAGTCCATGAGTACTGCTTGGTGCCCGTGGCCCCTTGCACCCATGAAGTCTTGTTTGCCAATTTCCCTTGGAGTTGTAATAAAACCAAATCTTGTGCTCCAATGTCGACTAGGAATTCAACAGGTTGCCCCTCCATTCTGAGAGTTACCCTGGGCTTGGGGAGGGGTGCCGAACCCCGGCTCCCCTAGTCATCCAGGTCCTCCATCTCCAAGATCTTGTCAGGGGCCTGAGGTCTTTTGTTAAGACAGTCTTTCACGCAGTGGCCCTCTTCTTTGCAATAAGAACATTGGTTTTTGTTCAGCTTAGGGTGCTCCCGACAGGGACCAGGGCCATCCTCCTTACCTGTCCCTGAAGCCAGCTTCTTGGGGTGCCTCCATCTTTCCTGTGGGTCATCCATGGTTGTGGCCAGTAGGATCTTGGCCAGGTTTCGGGTCTGCCGGTCACTTAGTTTGGTTTGTTGCTCTTCCGGACTTTATTATTATAGACTCTTTCTGCTACTATAAGTCCTGCAAGCTCTTCTCTCCTAGTATTCTCTCTAGGAAGGCTGCTGGACTCTCATCCTTACCCTGTCTTACATAACCATACCTCGGCCAGATTGGGAGGCTTGCACACGACAGCCTGGAGACCTGCCATTAGAGTCTGGCAGTGGACCCGGAGTCTCTCCTTACCTTCAGCCGAGTTGTGTGCTTTGGGGAGTAAAAATGGTTTTAGCCAAGGAGGGGGATTCTCGCTTATGTCCTGCCAGACCAGGATGTAGGGCACCTGGTCAGAGTGGCCGTCCGGTTTGTCCCTGAAGATCGCGGCCTTAACCTGTAAGATAATAGGTAGGTGAAAAGTACCTTCTCGGGGCCATCCTGGAATCTCTCTCTCCATATGTCTATGCTCAGAATACAAGCTCTTTCCCTAGCATCTGAGAAGTGGGAGAACATAAGAGACAGGGAAGTGGTTTCTGTCTCCCCCATTATGTCCCCAATCCACACCAAGACACAGACAGTAAAGACGATTAACAAGGACCCAACAACACAGACAAATGCACAAACAGTTAACAAGGACATAGTAACACAGACCAGCCCACAAACAGTTAACAAGAACACGGTAACAGACAAACGTTCCTGTGCGGCTGCGGAGGCAAAACAGAAAGCAACCCGAAGGGCTGGCAGCCAGCCCTCCTTACAGATGAGGACCCCCGTCTTCCTTTACAGATGAGGACCCCATCCTCCTTACAGATGAGAACCCCCATCTTCCTTTACAGATGAGGACCCCATCCTCCTTACAGATGAGGACCCCCATCCTCCTTACAGATGAGGACCCCGTCCTCCAGGCAGGGGCGAGGACATCTCCTCAAGACCCCCAGTTGATGGCCCACCAGCGCGCTGCCTAAGCCAAAGCTGACCCAATACACATTGGAATTCCTACAGGTAGAAGTACAGTTTAGAGCTCTCAGAGAATATGTGCGCAAAAGGTGGAAAAAGTTGAATGCACTCACCATGCGTGAAAGTCTCCACATAGGGTCCTGGAGGTCTCTCGGATCCCGGACAAGCCCCCATATGTTGTACCCAAGACTGCGAATCCAAGAAACCACCAAGGAGCCGACGCCGACACCGATGCAAGCGCACAAGGGTTTATTTGCAAGCTCAAGCTTGGGTCCAAGTAAACCTGACACAGCAGAGCAGGGACTTGGACCCCGAAGTGGGTTACAGCTGGGTTTTTTTATAGGCTGGTCTAGGGGATTTTCAGAAGGGATGGAGGAATTTCTCAAGTTCTGTTTACATTTTGATATGGGGCTTTCAAGGGCATTGAGCTCTGTTCTCTTTCTAATATGGGACTTTCTACCACGGGTGTGGGCTCTGTTGTCTTTCTGATATGGGATTACCTGCCGAGGACATTGAGGACATTCTGCAGTTTTTCCCATAAAGTTCAGCTCTTATTCACAGGGGCCTAAGATGGCTGTACTTGTGCTAATGCTAAACTTTAGGTGGGATGGCCTTAATTTTTCTCAGCCTCCATAAGATACCCAAAATATATATATGTGTGTGTACATTTTATGTAAATTGAAATGACCGCTACCTTGAAGAATCAATGACAAGGCAAAATGAACTCAGTGTAAGGCAGGAGTGGACCTGACCATTTCAGACGGAAGAGATGATCTGACTCTGTCCCTACTCCGTCCCTGCTCACTGAAGGGTGCTTCCACAGAAGGTTTCTTACTCTAGTCATCCACAACTCTTTCCCTAAAAGCTTTCCCTGGAATAGGTGCATGTTTAGCCAATGCACACAGCAGAAGAGAAGTGGCCCCTAAAGTAGCCTCAACCCATAAGGGATGGAAACTGGTGTTTAATTAACCCAGTGTCATCACTCGGCTGATGAGACAACTCTGAGGCATGTCTTACACCATCTCCCCAAAGTCCCAGGTGAGATGAAGCCCCAGGTGTCCACAGCAGTTATCTGCTCAGTAACATACCCTGTATTTTCTTTCCCTCTTTCCTTTCCTACTCTACTTCTCCTCTCCACTCCTCTGTTGATGCTTCCAGGCATCACATCACAGATAAACTACTTGCACTCAAATCTTTGTATCATGGTGTGTTCTGGGAAAATCCAATCTGAAATATTCCCAGAAACCAAGATTTATTAAATCTGTTGTAATTAGCGCAATGAGATGTTGATGCAAAGACAATTAATTAGAGCAATGAAACAGAATTGACTCTAGAAAGAGACACATTCATCTATGGACACTTGGTCTAAACAAAGGAACAACTGCAGGATAGTGGGAAAGGACAGTCCTTTCAGAACGCACTGCTGGGCCAAGTGAATATCCATGAGGAAAATGAAATTTGACCTCATCTCACACACAAAAATCAATTCCAGGTGGTCCACACATGACAGGTAAAACAATGAAACCCCCAGACAATGTGACAAGAAAGTATCTTTTTACCTTGTGCTTTGGAACGATCTCTTCCAGGCACACAAAAACCACTAAAGTAAAGCAAGTTTCTCAATCTTGCACTACTGACATTTTGAACTGGATAAATTTTTGTTATGGGGGCTGTCCTGTGCATTGTAAGATGTTCAACAGCATCCCCAGCTTCCCACTAGATGCCAGTACCACTGCCAATACTACCCCAATTATGACAACCAAAAATGTCACCAAGACATTGTCAAATGTCCCCGGGGGTACAGCTGCCAGATTTAGGGAGAAAACAGAACACCCAGTTAAACTTGAATCTTAGATAAACAACAGCAAAATAGGGATCCCTGGATAGCTCAGTGGTTTAGCACCTGTCTTGGGCTCAGGGCATGATCCTGAAGTCCCAGGATCAAGTCTGACGTTGGGCTCCCTGCATGGAGCCTGCTTCTCCCTCTGCCTGTGTCTCTGCCTCTGTGTGTGTGTGTGTGTGTGTGTGTCTCATGAATAAATAAATAAAATCTTTTTAAAAAACCAGCAAAATAGTATGTGTACCAAATATTATGTAGGAAATATTTCTATTAAATTTGTTTCATTGTTTATCTGACATTCAGATTTAACTAGATGTCCTGTATTTTATCTGAAAGTCACCTCTAGTAAAGAACTACTGTCTCAAAAGAAAAATGATTTGATATATTGGACAACAAGAATGACCTTTATTTATCAAAAGACATCTTTTAGAGAGTGAAAAAGCAAGCTACCAAGTGGAAGAAGATCCTTGTATCTATGACATATGCCCAGCTAAGGGCTCACACGCAGAATTTATAAATAATGTTTTATGAGCAATAAGAAAAAAGTCAGACCATGCAATAGAAATGCAGACAAGAGACAAGAAATTCACAAAACAAGATATCCAAATAGCCAATAAACATGTGAAAGGCACTCAACCTCATTTGCAATCAGGAAAATACAAATTGAAACGACAATGCAATACCACTACACACTCACCAGAATGGCTACAAGATTAATAATATCAGTACCTGCAAGGAGAGCAACAGGAACTCGTCTAAACAGTGCGGGAGGGGCAGCCCCGGTGGCGCAGCGGTTTAGCGCCGCCTGCAGCCAGGGGTGTGATCCTGCATGGAGCCGGCTTCTCCCTCTGCCTGTGTCTCTGTCTCTGTCTGTCTCTGTCTCTGAATAAATAAATAAATAAATAAATAAATAAATAAATAAATAAATAAATATTAAAAAAAAATATGGTCGAATTGGCTGGGTAAGGAAAAAGAGAGGTCACTGGATGGCAAGAGTTAGATATCAACTAGAAATAAGGTAACCAAAACACTGAGAGGGACTGGGAACAACTTAAAAATAAATAAATAAATAAATAAATAAATAAATAAATAAATAAATAAATATATTTAAACAGTGCGGGAGGGCCTGTAAACAGACTCGACCACTTTGACAGTATCAGTTGAGAAGCAGAAAACATGCACATCCTCTGACCTCTCAATTCCACTTCTAGGAATATACTCAAAAGGAAGACCTGCATCATAAAGCATGAACAAGAATGCTCATAAGAACATGATACTTGGAAACAATCCAAAAGTCCATCCACAGTAGAATGAATGAATACAACTGCACTACGGTATACTACAGGGGATACTCAGGTAACCCGTGGCAATTAAACGTTTGGGCTCCCTGTATGGAGCCTGCTTCTCCCTCTGCCTGTGTCTCTGCCTCTCTCTCTCTCTCTCTCTCTGTCTCTGTGTGTGTGTGTGTGTGTGTATGTGTGTGTGTGTCTTTCATGAATAAATAAAATCTTTTTTAAAAATAATTAATTAATTAATTGATTGATTGATTAATGTTTGGATTTTGCAGGCACCTGGATGGCTAAGTTGGTTGAGGCCTGCCTTCAGATCAGGTCATGAGCCCAGGATCCGAGGATTGAGCCCTGAGTCGGGCTCCCTGATCATCAGGGAACCTTCTTTTCCTTCTCCCTCAGCCCCTTGTCCTGCTCGTGCATGCGTGTATGTTCTCTGTTCCATTAAATAAAATCTTAAAAAAAAAAAAAAAAAGTTTGGATTTTTTGTTGTTAAGCTGTTCCCAGTCCCTCTCAGTGTTTTGGTTACCTTATTTCTAGTTGATATCTAACTCTTGCCATCCAGTGACCTCTCTTTTTCCTTACCCAGCCAATTTGACCATATTTTTTTAAGTTTTTATTTATTCATTTGAGAGAGACCGAGAGTATAAGAGAGAACACACACATAGGAGCAGGGGAAGGGCAGAGGGAGAGGGAGAGGGAGAAGCAGACTCCCCTCTGAGCAGGGAGCCCGATGCGGGACTTGATCCCCAGGCTGGGGTCACAACCGCTGAGCCACCCAGATGTCCTTCGACCATTGTTTTCTTTCTCTTTTTTTTTTTTTTTTAAATTTAGTCATGAGAAACCTAGAGAGAGAAGCAGAGATACAGGCAGAAGAAGAAGCAGACTCCCTGCAGGGGCTCCATGTGGGACTCGATCCTGGGACTCCAGGATCACACCCTGAGCCAAAGGCAGATGCTCAACTGGTGAGCCCCCCAGGTGTCCCGACCATAGTTTTCTTAAAGATTTATTTATTTGTTTGAGAGAGAGACAGCATGAGCGGGAGGGGCAGAAGGTAAGGGAGAGAATCTCAAGCAGACTCCATGCTGAACCAAGAGCCCCATGAGGGCTCGATCCCACAACCCTGAGATCAGGATCTGAGCCAAAACAAGGAGTCAGGTGCCCAACCAACTGCACCACCCAGGCACCCCTGACCATATTTTTTAAAGATTTATTTTTACCTGTACCAGCCTCTTTGACTATGCTGGTTAATCACCAGTGAGGATTTTTTTTTTCCCTAAATGCCTGAAAACATTAATGCAGACATTTTCTTTCTTAATTTACAGGGTGGTTACCTTTAATATTTTACCTTTCAATTTGTCATTAATTAATTTTCCTACTGTATCTGTGATCTCCCTTCTCCCACAAGGATGCTGGATATAATTGGGCATAAATGCTACTACTAAAGGAAGTGCAGCTCACACCCTGCCTGCCTGCCTGCGGCCTCATCCCAAACCCAAGGTAAAAACAGCAGCTCTAATTCTACCCTAACAAAACCTATTCCACCCCTTCCTCAAGCAGCACAGTTTGCATGAAAGTAATGGCTGCTCTAACCTCTCTGTTTACTCCTTGGACTGGTCAGGTGATCCCTGGTGGAGAGAGCTCTGCTGTTTTAGATTCATGTTTCATTCTTTCGTCCATTCCATCTAGAATAATAGAAGCATCCTTTGGCTTCTCACCACCTCACCCCCGCCTTTGAGAGTTTCCCTAAATGGGTGCCAAATAGTACTAACAGGCCAATGAATAAATAACAGAACACTGGTAACAGTCTGCCGACCATGGCATCCCTCTGAGAGGGCAGGAAATGGAATTTCTGGACTAGTGAGGCCTCTGGTGGTACAAGAAGAGCTGTCGTTCATACTGAACATTTCCCTTCAGCCTGACAAGAGTCTAATCTCTGTGGGTGTGTCTCTGTCTCTTTCTGTCTCTGTCTCGCTCTCGCTCTTTTTCACACACACACACACACACACACACACACACACTCCAGCACTGGCAGAGTCCATAGGAGGGCAATCCTCGGCTCATTTCATTTCTCATTCACTGCTCTGGAAACTAGACTCAGAGAGATCTCAGGAAGCACTTGGTCTTCACAGCAGGTCCAGACCAAGGACAGAAGGAGATGGGGCTGATGCTGGAGGTAAGAAGGTATCAACTCCTGAGTAAGGCCTCAATGGGAACAGATCCCTGGATAGAGGTCTGACAGGAGAGGGTGGCATCTAGAACTCTCATGGAGAAGAGAGGAGAGAAGAGAAGATGGCCCCCCCACACAGCCCGGGGGAAAAGCTGGCATTCCCACAGAGGGTGAGACTCCAGGAACTCTGCTTTTTTCACCACAAACGCTGGGGTCAAAGGAAACTATCTTTAAAGGGAGGGAAGGGGTTCTAAGAACCTTAATCTTCTATGTCTCCAGTATTAGGATTTTGATTGGATGATCAGCGGCTTCTACCATATTTTAATAAGAAACTATGTGAAATGATAACATGAATGCAGTTAGCAAGTAACATCCCAGAGCCTAAGAGAAGTTGCAAAAATCTGCCCAAACAAAATGAAGCAGGAGACGTTCACACACCTAGAAACAGCATAGGGGAAGGGCAGAGGTGCCTGTCACCAGCAGAGCCATCCTGCCCTGCCCCTGCCCAAGCTGAGGGAGCAGCCAGGAAGCCCCCTAAGTCTTGGCTCCCTGGTGTGCCCTGGGATGATGGCCTCACCACGCAGAGGGACCATGCTTATTATTGACCACCTCTTCTTTCTCTCCTGGCTTTGTCTTTTACAGTGAGCTGGGGACTGGGCAGAGGGAGGGGAGGTCCTGTTAAACCAGATGCCTTTAGACCATGGATTCAGGACAGTGGAGTTTCATCAATAACTTCACGGCGGTAAGGCAGGAGTTCCTTCCAGAGCTTTGTGTCCTCCGTGGGAGGGGATATAGACAGGGACAGTGCTAGCTCCCAGCAACCACTTCTCTCCCGGGGGCTGGTGAGGAACAGGTCCTGGCTGACCATACTCAAACTTCTTAAAGTCTTTCTTTGTCTGGGTCCTGGGGATGAGTGAGTTGACTTCTTTCTTAGCCTCTCCTCTTACAGCTGAACTAGTTACGTTGAACTGTTTGCAGCTCTCACAGTCTACCTGACTGACCCTTCAGCAGCTAAAATATTCAAAGCTAAAAGCCAGACAACAAGACATGAGACATTTCTGCCTGTATCTGGGTGTTGGTGCAAATGCAGCTGGTTTGCCCTTCAGGAAGCAAGGGTCTCTTCTGAGTCTGTAGCAATCACAAGGATTTCACTCACCAAAACGGGACAGCTTCCCCCACAGCTGCTTCCTGAAACAGCAAAAGTTGCTGAGCACGGTACCCACCACTTTACCTAAAAAATAAGAAGTCAGGTCCCCCAGTGCTCCTCCTTGACTGCTTTCCTGCTGGCCCCCACAGGTAAATGCTATCCTGGGATTTTTTCCACTTTCACTCCTATGTATTTCTTTTACTTTAACCACAAACCTGTCTCCTCAATAAAAAGTGCATTATTTTGCCTATATTTAATCTTAAAATAAATAGTATCATACTGTGAACACTTTCCTGCAACTTCCTTTTCGCTTTAACATTATAGTTGTAAGATCCATCCATGGTGAAATCTGTAACTCCAGTGCATCTAGTTATTTCAATTTCTTAGTCTGTTAAATCTATAGATACTGATTATCCCTATTATCTTACTTTGAGCTTTCCTATTTTGTCTAAGCTTTCGTTTTTTATTATTTCTTGATAACTCTTTTGAATTGATTCGATTATTCTCTTGTTTCTACTGACTTGGAAGTGCACATTTTATTTCTAATATGTAATAGTTGCCTTCATTTTTCAAATGTATATGTCACAAAGTTTAATATTATTCAGTATTGTTATTCTTCCCCAGCAACTCAGCTCCAGTTCCATTATTGGTGACTCATATTTTAGTTCTGTTTCAATTTTTACCCACAAATCAAATATTATTGTATTGCTTTATATGGCCAATATTTGCTTATATTTACACATTTGTTTACAAATTTTTTGAACATTATTCTTTTGCATCTCACATCTTCCTTTTGAGATCATGCTCTTTTTTCCTGCAAAGTTTATAAGTCTGATGATAGTAAATGCTCTCTTTTTTGGCTTGTCTAATAGTACCCTTGGTGTACCTTCATTCTTAAATTCCAGTTTGTAAACAGTTCTAGGGTGGCAATTATTTTCTCTTCGCATTTGAAGCCTTTATTTTATTACTCCACTGGCTCCTATTGCTTCAGCAAAGGTGTCTGTTGCCCATCTAACTGTTATTTCTTTTTTTTTTTTTTTTTAGATTTTATTTATTTATTCATGAGAGACACACAGAGAGAGAGGCAGAGACATAGGCAGAGGGAGAAGCAGGCTCCATGCAGGGTGCCCCATGCTGGACTCGATGCCAGGACCCCGGGATCACAGCCTGAGCCAAAGGCCGACACTCAACCACTGAGCCACCCAGGCACCCCTAACTGTTATTTCTTTATAGATAATCTGTCTTTTATTTCTGTCCTCTTTTAATACTTGTTTGTCTGTTTTTATAGTTTTATTGTGGTAAATAATCTATGGATTTATTTTTATTTATTCTACTTGAGATTCATTTTGCCTATTTAATCTGAATATTCATATATTTCATTAATTTGGAAAAATAATCAGCTATTAGCTCTTTAAATATTTTCTGTGTCCCCTCCCCTGTCTCCTTTCTTCTGAGTCTGCCAATAGAAGAGTTTGAATCTCTCGTTTTATCTTCTTTGTCTCTTACGCCCTCTTTTATATTTTTTACCTCTTTGACTCTCTGCTGCATTCTGGGTAATGTCTTCAAATCTAATTAACTTGGGTGCCTGGGTGGCCTAGTCAATTGTCTGCTTTCAGCTCAGGTCATGATCCCAGAGCTCTGGGATCAAGCCCCACATCAGGCTCCCTGCTCAGCAGGAATTCTGCTTCTCCCTCTCCCTGTGCCCCTCCCTGATGCTCACCCACTTTCTCTCTCTCAAATAAATAATTTTTTAAAAATCGAATTAATCATTTCTTAACCAATACCAAACTTATTCACTCCATTTTTAATTTTCAATCATTTTATTTTTAATTTTTTATTAACTTTTTATAAATTAACTTTTTATCAATTCCACTGGAATTTTTTAATAGTATGTTGTCTCTATCTCATGTTTTTATTTATTTATTTATTTTTTTTTTTTTAATTTACTTATGATAGTCACAGAGAGAGAGAGAGAGAGGCAGAGACACAGGCGGAGGGAGAAGCAGGCTCCATGCACCGGGAGCCTGATGTGGGATTCGATCCCGGGTCTCCAGGATCGCGCCCTGGGCCAAAGGCAGGCGCCAAACCGCTGCGCCACCCAGGGATCCCTATCTCATGTTTTTAATGTCTTCTCTGGAAACATTTTAGATTTGGTAGGTTTTTTTGTTTTGTCTTTTATTTTTTATAGATTTTATTTATTTATTCATGAGTGACACAGACAGAGGCAGAGACACAGAGGGAGAAGCAGGCTCCTTGCAGGGAGCCTGATGTGGGATTTGATCCCCAGACCCAGGATCACCCCTGAGCCAAACCGCCCAACTCCATCTGCCCAACCGCTGAGCCACCCAGGCGTCCCTTCACAATGCATTTAAATGGGAATGTGTTAAATTGTATCCAGCATATCCAGGAAATGCAATGCGAGATTTTTTAGGAGTACAGCCAACATAATGTTCTTCCAGAGGGTTTTAAATCATTCTGTTTGCAAGGTGGAACAGTTTGGAGAGGAGAAACCCTTAGAAGCAGAGAGACCTACTAGGAGCCTACAGCAGAAATTTACACGAAAGAGGATAACGACTTGAAGACTAGCGGTGGCAGAGATAAACAGAAATAGATGGATCTTGGAGATATTTAGTAAGTAAAATCAGCAGGGTTTCAGACATCCAAGAAGACATGTCTAGTAGGAAGGTTTTGTTTGTTTATTTATTTATGATAGTCACAGACAAAGGCAGAGGGAGAAGCAGGCTCCATGCAACGGGAGCACGACGTGGGATTTGATCGCAGGGTCTCCAGGATCACGCCCTGGGCCAAAGGCAGGCGCTAAACCGCTGAGCCACCCAGGGATCCCTAGTAGGAAGTTTTAATAGGGGTCAAGAGGCCAGAGGAGAAGGCAGCTCAGGTGGCGCAGCGGTTTCGCGCTGCCTGCAGTCCTGGAGACCCGGGATCGAGTCCCACGTCAGGTTCCCTGCATGGAGCCTGCTTCTCCCTCTGCCTGTGTCTCTGCCTCTCTCTCTCTGAATAAATAAATTAAAAAAAAAAAATATATATATATATATAAAAGAGGTCAGAGGAGAGATTTCCCCTGCATAAGATCTTGGGAAGTCTCTGAAAAACTGGTAACTGAATTTGTTACAGAACTGACACCTGTTGGTGCACCCTAAGTCAATGTCTGAGACAGTTTTGAAGCAAAGAAAGTTTTTATTATCAGACGGGAAGGCAGGGGGTCACTCCCAAAGCTGCCTTGTTCTTTTGAGCCTAGGGACAGCTTACTATGTATGTTTGGGGAGAGAGGGAGTACTTAAGAGGAAGGTGAGGGGTTTCTTGAAACTCTGAAAGGGGGCAAACTGGAGGTATGCGTTTTTCCAGAGAATGAGAGGTTGATCAGGATCTGGTATACCAGGTACATCAGGTAACTTCAAGACAAATGTTACTGTCCAGTCCTCATTAGTTTTCTACAATCAGCGGTAAACAGGGAGTAGGGGTGAAAAAAGCAAAGTTAATGGTTGATAAGAGGTGCTAAGACAATGAAGTAGGGAACAAAACAGAAAGTAGACCTAAGTCAGTAATGCAACTAACAGAACTATAGCTCTGCAGGTCCAGGAACCAGGTGTCTGGACTCAAACTGACCAACGTAGATAACTTGGGAGAAAGTGCAGAGGGAAGAAAGGAAGGTCCTAGGACCCAGCTTCCAGAAATACCAACATTTTAAGACCTGAGAGGAGGCAGGAGACTGAAAACAGACGGAGAAAGACCCAGAAGAGAGTTGCGGCTTTAGCTGACGCCAAGAGAGGAGCATTTCCAAAGGAAGCTGAAGAAACCCCACACCCCCGCCCCCGTGAGTGGGCCCAGGCCTAACCCAGAGGCAGCCCATCCAGGCGCCTCCCATGAATTCAAGCAACAAAAACATTCTGTTTTTCCGAGATAAGAAAACTATCGCCCCCCTCGCCCTGACTGGAAAAGTCCCTGAACATGGTCGTCTTGACCTTCAAAGAAATCGATCATGTCATAACCCGAATGCTATGCTACTCCCGCGGTTTTTTGCCTTTAAAAGATGCCTGTAATTGCTAATCGGGGCTCTGCCACCTCGGAGGCCGAGAGCCCGTTTGCGCAAACGTCCAATAAACCCTCTTGCTTGTTGCATCTGCCTGTCTGGGGTCTGAGTCTCTGGGGCGTCCACCGGGACGCGTTGGCACCCGTGAGCCAGGGTCCAACAAAGCAAGTGTCCAGCAAGTGTCCAGTGAAACAGAGGACAAGAGAAGTGACTGAAAACCGGGCATTTTGGTGACACGCGAATGGCGATCTTGGCGAGAGTCAATGAACGATGAAGGCCCAAGACGGGGGCGGTGCTCACTTTAGCAACACAAATACTAAAACTGGAGCTTTACAGAGATCAGCATGTCCCCTACAAAAGGACGACCCGCAAATTCGCAAAGCGTCCTATGCTTTAAAAAAAAAAAAAGGGAGTGACTTGGGGAGCTGAAAATGGACACCGCTCCTTTGAGAGGTTTGGCCACGCAGACGGACAAAGGGAGGGCATTAGCATTCGAAGAGAAGGGCTGGAGCTGTATTTCAGAGGAGGGGAACTTTGGAAGACGGGAAGGAACCGACGAGGGAGAAGAAGCGATAAACTAAGAGGCCGGGGCGAAAGAAATCCGCAGCACGGGCCGCCGAATTCTCTGGCATCGCTACTGACCGACCCAGATTCCGACGCTCTGAGCCGACAGGCTGCCGGTCCGCGGGCGGGTCGCCGTCGCTGTTTTGTTTTGTTTCTCCACTAAAACTTTCCCTCCCCGGCCCGCCTCCCTGCCTCCCTCCCTCCCTCCTCCGCCCACTCGGCCGCCCCCGCCGCCCCGGTGAGACACCGCGGCCTCCTCCAGGAATTCTTCCGGGTCGCCGGGCGGGGCCACGCCCAGTCCCAATCCCGCCCGCCCCCTCCCTCCCTGGAGCGCGCTTCCCACAGACGCATGCGCACAGAGGTCGCCATCGCCGCCACGCTTGGGGGCTCCCCCTCCCCTCCCTCCACGTCTCGCGCAGGCGCGTTGGGTCCTGGTCGCGATGCGGGTGCTTGTGGGTGAGGGAGGGCGGAAAGAGCCGGGGGCGGCTTCGCCGAAAGGTTGAGACAAAGGTTGGGAGGTGGGAGGCGGGTTCCGAGGGCGGGCGCTGACTCGCGCACGGGCGATCGTGCACCAGCCTTGGCCTCCTACCTCAAGACGCCGAATCTCCCCAGTGCCAGGGACCCGTGTCTCCTCGGCATCGCGAGGGGGGCGAGAAGGGGCGGAGCAGAGGAGGGGGCCGGATGCGGGGACGGAGGGCGACCCCGAGACAATAAACACTTTGTATTTTCTGGGCAGGTGGCGGGACGGGCTTCATTGGGGCAGCCCTAACCCAGCTGCTGAAAGCCCGGGGCCACGAAGTGACTTTGGTCTCCCGAAAGCCCGGGCCCGGCCGCATCACGTGGGTATGTCGGTCCTCCGGAAGCCGTGGGCCAGGTCTGCCTTGGCGGCGCCCCCGCCCACGGAAAAGCACTGTGTTTTCTCTAACAGGATGAGCTCGCCACGTCGGGGCTGCCCCGCTGCGATGCCGCTGTCAACCTGGCTGGAGAGAACATCCTCAACCCCCTCCGAAGGTCAGCCAGGGCCCTGGAGCGGATCCCCTTCAGAGCAGAGGGAGGACGGTGTGACCCTGATGAGAACCGGGAGCCCTGGAGAATGTCAGATTGAGAACTAAACTATTGCGAACTACTCATCGCTCCCCACTCCTCCCTCCACACCCACCTGCCCTTCTGCCCTCAGCTGTTGACTTTCATCCTCACTTATACTCAGGATGCCCAAAATGTATGCCTTCTCTTTCTTCAGGAGAGATGGACCATTTCTCTAAGCCACAAGGCAGGGGTTTGCTAGAAATGGGTCTGGATGAGCCCCAGGGAAAGAGGAAGGGATATGTTCAAGAATGTATTTAGTGGCTTATTTCCCTCTTGTTTCTCCTGCAGATGGAATGAAACCTTCCAAAAAGAGGTTCTCAGCAGCCGCTTGGAGACCACCCAGATACTGGCTAGAGCCATCAACAAGGCCCCTCAACCCCCTCAGGCCTGGGTCTTAGTCACTGGTGTAGGTATGTCCCAAATCACCACCCTTTATATTAGCCAGAGGAAGAGAGGTTGCACAGTGAGGGGCTAGCTCAGGCTCTTCTAGCTATGCATATCCCAGAGCGCTGGTCTTATCCAAGCATAGGAATTTCCTAGGCCCTCAATCCATGCATATTTCTCCAGGCCTTTGCATACTTTCGCTGAGAAACAGGGATCTCTAGAGGAAGAGGGGATAGTGGCACTGCTCCCGATGCCTGAAAAAGTCCCAACTGCTGCCAAGTCCCTGCACAGGAGGACTTGTCACACCACAGTTCTTCAGGAACAGAACTCCTGATTCTTGTATTTCACCATTGAGACTAGATAATTACAAACAATTTTAGAATATATATCAGCCACTATTCTAAGTGTTTTACACATATAACAGCGTTTAATCCTCACAAGAACCCTATGAGATAGCCACTGTTATTATTCCCTTTTTAAAGATGCAAATAGGTTATATAACTTGCCTGAAGTCACAGGCTTAATAAATGGTGGAGCTAAGAGTAAATCTCAGGCAGCCTGGCCCCCAAGTCTTTACTCTTAACCACTACACTCTAGCAGCCCCTCAGCTTAGCCCTGCAACTAAAGATAAGTTACCCCAGGGCAAGAACAGGTCAACCCATGGAGTAGCTCAAAGGGAAAAATACGGCACTGTCTTCCCATGGGAAGATCCGGGGGGGGGGGGGGGGGGGGCACGAGGAACATCGGGTGCAAAAAGCCAGCCAGGACCAAGGACACTGGGGCAAACCAGTGCTGTTCCACCGGCAGCTTACTACCAGCCCAGCCTGACTGCGGAGTATGATGAGGACAGCCCAGGAGGGGATTTTGACTTTTTCTCCAACCTGGTAACCAAATGGGAAGCTGCAGCCAGGCTTCCTGGAGAGTCTACACGCCAGGTGGTGGTGCGCTCCGGTGAGAACCAGGGGCCTGGTTGGAATGTCTTCCCTGGGCTGGGGGAGTGGGGGAGCTGAGCTTTCAGAGAATGATTAGAGGCTGCCATTTCTGGCCAGCCTGTAGGTGGGAGGACCAAAAGCCCCAGAGAGCCACACCCCTCAGCTGCTACAGAGCTAAGTTGGTATCGAAAGTGGGAAGGAACAGTGGAACTGCCTAGAGGCTGAGGAGCCTCCTACATCCTCCCTCTTGCCTGCTCTAGGGGTTGTGCTGGGCCGTGGGGGTGGTGCCATCCATCACATGCTGCTGCCCTTCCGCCTGGGCCTAGGGGGCCCCATCGGCTCAGGCCACCAGTTCTTCCCCTGGATTCACATCCAGGACCTGGCAGGAATCCTGGTCCATGCACTTGAAGCAAGCCACGTGCAAGGGGTCCTGAATGGAGTGGCTCCAGCCCCCACCACTACAAATGCTGAGTTTGCCAAGGCCTTGGGTGCCGCCCTGGGCTGCCCAGCCTTCATTCCTCTCCCCGGCATGGTGGTACAAGCTGTCTTTGGGCGAGAGCGTGCCATCATGCTGCTGGAGGGCCAGAAGGTGGTCCCACGGAAGACACTCGCCTCTGGCTACCGGTATTCCTTCCCAGAGTTGGGGGCTGCTTTGAAGGAAGTCGTAGCCTAAGTGGGGAGGCTCCTGGCAGGGCCTGCAGCCTGTCCTACAGAGGCTTGCTGGTTACAGACTGAATAGGCTCAGGTATTCCTCTGAGACCTGAAACTATCTGGTTCTTAGGGGTTCCTTTCCCTGCCCTCCTCCTCATTGCTCTGTTGCTCCACCTTATTTAACTGATTGTCCACTGTCTCAAAGTTGCAGTCTCCTCAGATTGGGTCCTTAACCTCTTGACTCCTTTTAAAAGAATTTCCAAGTTTGGTTTCCCTTCCCTACATGTCCCATTACTATCCCAGTTATTCTTTGTGTTGTGTAGAAAATGTTCTGCGACTGAGACAATAAAGATAAATTATCTCACAGGCTTCAGTTCACCTCTCTGGCCTAGATTCTCCTGGAATTTATGTCCAAGAAAATGCCAGATGACTCTACATGGGATTTTGAATATTCTAATGGACAACATCTCTCTCTCTCTTGGTCCCTCCATTGCCAAGAGCTGGTAATAAATCCAGGGCATGAGGTTATAAAGGTGGAGACTAGAAAATGAGAGAAATGATGATCCATTTCCAGTAGGTTCTCTTGTCACCCTGCATACTTATCCACACAGTGTCATTAGGGTACCATCAGAGGAAGAGACAAGGCCCCAGTCTAGAACAGCCTTCAATCTCACTGAACAGCAGTGAATTAATAAAGCAATCACACGCTGGTCTCCTAGATCATCAAGCTGCGGTAGGACAAAGCCAACATCCCTGTCTATAAGATGCTTAGGACTTGCCTCTCATCTGATTGAGGCCACTTAGGCATTCAGGGTCCCTAGGACAAAAGGGCAGAGGATACCCCTGGCCTGCTGCCCTGGTTACCTGCCATAACTTAACCAGCAGTTTCCCTAGCCCAAATTTGGGCCATATTAGCCCATCTCCTTTCGTCCCAGAGGACTATGGGCTCTTTGAGTCATTGTCACTTCCTAACTAGCTTCTTCCCAACACACTTGCCCCCAGCTCAGGTCAGTACAGGCTAGTGGTGTAAAACACCAATGGGGAGGAAGGGTGAAGACACTGGGACCCTGAGACTCTCTCCATCATCATCCAGCTCCCCACATTAGTTGCTAGAGTGAAGAACTGAGGTGGCAGTACTCAACTTGCTGTGCCACCCAGGGAGAAGTCACAGCCTGAAAGGATCATGTCCAGGGACCTACCGCAGAGCCCAGACAGTACAGAATCCAGGGGCACCTGTCCTACTTCTTTATCTGATCTTCTACTCTTCAGGAAATTGGTGGGCTCTGCATTGTTCCTGAGGGAAGGACTGGCCTCAAAGGTAGAGGCCACAGAAAAGTACAGTGGGGGGCTGTGCTAAAGGAAGGTCTACTGGGCAGCCCCAGTGGCGCAGCGGTTTAGCGCCGCCTGCGGCTCAGGGTGTGATCCTGGAGACCGGGGATCGAGTCCCACATCTGGCTCCCTGCATGGAGCCTGCTTCTCCCTCTGCCTGGGTCTCTGCCTCTGTGTGTGTGTGTCTCTTATGAATAAATAAATAAAATCTTTTAAAAAATAAAAAAGGTCTACAGACCAATACTGTCCACAGATGAAATATACAACTTGGAGGTAGTCAGTTTCCTGGCACAGGACTTTAAGCAGATAAAGGACAGGATGTAGGAATCAGGATGGAGAGGCAAAGTCCTTCTGTGACAGTGGTTGATCTGGTGGCCAGTCAGGTACCTTCCAACTTGGGATACTTTGGTTTTCACTTTCCAGATAATTGGTTCATCTCCATATACCTCTATAAGCCCTCCCACCCCCAAACACACACACACACAAAGGAGAAGTGGGGCTCAGTTTATGGAACATGTGTTCTGTAAAGAAAATGCTGGGGTCAGATCACATTAACATTGTCATTGCAGAGCATGGCTTCATCAGTTTGGTGAACACTCAACACTTCAGCAAGTGCATCTAACCAGGGACTTTCTGACACATTCATTCATCTGTAAACACTTGAATGCAACAGGAGAGCTGCCATTTATAGGTACCCTGAGAGTATTTTGGTAATGCAAACAGTCACCCCTAATTAACCGTTTTGTAAATGTGGATTTGGGGGATTGCCCAAAAGGGACGCAGCCATTATAGGGCACGTTATACTGAGGACGCAGTGTTAAAATCTAGGGCCTGGGCCCTGGGGACAGAGGATCCTCAGCTCTGGGAAAGAGGTTTTGGTTAGGTAGCCTGTACAGCCACAGACAGACACACCTGAGACTTGATGCAAGTACCTTTCCTCCAAGGAGCTTTCTTCTATGTTATTTCTCTTCCCAGCCGCCACTTCTACCCCTGATTTACAGGCAGAAGTAAAGGCCAAGCAGCTCCATCAAGGTCACAGACAGACATAGCTGAGACCGGAAACCAAGTCTCCCTCCCTCTGCCTTCTCCACCAGCTCCCTGGTGCCCCACTGTGACCCAGACCCCATAACACTACCCTCCCTGGGGCCCAGCATCCCATTCAATGCACGCAGGAGCCCAGCCAGGCCTGGGAAGAAACCTGTCCCCGTGGCCATCCAGAGCCACAGCCAGGGGAAGGAAAGGCTTAGCTTCCTTGCCACCTGCTCTTCGTTCGCTACCCACCTCAGCCTCCATTCCAAATTCAGTCTGAAGGAGGAGCTGGTGGTCCCCATCTCCAGGACCTGCTCTTCCCAGTGGGCCCCCACTCCCTACAGAAACTCTGTACGGCAAGGTCAACAAGTTAAGGCTGAGCAGAACCTCCTGAGAGCTATCTGAGGTCCCAACTCAAGATGAAATCAAGTCACACCAACTCCGAGTGAGTCTAGGTCAGGGTCTGAGCAGCACAAGGACCCTCACAGAAAGAGCTGAGCTGGGCCAGGCTAGAGCTGATGGGGTGGCAGCCACTCGGGCAGGTGAGGCTCAAAAGTTGAGGCTCAGCAAGGCCTCTGAGAGCTGGTTGATGTCCCGGCAGTATGGCTCCCGCTGCAGGATGAAGTCCACCTTGTGGTCCTGGCCCCAAAACACCTCCAGCAGCTGACGCCGGAGCCGCTCTGTCTCCCGGGTCTTGCGAATACCACCACTGCCTTTTTCCTCCTCCTCTCTCCCTTGCTGCTGCTGATGACCGTGATCTGTGAAGCCCCTGGAAGGATGCTGAGCCTTAGAAGCCCCCTGTGCCCTGGGAAGAAGCAGAGGGAACAAGAGCGGATGAGCATCCTGAAGGGCTCAGCTGGGCGATTCCTGGCTTGGGAGCAGGGGCTGGGGACACCAAAACACCTGAAGTTCCCCCGGCTGACCACTGAGTGGCAGTATCAACCCACTTCTCCACTGAAGGGAAGCCCTGTCACTATTAGGATCTAGCTCTAGTCTAAAACATTGATTGCTTACTTAATGGTCCAGGAGACGGTGTGCTATATTCAACTGACTGTAAGTAAAAGCAACCCTCTTCCAAATAATCCACCAAAACTACAGATTAGGGGAAGCTTCCCTCCCAGCCAAGAGGGCCTACATGAGGATTTCCTGAAAAGCGGTTAAAGGCCAAGCCCACGGCAATTGGAACCACTACAGAATTAGTGGCCCAGATGAAGTCACACTGCCTCCAAGTCTCCAGGTCTGCAAGGAACCTGCAGACAGAGAGCCAGGGCTGGGGGCTGCCTAGGAGAACCTGGGGCATTACCTGACTGGCTTCTTCAGGAACTCATCCAGCGTGGGGCCATTTCGCCCTAATGGGTCATCAGGAACCATGAAGAGGTTTCCCACAAAAGTGAAGGGCAGCAGGCTGGGTGCAGAGAGACAGTGTATGATCACAGAGGGGCCCTTATGAGCCTCCCAGACAGCTGCCACCAGCACCACCAGCCGTCTACTGGCCACCATCCTTCCAGATAATATCGAGCCCCTTCCCAGTCTTCACCCAGTGGCAGAGCAGAACCGGTTTAGAGAAAGATCTGACTATGCGCCCTGTCCTCAGGGGAGGGCTCCCTCACCGCTCCCTGATGATGGCCATCCACTTCTCAGACTCCTCCGCAAGGTCCCGGAACTGATCATTGGAAACAATGACCCCATCGGTCTCTTCAGCCAGCTTCACCATGAACCTGTCTCAAAAATCACAGCAGCCATTTGGGATTCTCCAAGGGCCCAACCCCAAAGAATATTATCAGCTCCCATAACCTACTTCTGAGGATGGAGATCTGCCCCCTCCCACCTCACCTTGACCCAACCACCACGTGACTGCCAGACTCGGGTGCCACAGGTTAAAGAGGAAACAAAGACGAATCCAGTGTTGTGTCCCGATGGCATCCCCTCCACCCACCGCAATCCTCCACCCAACACTTTGTGCCTCATTAGTGAGAGACAATGAGATCTGGCCCCAGCTCTGTCTTCCACTCTGCCCCACCAGTCAGTCACAAGTCCATCATGTTCTCCCTCTGAAAAGCCTTCCACTCTACCCTTCTTCTCCATTCCTACCATTACTCAGAGCTATTTAAACACTGCAGCTGAGACACTGCAGAGTCTCCTGAGAAGGGGGTCCCCTGACCCCAACCATTTACCACCCTCCAGTCTTTCCTGACTTCCCCTAAACAAACCTCTGCCCTGCTTGCCCTTTATTTGCCGAACAAAGTCCACATGCCCAGGCCTGGAAGCTGAGGCCTTCTAGAACCTAGCTGGAGCCACCCTTACAGCCTTTTCTCTCCTGATATTCCTAATGTACTCTCAACTCTGCCAAGATCAATGATCAGATAACACCCCGTTCTCCAAACATGTCCTGTGCTGACTGCTACCATGTTTCTCAAACTATTCCCTCTATCTGGAGGGGTTTCCCTAACCTCACTGATGAACAGAATCATCCAGGGAGCTCTTAAATCATCCAGGGAGAGATGCCTAGACCCCGCTTTAGTAATTCTAATTCCACAAAACTGGGATAGGACTTATGAGGCAGTGGATGGGGGTCTTTGTTTTTTTTTTAACACGTTCAGAAACCAAAAGATGGGGGCACCTGGGTGGCTCAGTACTTGAGTATCTGCCTTTGCCTCAGGGCATGATCCCGGGGTGGGGTCCTGGGATCGAGTTCCACATCAGGCTCCCCACAGGGAGCCTACTTCTCCCTCTGCCTCTGTCTCTCATGAATAAATTAAAATCTTAAAAAAAAAAAAAAAAAAAAAAAAAAAGAGGGATCCCTGGGTGGCGCAGCGGTTTGGCGCCTGCCTTTGGCCCGGGGCGCGATCCTGGAGACCTGGGATCGAATCCCACATCGGGCTCCCGGTGCATGGAGCCTGCTTCTCCCTCCGCCTGTGTCTCTGCCTCTCTCTCTCTCTGTGACTATCATAAATAAATAAATAAAAAAAATTAAAAAAAATTAAAAAAAAAAAAAAAAAAGAATCCAGTCCATCAATCAACAATCATCAATGATGATTGTTGTCGTCAATCAACAAAAACAATCCCTCTCTTCCCACAAAACCAGAAGGGGTGCTCTATGTCCTCCAAGTTGCCACTGTGTTTGGTTCAGGGTTTGTGTGGGCTCTGAAGTCGATGATCAGGCCCTCCCTAATTCCCAGCATCCCCACCTCCTGCTGCTGGCCATGTGCCTATGCTAGCTGCTAAGTGAGCAGGTGGTATTTGAAAGATAGTGTGGCATACAGGAGACTAGTGATCAGGATTCAGGGTAACAGATGTCTGGTTCTGAGTTTCTGTCTGGGAAACAAATGAAGGACATGACATATAAATGTACATGGTATCGTACAATATACAAAAGGCATTTGCAGGTTAAGGGTATTTTGCTATCGTGTTATTTCATCTGTTGCTCAGCAGTACTCTTTCAGTGAGCCTATGCCACGCACCACTGTGTTACCCATTGTAACCAGACAAAATTCCAAATTCACATTGTGCTGTCTGCCTACTGGGACCTACATAACTGTACAGACACGTGCCTTTAAAATTCATTATAACTGACTCGCTCTTCAGTTTCAATTCTGTGTCAGTGCTGGTGTGGAAAGGTTCCATATCTTGGATAATCTGTGAAATCTAGACATAAAACAGAAGAGCAGTGGGAGAAAGTGAACTGCCTTTTTATAGAATACCATTTGCTTGTTAGGGAGAAAAAGTTAAGTATTCAAAAATGATAAAATACATCATCACTACAGTTTGAAAACTAGTCTCTTCTTTAACACTGAAAATCCTAGAGAATAAAGAACTTGTAGTTGTAAAAGATTTTAACTTGTTAATTAGGTTTTAAAATCTGCCCATGTCTGGGGTGCCTACCTCAGTCGGCTAAGTGTCCAACTCTTGATTTCGGCTCAGGTCATGATCTCAGGGTCATGGGACAGAGCCCCGCATCAGGCTCTGCACTCAGCATGGAGTCTTCTCCCTCTCCCTCTGCTCCCCCACCCTACCCCCCCAACTCCCCACTCTCCCTATCTCTAAAATAAACAAATAAAATCTTTAAATTCTGCTCATTCCCCACACTGGGTGTGTACCCAGCGGAGGGAATGTGCCCTGTATTTTTCATTTAAACAATTTGACATCTTTAAGTTCTCACTTTTCCTTTGCCACGTAACAACCTTGGTCAAGAAAGTAAACTCTCTTACCCTGTATCTCTAATTCTGTATGAGATGCAACTCACTACCACACTTGATTGGTAAGTGAAGAGTTAAGAATTATCACTGTACTCTTTAAAAAAAAGAAAGAAAGAAAGAAAGAAAGAAAGAAAGAAAGAAAGAAAGAAAGAAGGAAGGAAGGAAGGAAGGAAGGAAGGAAGGAAGGAAGGAAGGAAGAAGAAAGAAAGAAAGAAAGAAAGAAAGAAAGAAAGAAAGAAAGAAAGAAAGAAAGAGAAAGAAAGAAAGAAATATCACTCTACCTTTGCCTAGCACCTTGAGTGAGGCAAGCTCTTTGGCTTGCTCCTTTTGATATTCACAAGGAGGGTGACTGCATGAAGAGGACCCAGAGATAAAAAAGTTAGCCCACTAAGAGACTGGTGTCCACAGGCCAAGCCATTGAATAGTACAATATGGGGCTCAAATTCAGATCTTCCTACGATCTAAGTCTTAGGAAGTCTAAGTCCAGTGATCTTTCTATTAGAACATGTTTTGTACAGTCTTAGCATGCATGGCTTGTGTCTCTTCATTTGACTTGTGATTTTGAACGTTTACGCTGGTGCTGCCAGAATGTTGTGGAATTTCTCTTCATGTTTGGAAATCTGTGTTGTAAGAAGGTACCTGTCAGTTACTTACGTCACCAGCTAACATAAATACAAGACATCACTCAGTTTGATGAATGAAAAATGAATGAATGGGCCAACACAGTTGTCTACCACCTGCCTCATCGCGCCTGCAGGGCAGGTTTACCAGCCCATTCCTACAGGCACACGGAGGAATAACTGGCCATTTTCCCGTTACCGAGGCTTAGACACAGCACAGACAGGAGCTTCTGTCTCTCCCCCAGGCCCCCACCGTGGGAGGGGCCTTGAATCTCAAGACTGGGGCCAGGAGAGAAGCAAGTACCTATCGTCATAGGAGGAGATCCTCTTGCCATCCATGACTCGGGAGGGAGTGAGGGAGAGCAGACTGAGCGAGTACAGCTTTTGCAGGAAGTGGCCCTCTAGAGAAACAGAGGAGCACAACGGGGTTATCCTCAAGCTGAAGCGGGGCCTCTCCCAGGTTACAAAAGATCAGGCCCAACTCACCTCTGACCTTGGCATCCTTACTGAAGCGCCACTGAGGCACAAAGACAGTTATGTCACGGTGACCCCGGTCCCAGAAGTACTGCACAGCAATGGCAATGCCGCGGCTGGAGAAGTAGTGCTGGAGGCCATGCCTGCGGTGGGAAGGGGTCAGCACTCTAGGGCCCCAGAGCAGGGGCCTCTCGGCCCATGTCCCCAAGGTCAGCAACACTGCTCGTAGCATTTCCCCCTCCCCAGGATCCTCAGGCCCACCGGGGTACTCACACCATGGCCACATTGCTGCCATCGATGACAATGTGACGGAGGTCCGGCTGGCCAGGGACATTGGCGAGGCACAGGGTGAAAGGGTCCTGCAGGGCCTCCTGGAAACGCTGAGTGCCAGTCACCAAGTTGCCCCCGCGAGTGCCTCGTTTCCATGGAGACCCACGACCTCGAGCCACCACCTGCTGCTTGTCTCCCCTGTCTCCTCGGTCCCCACAGTGCCATGGGGGTTCGGGTGCGGGCGGAGGGCTAGGCACCCTTGGGGGTGAGGCTCTCCCATTGTGTAGCCGCTGGAGGAGGGAGGCTCCCCGGGGCTGAGCTGCCCGCTGATAGGGGCCCTGGGCACCAGAAGGCTCACCCTGGACACAGAACGAACTTCCTCTGTCCTGAGGCATCCCCTCTTGCCCGAGGGCCTTTGCTGCCAGGGGTCCTACCTGTCCTGGCACTCCTCCTTCTGACTGTGATCTGAAAGCCCCTTCTTTCTCCCAGGCCCCTTCCCCAGGCAGCTCCTTCCACCCCAAATCCATCGCCCTGGGAGGACCCTGCTTCCCTCCCTCCTTCTCCATAACATGTCTCTCTCCTTTTGACTCTCGCCACCCCATAGGTCCAGGGTCCACGGACTCCCTGCCTTCACTCGAGGGAGCTCTGACTCCCTGGTACTGAGCACCCAGTGGGCCTGGGCTCGCCCTATCCCAGAGGGGTGGTGCATGGGGCCCCTGCCCCCTGGATGCCTCCCGCACCAGGCTCAACAATTCCTCCTGGACAGCCGGGGGCAGCTGTAGCAGGGCCTCTCTGTGGGCATCCCCACAGGGCTGCAGCAGGGCAGAGAAGTCTCTCAGCACGCCAGCACCCTGAGAGGCTCCAGGGGCTCGCCCTGGCCGAAAGTCCCAGCTCAGCCGCTCCACCAGCTCCTCCACTCTGCTCTGAGCCATGACAAAAGCCTCGGTCAGGCCACTGACCATCAGCGAGCCGGGCGGCCCTGGCACCAGGTGAGCTGTTGTGCTCCAGACCAGACAGTCAAGGAAGAAGCCCTGGGCTCCCAGGAAGATGCAGTGCAATTTGGGTGGGTAGTGGACTTCATCCTGCAGCTCCGGGCTGCAAAGACCCTTCAGGAATTCCTAGGGGAGCAATGGAGGAGTGGGGGGGGGGGGGGGGGGGGGGGGAGAACGAAAGGAAAAAAGGAGATTACTGGAATTCTACATGGCCCAGTAGCCTCTTTAAGCCCATTGCACCCCCGCCCCCAACCAAGTTCCAGGAAGCCTGGACAAAGCAATGGAGCCCCACAGATCCTGAAAAAGGTAAGGATTAAAAAAGGGATCAAGAATCTACTTTTCATTTTTAGCTGATAGTCTATGGTTCATACTTCCATTTAAAACTTGACTCAAGTGCTCGCTTCGGCAGCACATATACTAAAACTTGACTCAATTTGAGATACTATTATAGTTAACTGAATATAATTAACGAGGCTGTCTCTCTAAATATTTATGCATATATGTATTGTTTATTTCCACCATAATGATTGTCATTGCTAACTTTTGCTGAACTCATGCTTTACCCCGTTCACAGTAAGCCTAATGAGGTGGACATTGCTATTATTCACATTTCATAGATAAGGAAATGGGAGACGCCCCCACAGGGCTGGTAGGTGGTGGAGCTGTACTGGAACCTCTGGTGGAAGGAAGCAATGTGGCCTGGCCTCCCATCCCCCAGTGAATTCCTTGGTAGGGCCTGCTTGCCCAACTGGATTATCTCCAATCTCCCAAACAGCACAGCTGATTTGAGTGGAATCACCTGTCTAAGTCTTGGCAGAACCTGGCTCAACACGGCTGAAATGAGACCAAAACTCCAGATAAATACAGATTTGCAAAGTCCCTCAAAGCTCAGAGCCACTGAGGTTGCCAGTAAGACAACCAAGGAGTGGAGATATCCTCCCCAGCAGCCCCTCCTCTCCTCTGGCTCTGTGTAGGGGAGGGAGTCATTGTTCCCCGAAGGGTCAGAGAGGGGTGTTCACCTTGGCTCTGCTGGCGTTCTCCTTGGGGCCCTCCAGCTGCAGCCAGATGTGAGGGTTCTCGGGACAGTCCTTCGGTAGGACACTCATCCCCACGCTGAAGATACGCTCCACGTAGTGTTGCTGCTCCCGCACCTTGTCCTCAGCCTCCGCAGACACGGCAAAGCGATCCGGGGACGGGGAGCCGGCCCCCCAGGTAGGCATGGCTGCTTGGCCACCCGGCCCTGGAAGGAGGGAAGCCAGCTCAGTGCCTCCTCGTCCCCTCAGACCAAATTTTGCTCTCCCGGCCTACACCAGCTATCAACAGGTCGCACCTAGTCACCAACCTAGTAAACAACCTGGGTCCGTCTAGGAAGGGAATGTCAGATTATCCAGAACCGAGTCTTCTCTCCGGAGAGGAAGTCTTGAGCACACAAGGCTGCCTACTAGGGATGGGCATCTGGCCTTTGGAAAAGGCTGACCACAGCCCCAAGCGGGAAGAGTGGGGGGCTCCAGCTCGGTCCGGAGGCCAGAAGTGCACAGACGACAAAACTGTTCCTCTCCTCGGGGTCTCTGCAGTCTCCGGGTCCGGCGCGGCCTCCTACGGACGGATCTGGGGCTTGACTTGGCAAGTCCTCCGGAGCCCCCGGTCTGCCATTTCCAGGGCTCTAGCCCCTCCCGCCTCCCCCTCCCTCCGCGGCCCGCAGCCCGTCTCGGTGGCGCTCCGGGCCCGCCCACAGCCGCCGCCCCCGGCCGCCCCTCCCCCCGGCCGCTCGGCCCTGGGGCGGCGGGCTCGGCTCCCGGGGCCCCGGCGCGGCGAGAGCGCGCCTACCCGGCTCGGCCGCCCGCTCGGGCCTCGGGCCTCGGTCCCGCCGGCGCCGCCCGGTGCCTGCAGGCCCCGCGGAGAAGGGCGGGACGCGGCAGGATCTGGGCGGGCCCTCCCGGAGTCCTCCCCCAACGGGGACCGGTCTTCGCCTCGCGAACAGCTTTTTGAGTCACTTCCTGGCCCGGGGTGGAGTCAGCCAGACCCACCCCCCCGCCCCCCGCCCCGGGCCGGCTCCAGGCCCTAGCGCGCGCCAGCCTCCGGGCTCCGCCCCCCCCGCCCCCGGCTCCGGCCCCGCCCCCGGCCCCGCCCCGCCCCCGGCCCCGCCCCGCCCCCTGCTCCGGCCCCGCCCCCTGCTCCGGCCCCGCCCCGCCCACTCGCCCGCAGTTCCCTCGGGCTCCACCTCCCAGCCTGCCTGAGGGGCTCGCCTCTGCCTGTCAGGCCGGTTTCTCGTGCATTCGGAGAAAAGAACCACTCGTTGAGAGCTGGAGGCGAAGAGGGCCTTAAAGGGCCTAATCCTGTACCCTCAGATGAAGACGTGGAAGACCAAAGAGAGAAAGAGACTGGCCCACGGTCACAAGATACGGATACCGTTGGCCCAAGCACTTTCCACCCAGACAGTTGTAGGGAAGAGACAAGGGCGCCCACTTTCTTCCAGCCACAGAAAGGGGCCACGCAGAGGGCTGTTGACTAGTGAGGGATTTTGAAGACCGGAGGAACAAGGAGAAAGAAGGGGCTGTAGGGCTGTCTTGTGCACACGTGCACACTCACACACACATTCTCGTAGGCACATGTACACTGTTAGATGCGTAGCAAGTTCTCTCTTGTTCTCTCTTGCAGCCTTCAGTGCCCTCCAGAAGGGCTGCCCTGGGCTCTGGCTGTAGCCCTCCTGCATGGCTGCTTCATCCCTCCTCTCCCTCCTAGAGCCCAACTGCTGCTGTCACTTCATACCCTGCCAAGGAGGAGGGAACTGCAGTGACAGCAGGAGAGAGAAGCAGGACAGACAGAGTCGTGGGGCACAGAGAGGTATGGAGAGAGATGCTGAGCCCAGGGAACACTGAGACCCAGAGAGAGGGCTGAGGGGCGGAGCTAAGGTAGAGAGAGTCTGA
This sequence comes from Vulpes lagopus, assembly GCF_018345385.1. Taxonomy (NCBI): domain Eukaryota; kingdom Metazoa; phylum Chordata; class Mammalia; order Carnivora; family Canidae; genus Vulpes; species Vulpes lagopus. Next base: position 69,423,227 of record NC_054829.1, read on the forward strand.
GGGAAGTGGGAACTGAAAGGAACAGCAAGAAGGGGCAGGAGACAAGAGGATTTGTGGGTCACAGAGCCCCTCAGCCATGCTGGGAGCAAAGCGACACTGGTTACCAGGTCTCCTACTCAGCCCCAGGGTGCCCTTGGCACTGATGCTCCTGACCTTAGGGTGTGGATGGGCCCAAGAGGGGGCAGAGCCTGTCCTGCTGGAGGGCGAGTGTCTGGTGGTCTGTGAGCCTGGCCGAGCAGCTGCAGGAGGGCCTGGGGGAGCAGCCCTGGGAGAGGCACCCCCCGGAAGAGTGGCATTTGCTGCAGTCCGCAGCCACCACCATGAGCCAGCAGGAGAGATCAGCAATGGCACCAGTGGAGCCATCTACTTTGACCAGGTAATCCCCTTGCCCTTGTCCAGACAACCTATAAGGACCTGGAATCCACCGCCCAAAACCACTTTGCTCTTAAGGAAAAGCCCCCTTCTGCAACCAGCTGCCCCTCAACCCTACTGCCTGGCTCCCTTCCCTACACTCCCACCCACATCCCACCTTGTCCTTTCTCACTATTTCGTTTGAATCTGTGCATTCCTCCCTGTTCTTATCTCCTTGCCACCCTTTCTTTTCCTTACTCACTGCCCCACCCCACAACCCAGTGGTTTCCTGAACCCTACTCAGCAAAGTCTGCTTCCCACAGGTCCTGGTAAATGAGGGTGGTGGCTTTGACCGCGCCTCAGGCTCCTTCGTGGCCCCTGTCCGTGGTGTCTATAGCTTCCGGTTCCATGTGGTGAAGGTGTACAACCGCCAAACTGTCCAGGTGACCTGTGTGCTGGGGCCCTGTCGTGGGTCAGGAGGGGAGGAGAGGGAGGGGGAATAAGTGGAGTCCAGCTGACTCATAGGTAGACCCTCCATTGATGGGGTGGGGAGGAAGCGGGCAGGAACAAGGGAGGAAAGGGCCAGGCTAGCAGCGAGGGTGGAGGAAGTAGAGTCCAACAGTGACCACCTCTCAGCCCTCCTACCAGATTGCACTGAGCCCTTGGGAACTGGAGAAAAGAAGAAGCCCTTGGGAAAGTGGGGTCTTGGGAAGAGGGCTGCGGGGAAGAGCTAACTGGACTCACCTCCCCAGGTGAGCCTGATGCTGAACACATGGCCTGTCATCTCAGCCTTTGCCAACGACCCTGATGTGACTCGAGAGGCAGCCACAAGCTCCGTGTTACTGCCCCTGGACCCCGGGGACCGGGTGTCCCTGCGCCTGCGTCGGGGGAACCTACTGGGTGGCTGGAAATATTCAAGCTTCTCTGGCTTCCTCATTTTCCCACTCTAAAGGTTCAAGCCTTTCAAGGACCAGAATCTAACCCCTGACCTCTGACTTCTGTCCTCTCCTGCCCCTAAAGCAGCATCTTTGGGGAAGAAGAGAGGTTCCCTCTGACTGCCTATATTCAACCTTCTTGCATGGGACCCTGTGCCTAACACCCAAGGTGAAGACTAGAGCTGTGGTGTCTGGGGACCTGGCCCCTCTTACCTCCCCTCCCACCCCCAGGCTCCCACTGCATCTCTTTGTGCCTGCAGGCTTTGGCAGGTAGGGAGGCCTGTGCTACTTTGCAGACTCTGCTCTTCCTGTTCCTCCACCCCCAGCTTTCTGCTCAGTGCTATTTGGGGACAGGTGGCACAGGTGAGCCTGACAGGCCCCCACAGGGGCCCAGATGGACCAGCCTCAGTGTAGCCTGCAGGCTCCTTCCTATGAGGTGTGCCAAGCATCACAGATCTTGGCCAGCACAATCAGAAGCTGAGCCAGCACCATTGGGCTAAGGCAGCAGAAGAGTGGGGAGGGCCACAGAGTGGCCCAGAGCCTGTGGCCAGTGGGGCAGGAAGAGCTTGTGCCCAGCCTGAACACAGTATACGTGTTTCATTGACATTGGGGCAGCCAGCAGGCAGTGAAGCCAGGTATCTATCTGTTCTAGGTTCCAGATGGACTCTGGCCCTCCCCTCCCCATCCACGACATGGGGTGTGTATGTTTGCTCTAGCCAAGAGTGGGTGTACTGAGCTTCCTTAGACAGCTGGGGGTAGGGGTAGAAAGTCATACATGAGCAAGTGTAGATCTCCAGGCATGGAACATGTCAGTGACAAGGCCACCACCCAGAACTGCTCCACCTTTGTGATCTGAATTTAAGCCACTCCATACGCTGACAGCCACCTCCGTTCTCCCAGCTCTTTCAGGTACCTTCACTGTACCTGCTCCAGACTATCCCTCAGACTCTCTTCTTTCTCCTGATTTGTGCTGCCTTGTCCTCCTTCTTAAACTTCCCACCATCTTGGATGTGACTCATCCCTTCAAATGCTCTCCTGCCAGTATTATAAAATTTCTCTGTCTTACCACGCTGTCCCATTCTCCCAGTATGGATGAACCTATCAGTAAAGCAACTAGAGAATGATGGTCAATGGGAAACTGCGGGATCACTGAAGAGACAAGATGCCATTACAATTTGGATCAGGGGTTACAGGATACAAGCAGGTATGTTGTTGAGAAGATAAATGTAAACTTGCATATTCAAGTCAAATAAAAAAGGAAATTAGTAATGCTTGCATTAAATAGGAAATACCAATGTGAATTTGTGGTTTTCAAAAGAAATAATTCTCTCAAATGTTGTCGCTAAAGCAGCCTGGAAACAACATCAGGAAAAATCTGATATGCATTCTTAGCACCTAGATCTTAGCACCTCAAATATTATTCACCCTTAAAATAACTCAGGGGGCAGAGCTCCTGGCTGGCTCCGTCAGTGGAACATAGGATCCTTGATCTCAGGGTTGTAGGTTCATACCCCACATTGGGTGTAGAGATTACTTAAAACTAAAAATCTTTAATAAGCAAGCAAACAAATGAATAAAAAGAACTCCGTGTTCCTTGGAGAATAGTTCCATGTCTTAAATAACTCTAGGTTTGGAATATGTTGTTAGGGTGCCTCGGTGGCTCAATCCATTTAGCATCTGCTTTCAGCTCAGATTGTGATCCCAGGGTCCTGGGATGGAGCCCCGCATCAGGCTCTCAGCTCCATGGGGAGCCTGCTTCTCCCTGCCTTGGTCTCCCTTCTCTCTCTCTCACTCTCTCTCTCTCTCTCTCTCTCACTCTCTCTCTCTCTCTCTCATGAATAAATAAATAAAATCTTAAAAAGAAAAAAGGAATATGTCAATGACAGAAAGCAAGCATACTTTTTAAACTATATAAGGGAGAGCTGAAAAGACAGGAATCCGTTTTAAAATGCTCCCACCTGACATGTTGTGACAATTTGATCATCAAAAGAAAATAATAGGGGTGCCTGGGTGGCTCAGTTGGGTATGCTCCTGCCTTCAGCTCAGGTCATGGTGTCGGGTTCCTGGGATCAAGCCCCACCTCAGGCTCCCCACTCTATGGGGAGTCTGCTCCTGCCCTCTTCCCCTCCTTCTGCCCCAACCCTGCTTGAGCTCGCATGCACTCTCTCTCTCAAATAAATAAATAAAATCTTAAAAAATAAAAAATAAAGGAAATAATATAATTAATTGGAACAAGTGAATTTTTAAAATCCATACTCTAGCGATATTCAAAAAGAAAAAATCACTATAAAGTGTGCAAAAAGATAGTTAATATACCAAGTGGAAAAGAACAAATAGTGTATTTTTAGTTAATTCTGATAAGTAGAAGAGTATAAATATAGTAGGTATTTTATCTCTTCATAAGGCACACTCATTTCTCTTATCTGTTTAAGTAGCAAGGGGTAAACATAGAGCTGTGAGTAATTCCAGAGAAAGTTGGAACTGTATCAAGAATGAAGAAGACTGATTGGCACCATCTGGTCATATATTACAACTAGGAAGAAAGGGAGTCCAACAGTGTGTTGCAAGATGATGAATTAGCCAAACATCCAAAAGATAACTGGTCATAGCTCAAACTTGACCCATCATCTCCTGGGAAAGGGAGCCTCTATAGTACAATACTAATTACAATGAGATTGCAGTAACAGTAAACGCAAAATAATAACGGCTTAACCAAGAAGGATTGTTTCTGTCTCACATAGAAGAATTTGCAAATAAAGAGTCTAGGGCTGGCTCGCAGTTTATGATGATCACAGCTGAGTTTCCCTTCTTGCCGTTTTACCATCTTTAGCATGCTGTCTCATGGCCCAAGATGATTCCTTGCACTCCAGCCATTACATCAGCCTTCCAGCCCCCCAGGAAGGAGGAAGGAAGAAAGGGCACACCACTCTCCTTTATAGAAGCCTTCTGAAAGGTGTATCCCTCTCACTGCCTAGAATTTAGTCACATCTGGCCACACCAGGCTAGAAAGACAGGCTAGGAAGTAGAGTCTATTCCAGGCAGCCATGCTCAGCTGAACATCAGGAGGTTTTGGGGTTTTTTTTGTTTTTGTTTTTGTTTTTTTGTTTTTTTTTTTTTCATCAGGAGTTTTATAATGAGGAAGAAGAAGAAACTGCATATTGAGGGGAAAACAACTAGATGTTTTTGAAAGTGCAAATGGGCTACATAAATTTGTAAATAATGACAATGACGTTGTATTGTTTTTCCATTGCTGTGTAACAAATCACCCACACATTAGCTGCTTAACACAACACGTAGCAATTATCTCACAGTTTTCTGTAGGTCAGAAGTCCAGCAGAGTATGACTGGATTCTCTACTTGCGGTTTCATAAGGTCAAAAGCAAGGGCTGCCTTCCTTGCTGAAGGGGAAGAACCCACTTTCAAGCTCATTTACAGTTTAGTTCCTTATGGCCAGAGGACTAAGGTCCCTGGTACCCACCATCTTTGAGCCAACGGTGTTGGGCCAAGTCCTTTGTACACTTTGAATTTCCCTGTCCTATCCACGTCTCTGACTTCAGTGGAGAACGTTCTCTGATTTTATGTGATCATGTGATTAGATTGGGCTCACCTAGATAATCCGGGATAGTCTCCCTATTTTAACCTCAATTACATATGAAAATGTCCCTTTTACTGTGAAACATAATTCAAGTTTCCAGAGATCAGGGCATGGACATTTTTGGAATATCCTAGTCATTAAACTTTTAGATGGAATCATCTAAAGGAAAGGCATCCAGCTACAACACACTAATCACATGGAGGGACACCCGGGTGGTTCAGTGGTTGAGCAACTGCCTTTGGCTCAGGTCGTGATCCCAGGGTCCTGGGATCGAGTCCCGCATCAGGCTCCCCACAGAGAGTCTGTTTCTCCCTCTGCCTATGTCTTTTTTTTTTTAATATTTTATTTATTCATGAGAGACAGAGAGAGAGAGAGAGAGAGAGGCAGAGACACAGGAAAAGGGAGGAGAAATAGGCTCCCGGCAAGGAGCCCGATGCGGGACTCGATCCTGGACCCCAGGATCACATCCTGAGTCTAAGGCAGATGCTCAACCAGAGCCACAGAGGCATCCCCCTTCTGTCTATGTCTCTGCCTCTCTCTGTGTCTCTCATGAATGAATGAATGAAATTTAAAAAAAAACAAAAACAAAAAAACCACTAATCACATGGAAAAAGTGTGGGCTTGAGAAATCTCCACACTACACAAGGTAAGCACTAGCTCAGACTTTAGTCATTTTATGTGATCTGATTGTGATCCCAACCAGGTATTTGTTGATTAGTAATACAAAACTTCATTTGCACTGAGATAATGTTCTTTTTTGTATATCTATCTAAACTGAAATAGTGTCCATCTCTTGAGTCTACAGACACATTTTTATGATAAGTGTAAGTATAGGTGTGATAAATGTCATGGTCCTTGTAAGATGTGTGTGCTTTACCAAAATCATGCTTTTAGAGCAGTTAATACATTATACTGGTGATCTTATCTAAATATATACAAAGATTTAAGTTTACAATCAAAGTTTAAATAATTTAATTTGTAAAATATGTCTATTTTGATTTATTGGGCATATCAATCAGGTTTAAATGTTTAGACAATTTTGCTAAAGTAGGTATGTGAGGTAAATAAACAACAAATAAAGCACAGATGGTGGTTAGTGTTTCTCTCCAGGTTCAAAAACTCCTCAGACTTTAAGGATCCTAATAGAATCCAGCTATCCTACTTCCCTGTGCCCACATCCCAGCAACTGATTGCAGCAGAGAAAATCCCAACACTGAAAGATATGCTGTAGATCTAAATTCATTGTGTCCAGCCACCCCTCAAGCCTCCAAGCAAGTCTTCTGTGGTTTCCTCTACCAGGTATTTCTCTTTATCCTCCTCTGCATCCAACTGAAGACTTCTGTTCTCTCCTTAAACCTTTTACACCTCCCAGCTCTGCCCTCACTGTCAGCAGCAGACAGCCCCTCTTTCTACTTCACAGAAGAAGCAGAAACCCCAAACAGGAACTCTTCCCACCACCATATCTAGAAACTCACCATTCTCCTCTCTGCTTTCTCCTATCTAGCTCTGTAGAAGACGTGTGTGTCTTCTTGTCAGGGCAGCCATCTGTATGCACCAGTCATGGAACTTGCTTCCTCCAAACATCCTCTCTTCTTTTCCTCACTTCTCTCTTGCAGGTGCAACTTCTCCCTTTCTCCCCCTACCTGGCAGTTGTTAAAGAGCCTCAAGTATCTTAAATCTGAAAGAGAAAAAGACGGGCATGGAAATAAGTGGAGGTCTATAGTTATCCTTGGCTCTATATGCCCCTCAATTGGTTGGCGTCATCTCTCCTCCCCTTTAAAGTCGGAGTCAACTATGCTCACCAGTTTCTCACCTCTTAAGTCAACTGTGGCCTTCCTGCTCCACCTAAACTGCTCTCTGCTGGTCACTCACAACTTCCATGTCACTAAAGTAAATGGACACGTCCTCGTCTCTTCTGTTACTCAGGCTTTCCCTAACATTTGCCCTTGTTGACCACACCCTACTACTAGAACTCTGCACCAGTCTCCCTGACTATCCACGCCTTCTGGGCTTGCCCTCTATTCTCTACCTGGTCTCCAGTTTCTTTTTCAGGCTCCTCTACCTCTGCCCATGTCTTAAATGTTGGTTTTCCTCAAGATTCTGCCCTAAGATCCCTTCTGTCCTGACACATCCCCAAAAGTTTGAATTCCCATCCATGTGCTGATGGCTTCCACATTCATTATCTCTACCCCATCTCCCTCCTAAATCTCAGACTTATACATTGAACATCCCACCATAAAGTCAACCTAAAATTATCAACTTTCCTCCCTAGATCTGTCCTCTCGGTGTGTCCATTCTCTGTAAATGGAATCTCCCTGTTGCCCTAACCCAGCCCTAACCACTGTCTTCCCTTCTTCCCTCTCCCTTTCCCCAGTAGCCAATCACGTACACCCATGGGTTCCATCCATTGTTTTCCATTCACCCTGGCTCAAACTACCAATCTCCCAGGTAGAGTTTCCCAAAAGCTTGCTTGCTTGTTTTTTGTTTTGTTTTGTTTTGTTTTTTAGGTGAGGGAGAGGGAGAGAGAAGATCTTAAGCAGGCTCCACACCCAGCGTGGAGCCTGATGCAGGGCTCAATCTCCTGATCCTGAGATCATGACCTGAGCCAAAATCAAGAGTCGGATGCTTAACGGGCTGCACCACTCAGATGCCCTAGCTCCCCAAAGCCTTTCTCCAGTTTCACCTCCCTCCACCCATTCTCCACACTGGGACTGCCATAGTGATCTATCTAAATGAACTTCACTGCTCACAGCCCTGTACGGGATGGGGGCGGTGAGTCTCAGAAGACTTTCTTAGCGTGGGTTTTGAGATGCTTGGCAACACAGCCACTGCAAACTCTCCTGCTTCATTTTCACCATCTCCAATAATGTGGAGGCTTACAAAGTAGCACCAGGTACTAGCTGAGGGAAAGTGGTACCATCCTCTGTTGGGGGACCTGGAGCTGGTGTATTAATTAAAAATATGCAGCTTATGACTTGCTGAATGAGGAGGCACAAGCCACCCACATAGGCATCCTAGGCAGGTAGCTAGCCCCTTCCCTGTCTGAGCTCTCACCCGAGGTAAGTGAAAACCCCAGGGCCATTTTCACTGAAGGTGTGATTTCAGCACAGGACACACAAAGGAAGTAAAGACACAAGATTTATGACTTTCAAATCCCAGAATTGGGGGGCCTGGGTAGCTCAGTCAATTGAGTGTCTACCTTCAGCTCAGGTCATAATCCTGGAGTTTCAGGATCGAGTCCTGCATCAGGTTCCCTGATCAGCAGGAATCTGCTTCTCCCTCTTCCCCTCACTCCACTCATTCTCTCCCTCTCCCTCTCTCTCTATATATATATGTCTGAAATAAAAATCTTTTTTAAAAAAATCCCAGAATCGGGCAAGGGGGCACACAATGAAGCAAGGGAAGAGTAATCGTCTGTCCCTGGTCCTGAGTGAATGAGCAGAAGGTAGAGAGCAGGGTAATAAACCCCTATTATTCACAAGGTGGTTGGCACAGAAGTCACTAAAATGTTTGTGGGCTCAACTCTAAGTGGTTATTTTCATAGGTGTCCCAGGAAAAGCAAAGCAGGAACTTGGGGAGGCGGCATCTTCTAAGCCCTGATCCTTGAAAATGGCCGAGCCTCTGGGCATGAGCAGGGTGGTCATACAGTGAAATGCCCAAGCAACAATTCAAAATTGCTGTTTTTCTCATCACACCTCAGATTTTTTCAAGTCAAAATTTGTCACGACCGCATACCTGGGTGGCTCAGTGGTTAAGTGTCTGCCTTTGGCAGACACGTTATGATCGTGGGGTCTGGGATCGAGTCCCACGTCCAGCTCCCAGGAGGAACCTGCTTCTCCCTCTGCCTATGTTTCTGCCCCGATGTGTCTCTTGTGAATGAATGAATGAATGAATGAATGAATGAATGAATAAATATCTTAAAAAGTCGTTCTTAGACCCACCCAAGGGAAATCGGGACCTATTTTAGTTTGTAAAGCGTCTTAATCTGCACCAACCTGAATTGGAGAAATCTTAACTGACACTATAACACATTAATGCAAGATGGGGAGGCCACAGATTGAAGGCAGATAGAGGCGATTAACTCTAGCAACCAAGTGAGTATGCTCGCGTGAGAAGCAGTGAGCATAGTTGTTAAGATGGTGGCACAAGAGCCTCTCACTTAGTAGCCACACCGTGACCTTCCATGACTTAACTTCTCTGTGCCTCATTTTCTTCCTCTGTACAATGGAAAAAATAATTGTATCTACTCCACAGGGTTTGGAAACACTGAGACCAGTGCCTGGCACAAAGCAAGTACTTGGTACCTGTAAGTTACTGTTATCATTTGGATTTAGTAGCTAAGCTAAAACTGGTGCATGTCCCAAAGATTCTTGGGCAATCTTTAAAAAGCAGGTAGGAGGGGTGCCTGGGTGGCTCAGCAGTTGAGCGTCTGCCTTTGACTCGGTGTTACCCTGGTCCAGGGATCGAGTTCCACATCCGGCTGCCTGTGAGGATCGTGCTTCTCCCTCTATGTCTCTGTGTCTCTTAGGAATAAATAAATAGATAATTTTTTTAAAGAGGCGCTGAGATCCCAGGCGCCTGAGCCACAAGCTCCTCTCACATTCTCTCTTACTGCCCTGTATTTGCTTGTTGAATCGTCACCCTCACTGAGTGTGGATACCAAAGGGGCAGAGATTCATTACCTGCTACCCACACCACACCTGGACAGGGCCTGGCACATAGTAGGTGCCCCATGGATAATGAATGACAGTGTACACACGAACTGCAGAGTTCTCCGGGAAGACATTTCCTTCTTGCCACTCCATACCCCTGCCAGTGCTGAACAGAAGTTTGGGCAGGTGAGGGGCACCTGCGTGGCACAGTCAGTTAAGCATCTGCTTCTTGCTTTTGGCTCAGGTCGTGATTTCAGGGTCCTAGGATGAAGCCCCACGTCAACCTTCACACTCAGTATGGAGTCTGCTTGAGATTCTCCCCTCCCCCCGCCACACACACACGCGCTCTCTCTAAAATAAAGAAGTAGGGGATCCCTGGGTGGCTCAGCAGTTTGGCGTCTGTCTTCGGCCCCAGGCGTGATCCTGGAGTCCCGGGATCGAGTCCCATATCGAGTTCCCTGCATGGAGCCTGCTTCTCCCTCTGCCTGTGTCTCTGGCTCTCTCTCCCTCTGTCTCTCATGGATAAATAAATAAAATCTTTAAAAAAAAATAAAGAACTAAAAATAAATTGATAGATAAATAAAATCTTAAAAAAAAATAAGTTTGGGCAGGTGAAAAAGGCAGCAAGGAGCAAAGTCCCAATGTTGGGAAGTTTGGCCACCATTAGGAAAGTCTCTGAGCCTGAAGGGCAAAAGCAGCAATAGTCCAGGAGCAGGAAGAGAAATGTTAGCTGGCGTGTAATTGGTGTAGTCAGCTTAGGCTATTACAAAATGCCATAGACTAGGGGGCTTACACAACAGGCATTTATTCCCCATAGTCCTGGAGGCTGGAAATTCAAGATCAAGGGGCTGACAGATCCAGGGTCTGCTGAGAGCCCACTTCCTGGCTTGCACATGGCCGTCTTCTCACTGTACCCCACATGGTGGAGATAGAGCAAGCTCTAGCCTATTTCTCTTCTTATAAGGACACTAATCCCACCATGGAGGCTCCACCCCAATGACCTCAACTAACTCTGGTTATCTCCTGTGGGCCCTTCTAATAATACCTCTAATATCTAATAACCTCCTAATAGCATCCTACTAGGGTTTAGGGTTTCAACATATGAATTTGGGGGGACTCAAACATGGAGTCTGTAACAGTGATGAATGCTTATGCCATACTCGGCACCACAGTAGCCTCTTGGCAGATTATTTCATGTAACCCTCTCACCGTCCCATAACTTGGGAATCGTTACCCTGCAGCAGATAGATGGGAAAACTGAGGCTTCAGGAAACAAGGCACACAGTAGCAGACACCGAGTCAACATCCAAACCTAATTCTATCATGTTTCCAATACAACTAAGCTGGGCCGGCACTGACGCCATTCTCTCAGGCCAGCCTTCATTCATCCAGTTCTTCCAAGACAAGAACTGGAAAGAGCACCGGCATGGAAGTACATGGCCTGGGCTCCCCTCCCACCCTGGTTCCACCTGGGTGCCAGTCTCCTCATCTGTAAAATAAGAGCATAAGCTCAGAATGGTGATGCCTGGAAACTGAGTGGCAAAAAAATTAGAGAGGACAACAAACCATGAGACTTCTAACTCTGGGAAACAAACGGTTGCAGAAGGGGAAGCAGGTGGGGGGGGGTAACTGGAGGGCATTAAGGAGGGCATGTGCTGTGATAAGCACTGGGTGTTATACTATATGATGGCAAATTGAATTTAAATAAATTTTTAAAAAGAGAAGGAAGAAAGGAAAGAAAGAAAGAAAAAGAAGAAAGAAAGAAGAAAGAAAGAAAGAAAAGAAAGAAAGAAAAAGAAAGAAAGAAAGAAAGAAAGAAAGAAAGAAAGAAAGAAAGAAAGAAAGATTGATTCCTGGTTGGCTCGGTGGTTGAACGTCTGCCTTTGGCTCAGGGCATGATCCTGGAGTCCCAGGATCGAGTCCTGCATCAGGCTCCCTGCGTGGAGCCTGCTTCTCCTCTCTCTGCCTGTGTCTCTGCCTCTCTCTCTGTGTCTCATGAATAAATAAACAAAATCTTTTAAAGGGAAGGAAGGAAAGAAGAAAAGAAAGAAAAAGAAAGAAGAAAGAAAGAAAGAAGAAAGAAAGAAAGAAAGAAAGAAAGAAAGAAAGAAAGAAAGAAAAGAAAGAAAGAAAAGAAAAGAAAGAAAAGAAAAAAAGAAAAGAAAAGAAAAGAAAAGAAAAGAAAAGAAAAGAAAAGAAAAGAAAAGAAAAGAAAAGAAAAGAAAAGAAAAGAAAAGAAAAGAAAAGAAAAAGAAAAGAAAAAAGTGCCCGGGCCTTCAATTCTGCCAGTCAGCCTGGGAAACCTGCAGCAGCCATACCCCACAACTGCCCCCACCCTCCCCTCTCCCAGAATTGAGTCTGCAGCTAAAAAGAACTGGACATTGGCTCCGTTTGGATCCATTTATTGACAAATCGAATGAAAAAAAATCATATAAAAGGGTATAAGGTCATAAACGTGGTTAACAGTTGCGGTAGGGGAAGGGGAGAGGGAGGAGGTGGCATACAATTGCAGGGAGGAGCTTAGAGAAGCTGGGGAGCCGAGGGAAAAGAAAAAAGAAGGTACCTGCTAACAATCCCACAGCTCACTTTTCCATCTCTCAGCTGTCACCCAATCATTCTCTCCGGGACAGAATGAATAGCTGGAAATGGTTTAAGGGCAACATCGAAGCAGTTGTCTACAAGAGTTGGGAGGTGGGGAATTGGGAGGGGATTCTGAAGGATTCTCTCCCTTGAGTGTGTTGCCAGAACCCTGTTTAAAGTGAACTTAGTCAGGAAGCTTAAACCTGGTTCCAACTCAGCCACCAACTAGCTGTGACTTTGGGCACATCACTTCCTCCTCTGGGCCTCTTCCCTTGGCTGCAAAACACGCAGATTGAACACAATGGAAGGCTACGCCTAGCTCTAGCAATGCCCAGTTCGTTGGCAGCCCGGGCTGGGCCAGCAGACTGGCTCCACTTTGAAGAAATCAACTACTTAGAGGCCCCGCCAGAGTGACCCGGTGTGCCAGCCTCCACCTGGAACTACTCTGTCGGTGGCAGCATCAGCAACTCACAGGAGTAAGCGTAACCACACATGCCTGTGAGAAATTCACTCTCCCTACAAGATAACCTCTGCAGAGACTGGCTCTGAGGGAGCTGGGTCTTGCTCTACGCAGAAGGCAGGTGCAGGGGATGGGGTGATCCAACAGAAGCAGTCACACACTGTGCGGGGTCTGGGGATGCAGGTTACAGTAGACACGGGGAGAAAAGAGGGCTGTGGGCTTTGGGGTGGGGTTGGGAGGTAGAGCCATGCCAGACTGTTCATTTTAGATGCCCTGTCCCCTTGAAAGAGGCCTGGGCCCCTTGGTCCAGCTGAAGTAGCTTGTTAAGATGCCATGCTCGGCATCGAGATCCTTGATTTCTGTATGGTTGATGCCACTGAAGCAGGGGATGGGGACTTGTCTCCATTGGCTGGAGCCAACTGAGGTAGGCTGTCTCCCCTTGCCCTTCCCCTGCTGACAAGCAGGATGCTCTATGTGGCAGGCCCTACTCCTACCCCAGCTACAAGCTTCACGCCCAGAACTGCCAGCCCCTCTTTGGCAGCAGGGCAGGCCAACCCTGGCCTGAGGACTGCAGCTACAGGATGCAGGATGGGCTGTGACAAACTCATGAATTTGTGTCAGCTGTGACACCTTGAAGGGCAAAAGGTCCCCCAATGAACAGTTCAGGTAGAGTCCACATTGAAGGAGGGAATGTAGTTCCAACTTTGAGGCCCAGAGCCACACCAGAAGTAAAGTTTTGGGAAGTATGTGTAAGATACCTCCACCCGTGTGACAGGACGAAGGGGATGCTTGGGGAAAGACACTGAGCCTGGACTACCCTTACCCCAAGGTGGAACTGCCAGAGGCCTGTATCTCACAGCCTTTGACAGATGCTCCCAATACCCCCAACTGGGGATGTCTCTGTAGGGACACTGCCTCCCCCCACCCCACTTCAAGGCAATTCAGCAAAGCTTTGTGAACTAACTTCTCCACAGAAGGCACAACCAAGGCTCTCAGGGGACCGTGAGACCACTTCCCGGGGATGGCGTAGGCCTAGCAGCAAAAGCCCAGGACCTCGGACCAGGTCATTGCTCCAAGACCTTGAAGGACAGAGGCGTGCCACTCTTGGCGAAGGCCTTCATCAGACTGCTGGGGTAGATGCACCCAAGCTTCTCCGGAGTTGGGAAGCCCCAGACTCTGTAGAGGGACAGGCTCAGCCGGTCCCCAATGTAGAAGGGGCCCACCCACTTGGCACTGCTGCCATTCCTGGGGAGGGACAGCAAAAGGACCTGATCACCCACATTCCACTCCTTCTCCTGACTCTCCCGCTTGAAACGCCTGTTCTCTGCCTTGTCACTAGTCTTTTCGGCCACCCGCCAGTGCAGCTCCAGCAGCTCCCCGAGCAGCCGCAGCAGGAACACGTCCATCTTGAGCCCTTCAATATTGGCGCTGCTCATCTCCCACCACAGGGGCTCGCTCAGCCTCACGTCGCCCCCCGTCAGGATCTGGACCGGCGTGGCCTGGGTGGAGGAGGCCCTAAAGGCCAGGTGCAGCAAGGGCAAGGACGCAGCCCACCTCTTGCCATGCAGGAAGATGAACTCCTTGAGGGCCCTCTTGAATTCCCAGTAGGCGTCTGAGCTGGTCAAGCAGGGGAACTGAAGGTCCCGGCTCAGGGACGCCGCCTGGGCTCCCAGGGCCAGCCCGCAGCTCACCAACACGTGCCGCGCGAACTGGGGGCCCTGGGCCGCCTCCAGCCTCACGGGAACGCCCCACCTGGCAAACACGTGCTGCAGCAGCACCTGTGCCACCGCTGTGTGCGTGTAGGGCTTCAGTGGGAACGCCTCCACCCACCTGGTGTGGGGGTCAGCCACGATCAGCACATGCTTGTGGCCCTCCTCGCTTACGGTGATCGGGCCCACCACCTCGATCTGCAGGGTGGACCAGGGGGCAGTGGACCGGAGGGGCCACGGGGACTCGATCACCTTCAACTCTCCGCCCGTGACGTTTCGGGGGATGCAGAACAGGCAGCTCCGGCAGTAGTCCCTCACGTGCTCCTGCATCCCAGGCCACCACCCCAGCAGACGCAGCTTCCGGTAGGTCTCCTCGGGCCTCTGGTGGGCGCCCAGGGGAAGGTCGTGCACAGAGAAAATCAGGTCCCTCCGGAGTTGCCTTGGGACCACCCAGACCCGGGGCCTCTTCTCCCCCTTGAACATGAGCAAGCCGCTCTCCTGGTGGAGGCTGAGTGAGTTAAAGACGGAGCTGAAGGGGGAGGAGCCAGGCAATTTCTGCCCGGCCCGCAGCTTGGCAATAATCTCAGCCAGTGTGCTGTCACTGCATTGTAACGCCAGCAAGTCGGGCCGCTGGCCCATGGTGTGGGGGGACACTGCGGGGACGGGCTCATCCTTTGGCAGGTTCCACCACTGCCCGCCGCCCTGCGCACCCTGCTTGGCCAATGTGTCCACCGTCACAGCAAACAGGGAGCCCCGGTAGGAGGTTCGGTAGATAAACGGGAGGGACGAGAGGCCAGAGGTGAGCGATATGATGTAGGAGAGCAGGCCTGGGTGAGGTAGCGGGGCGCCGTCCGAGGAGAGGAAGCCTCGAGCCTGCCACAGGGGCAGGAGCTCCCACAGGAGGCTGAAGATCCAGTTGCAGTGTGTGAGGAAAACCACGGGGAGGGGGGACTGCCCAAAGCGCTCCAGGCCACAGGCCACGGCCGCCAGGTGGGCGTAGGTTGGTGTGTAAGGGGAGCAAGAGAAGGAGAGGGAGACGGGGGCACTGGTGGGGGACAGCACATAGAGGCCGAAGCCCGCGCACCACTCGTCCTCCCGGTAAAAGCAATAGCCCGACATGTGGATGCAGACGAAAGTGGACAGGTCGGAAAAAGGAGGCAGAACCTGGAAAAAGCGAGGCATGGAGGAGGCGGGCGTCAGCAGTCGGTTTTCTCCCAGCAGGCCCTGGAGGAGGGTCAATTCCAGCGCCCTCTTGCCTTTGTCCTGCACCAGAAGGGACCATCGGATCAACCACGCTTTGGAAACCCTGCGGCCCTCCCGCATCTCGGGACCTACAGTGGTCCTAGAGGCGTAGGAAAGGTCCAGGACCACGGGGGTGTCTCCAATGCAGCGGGAAAAATGTTTCAGGGCCCAGGCCACAGCGTAGGGGCTGTCTCCCCCCGACTGGGGGCCCTCACTCTCCTCGTCAGGGAGGAGAGGTTTTGAGGTATAGGCTATGGGGTGCTTCCTCCCTGAGTGCTCCTGATAGACAACAGCCGTTAGGGCCACCTGGCTCACGGTCACCTCCAAGCGGAAGGGCAGCTGGGCGTTGGGGGCCATCAGACAGAGGGCAGACACGAGGGCTCGCTTCAGAGCCAGGAAGGCCTTCTCATGCTCCCAGTCCCACTGCCAGTCTGGCTTCTGCTTGAGGAGGCTGTGCAGGGGCCCCAGGAGAGCTTCATAGTCAGGGATGACATCCCGGTGGGAGTCCATGAACCCCACAAAGAAGGAGAGCGCAGTGAAGTTGCTGGGGATGGTCAGCTGGGCCAGCTGGGCCAGCACCTGCTGGCAGGGAGCCTTCCCGTCCCAGGGGATGCCCAGATAGGGGGAAGCCGGCGCCGGCAGGAGATCGATATCCAGGGCCCCGTCGGGGGGATCCTGGAGGCTGAGGCACCGGAGAATTTCCTCTGATAGGGAAGGGCACTCGGCCCTGAACACTGATGCCAGGGAGGAGTCCAGGGCATCTTCTTCAGGTGGCTCCCGCACCCCCTGCCCCTCCCTCTGCTCCCCATCCTGCTGCCTCTCCTCCTTCTCCTCCCTGACTTCCTCTGTGTTCTGCAGACTCTCCACAGGTACAGGGTCAGCACCATCACTCGGCTCAGAGGCGCTGGCCAAACTGGGAGGAAGCGTCTTCCACACCTTCAGGAAGTTGCCAACATCGGTGTCTAGCCTACACCGGAAGGGCAGAGGAAGAGCAGAGGAGAGGCACTAAGGGGCCGAGTGGAGGAGGAAGGGGGCCCCTGAGGGAGAAAGCACATCTGCAGAGCCTTGCCCCATGGCCATGCATCCCTGAGCCTGGCCAGGTGCCAGCCTGCAGCACAGCAGAGCCTGCATCAGGACCCTGCCCGCAGGTAACTCCTCTAGCTCCAGCACCTGCCAGGCCTCCATATTAGAGATTCAGCTATGACTTGGACGCTCATCTGATCAAAACTTCATTATCCAAGTAACATTTTCAACCAGTTCTAAGCCAATGATTTGGTAAGAGGTAAATGACTGACACTTCCATCTGGCCCCTCCGATGAGCAAGCCAGGGGAAGGCCAAAACAGGGAACGAGGCCCGACAAGGGGCATGGGAGGGCACAGCAGACAAACGTCCTCCACATCACTTTCTCCCAAACCAGGGAAATGAGACTGAGGGACCTGGCTCAGGACGCAGTGGCCCTGACCACAGTCCCGGGCTGGGCCCTGGGAGCTGTGGAGTGGGCAGTGAGGCTGCTCAGAACAGGTGGATGCCAGGTCCAGGATAATGGTCATACATGTCTAACTCAAGTTGTGAGTGTGAGAATCAAAGATAATAGATATGGAAAAAATTCACCCGTATGTACTCTAGCACAGCTCCCCCTGTTCACCATGAAATAAGAATGACGCTGTCCACTGCAGCACTGATGCCAACAGCATAATATGGGAAATGTCAAATGGCCCACAACAAAAAGTTCAGTAAGTCCGTTGGATACTTATGGAATGGAATATCACAACGCCATTAAAATGAGCCACGTGCATTAAGATGGCATATATCTGGGGGAAAAAATAAAACGTAGAGTAGTCCAGATGCCAACTGTGGAAGGGTGCATGCAGTATTCAAGCATGTGTGCAAAACTGTAAAACTAAAAAAAACCATACCACAAGTGGCTTATGGAGGCATCAATATGTGGTAGAAGTGCAAAGAGCTGAAAAATCAAATCACTCTGCTCTTTGCTAAGCACTACTAGACAGACTTTGGCTAGCACTAAGCTTCTGATCAGCCCCAGGAGGGCCTCGGAGGCAGTGGAGGCCCGGCCCATTACCTGTTTGGCTTCTTCAGAAACTCGTCTAAGGTGGGGCCGTCACGGCCCAGGGGGTCATCTGGCACCATGAAAAGATTCCCCGCAAAGGTGAAGGGCAGCAGGCTGGAGCCAAGAGAGAAGAAATATGGTCATAGAGGAGGCCCTGACTCATCTACAGCCCATTGCCCTCAGGGTGTCTGTACAGGGCATTGAGACCCGTATCTCCTCCCAGGAGGTGCTGGTGGGCATGGCTCCAGGGCACCTCTCTCCAACCCAGCACCCCCTTGCCAGAGACTGCCTGACATCAGCAGAGAAGGAAAAGCTCAAGTCCCTGGGATCGCCTCACCGATCTTTGACCATCAGTTTCTTGGAATTATTCATCAGGATATGGAGCTGCTCATTGGTGACGATGATGCCATCCGTCTCCTCTGCCAGCTTTACCATGAACCTGCAGGAGGAGGGGTGCTGCTCACCACCCAAAAACCCTCACTCGCGGGGCCCTCTGGGGGAAATGAACTTGCAGTGACACGTTGAGGTGTGCTGACCAAAAATGCTGCCCTTGGTGGTTGGGGAGCCAGATCAGGAGCCCATCCCCTCGTCTCTGCAGCCATCCAGGGTCACCACAAGCCCCCGGGAGTGTGAAGTTGGATGCATACCCCCAAATGTACACACAAACGCAGACCCCTGTTTAACAGGCAGACATACGCATGCACAGACACGCGTACGAGAAACTGCATACTCATCCATGTTCACGCATGCATTTTTGCAGCTTCAGTTTCCACGTCTGTAAAATGGACAGAAGATACCTGCCCTGTATTGCTGTGAGGATTAAACTGATGAGACAGCACATTGACGTGTCTGCCTCAGGGCCTGCCACGCAGCGTGCACACAGATATTCCATTATCCTTCTTCACCAAGGCACAACATTCCCCATACGTGCCAAGAGACATACATACATGTACGTACACACGCGGCACATACACACGTGTACTATGTATGTATGTATATACACCTAAACATATATAAAAACACATACCTGAATAAACAAATCCACTTTTCCAAGGACCACCTCTCCTTGAAAGAGGGCTGTGACCAGGAAAGAAAGCAAAGGCCACCTACTTCTCGGCATTCCCTGAAGGTTGCCATCCTGGCGGCCCCAAGCATGCCATTCCATAAGTGCCCAGCAGAGGGCCCTATGCGGATGAGCCATCTTCCCTCAAAGCCAGCCCAGAAATTAGAGGCACTTAAAGACCTTACCAACCGGTCTAGCTCTCAAAGGGAGGATGCCTGGGTGACCATGCCCAGCCCCTGTAAGATGCCAGGTCTTGGGAAAAGTGGGGAGGGACAGAACTTCTCAATACCCAGCCCAAGAAGTGCCTCGGTGCAGCAAGACCCACATGTGCCCACCAAGACCCACATGTGCCCAGCATCATCTCCGGCCTCGGACCGGTGACTATGTATGGCAGGGCCTTCTCTGCCCAAACAGGGGCAGCATCACAGGCTCCCCCTGTGTGTACTAGTCCTGCAGCCATGCTGGGCACTGGGTGCTTAGGACTGCCAAGTAGGTAGGCACTGGGGCTTTAGCAAGGAGATAGGGCCAGCCTAACTCCATTTTCAGAGCCCACCAGGGCTCCGACCACATACAGTCACACGCACATACCTCCTCCCAGTGCCAGGGCTGAGGGGAGGAAAAGACTGTGAAGCAGTTCCTTGAGACATGAACTTTAGCCCAAACTGTACCAAGACAGACAGACAGACATCTTGGGCAACAGCTCACTGGAAGTACCAGAAGTCACCTGGGCTAGTCCTATCCAAAGTGCGTCTCAGGCCATAGGTAATGGGGGAGGAAAGCCTGTTTACCAAGGGAGTAGAGCTGCAGAGTCTCAAAGTCAGGACTCCCCCTTGGTGTTGGGAAGAGCCGATCTCGGAGCCCTGTCCACACTGTCTCCCTCCCTCTCCCTACAGAGGGCCTGTGCACCAAGCGGTCCTCTCCGACATGCCCCTCTGACATCTGGCCTCCAACTCTCCGGAGTGGGAGAGGCAGGATTCCACATGACACACCAGCCCAGCCCCTGGAGCCCTGCAGAAAGAAGGCCTGGGACTGGCACACCTATAATCGTAGGTGGTGATCTTCTTGCCATTCTCAAGCTGGGAGGGGGTAATGGAAAGCATCTTGAGGGAGTGCAGCTTCGTCAGGAAGTGGCTCTCTGGAGGTGAAAAGCAGAAGACCGGTGCTCAGAAGAAGGGCTACAAGACACCATGGTAGGGACAGAGGCAGGGAAGAAAAAGCATGGTGACACTAGAGGGGCCGGGGCGGGGGGAGGCCGGCAGTGGGCAGTGGACAGCTCACCTCTCACCCTCCGGTTCTTCTTCAGCTGCCAGGTAGGTACGAACACAGTGACCTCTCGGTGGCCCCGGTTCCAGAAATACTGAACCGCCATGGCAATGCCACGGCAGGAGAAGAAGTGCTGGAGGCCATGCCTGTGGGGGTGGTGGGAAGTGAGGGAACAACCTCCCCCTGAGGAACAGCCTGGCATCTCTCCCACTCCCTCAGAGCCAAGCCCGGCAGTTCAGCAGGCAGTGCCACACACCCGCACCAGCACCAACGATGCCCTTCTCCCTTTCCTCCATCATCGAACATTCTGTGAACACCTACCGGGCTCACTCACCCCTGTGTGTGTTCATGTGCACTTGTGGGGTGGGGCACATATGTATGTGTGTAGGGACCTCCAGGGCAAAAGGAAAAAGAAGGCAACTTAATTTCTACACAAAGAAGTCAATTCAGGGCTGGAAGCGAACAGTCATTGCCACTTACTGTGCGCCGGGAGTGTGCTCAGCACAGATCACTACCATCGTGTGTGGGAAAAGACCACAGGCCTTCCATACGTTTATGCTAACACGTGTACAGCAGTAAGCGCCGTGCCGGAAGGATCGTCTCTACAGGCTGATCGGCACGGTCAGGAAAAACCGCATAAAGGACACTGTGCTGGGCCATAAGGTGCGGGCTCAACACTGAGAGCCAGCCGGGGGTTGACAGACGCCATGCCATGTCAGGTGGGCTGCAGCAGCAAGAGTGTAGGCCTTGGCAGTGGACAGATCAGAAGCCAATCTATAGGCTGGCCAGGCCCCTTAGTAGACTCTAGAATCTCGGACAAGATTCATCACCTCTTTGAGCCTGTTTCTGCTTCTATCAAAGAAAACAAAAATCTCCCTTCGCAGGGCTGTCTTAACAACTCCGCCCACACTCCTAGCATGCCGCTCACCATTGCCACCTCCCTCCCACAGTTTCCTCACTGGTTCCTCACATCACCCATACCCAGAGGTCAAGAGCAGACGTCCACCCCACGTCTGTGGGTACTCACACCATGGCCACACTGCTGCCATCAATGACCACTCGCCGCAACCCCTGGTTCCCAGGTTCCCCCGACAGGTTCAGCTCAAAAGGTGTGTTCAGGGCCTCGTGGTACCTCTGGAAGCTGGTCACTGTGCTGTTTGCCTGTGGGTGGCGAGGCTGCTGCCTTGCGGTCCCCTCTCGAGCCCCCAGGAGCCCCTCCATCTGAGGTGGGTGCTTACTACTGGGAGCAAAGGTGCTGCCAGAATGGGGACCCTGCCTCTCAGCCTCCCCCTGGCCCTTTGGGAAGGAGGTACCACCCCTTGACGAAGGCTGGCCCTCGCTCAGTTTGGCTGCATCCAAGACTGGCCCTGGATCTGTGGGAGTCTTCTGAGCTGCAGGTGTTTTGGGAGCTTTGGAGGCCTTGGGGGCAGCTGGTGCTTTGGGGGCAGCAGGTGCTTTGGGGGTGGCAGGTGCTTTGGGGGTGGCAGGTGCTTTGGGGGCGGCAGGTGCTTTGGGGGCAACAGACCCTGTTTTGGCTGCAGGCCCAGTTTGAGCTTTGGGTGTTTGGGGCCCTACAGGTAATGATTTCGCCGCAGACATTTTCTGAGCTGCGGAAGCTTTTGGAGTTGCAGGTACCACGGGAGCTGCTGATACCGGCAGACCCTCGGCTGCCTTCTGAGTTGTGGGCACCCCTTGAGCTGCTGGCTTTATTGTAGCCGAAGGCACTTCGAGAGCTGCAGGTTCTGTGTGGACTGCCAGCGTCATCTGAGCTGTAGGCACTTTGGGGACTGCAGACAGCCCTTGATCTGTGGGTGGGGTTTGAGCTGTGGGCACTGCTGCAGCCATGGGCACTTCGAGAGTTTCAGGCACTGTTTGAGCATCGGGTACTGACTGAGGGGTCAGCCCCCCTTGAGCCACGGGCCTCCCCTGAGGTGTAGACACTCCTTGCTCAATTGGCAGTGCTGGAAAGGGCCCCTCTTCTGGCCCCTTACAATCCCACTGCAGGCTTCCTTGATCCCCTGGCTCACTCCCAGCTTGCAGCTGGGGTACAGAGGTCAAGGGTGGCCCTATCTGTGGAAGTCCTGGGCTGGTCTTGTCCTTTACTGAGGCCCCTGAGACCACCAATAAACTCATGACCTTCTTGGGGGTCTCTGGCCTTCGGCAACTCTGTAGAGCTGCATCTCCTCCTGGTCCCCCATCTGGTCTGCAGTCTGGGCTTTCCATGCTGGGCAAAGGAACCAGCTCCTTCTGCTTCCACTCGAGATTTAAGGGCAAAGGGTTCTGGCCTGGCAGCTTGAACTGAATGGGGCCCAGTGGCCTCTGCCAGAAGGGGAAACTGAAGCACGCCTGGGACAGCAGCCAAGCCAGGTGGAGGGAGTGCAGCTCATTGATCCTCCAGAAGGTGGCGGCGATGGCACCCGGCCACAAGGGCCCAAAGGCTGGCCCTGGGGTCCAGGCCTTCCAGGGTGGGCACACACCCAGGGCTGACACAGGAGGCTGGAAGGGGAGTTTGTCTTCCACTCTCTGGCCCTGCCTTGGCTGGGACAGGGCCTGTGTGTGGTTTGCAGAGTCCTGGCTGCCGGTGGCACGCGCTGGGCCTTCCTCTCGAGCGCTGTCCGTACCACCATGGCTGTTGGAATCGACTCTGGAAGAAGCCAAGTTTGTTGGAAAGGTGGTTAGACCGCTTAAGTCCCCAACTACTTCCTTGGGGTGGGGAGCACAAACAGGATTGGAAAAGCCAGACAGATTCTTCAGAACTTACCGTACCAGCTGGTTGGTTGTTTCCTGCTGTATGTTCTGGCCTGGGGTGCCCGAGACCAGGGCCCTGGTGGCTCCCAGGCTGGTCAATCTCTTTGAGTGTTCTAGACTCTTGTTCTGGAAGGCCCCCACCTCCAGGAAGGGCCCAGGACCATCTCCCACAGACACCATAGCCGGGCCTTCCTTCTGCTGGTGGGAAGGGCAGATCAGGACCTCGGGGTCAGAGCGAGACTCAGAGGTGCCAATGCGGCCAAGCCACTCGATGATGTCCTCCTTGCCCGCAGCATCCCGCACCAGGCTCAGCAGCAGCTCTTGGACCGCTGGGGGCAGCTGCAGCAGATCCCCTGCGTACTGGTCACCACGGATCCAGACCAGGGCCCCAAAGGCCCTGGTCACCTCAGCCTCCCAGATCCCCCGAGGGGTGAGCAGAGCGGCAGGGCCCCAGCGCAGCCTCCCCACCAGCTCTTCCAGCCAGTTCTGGGTCATGATGAAAGACTCCGTCAGCCCCCCGACCATCAGGGAGCCGGGGGGACCAGGCACCAGGTAGGCCAGGGTGCTCCAGCAGAGACAGTCAAGAAAGAGGCCCTGGGCCCCAAGGAAGGCGCAGTGCAGGGCCTGCGGGTAGCGAACCTCCTTCCACAGCTCCGGACTGCACAGGCCCTTCAGATACTCCTAAAGCCACAGTGAGGAGAGCAAACACAAAGAAGTCATCCCTTTATGGGCCTGCACTCACTGGCTGGCACTGCCCACTCCCAAGGCCGGCCCTTCAGCAAGAACACGCCCTCCCCTTGCCTACCATAATCCAAATGCCACCCCTCTCTGCTGGTCCTGCCTCCTCACACATTCGTTTCTTCCCAGGGAACTCTGACAGAATGAGACAGGCACCCAGGGAAAGGGGAAACCATCTAGGCTTACAGTCGAGGGCCCCGCTTCTAGTTCCAACTTGACTACAACAGGTTAGGTAGGTTAACTGTGGGAAATGTACCTTCTTCTCAGGACCTCTGTCCCTTCCTTTGTAAGATGGCAGGTTAATTGAGATACCTCTAAGGTCCAGCCCTACCTTGGTGTTCTAGAAACGTGAGCTAGCAGAGAAAGAGAACTGCACACTACTGAGTATCCTCCATGTGCCAGGGACTTATGTGACCTGAGGCAAGTTATGTGTCCTCCCTGTGCCTGCGACTCATCTGTAAAATAGGGGTAACAGGT
Source organism: Vulpes lagopus (assembly GCF_018345385.1). Lineage (NCBI taxonomy): Eukaryota > Metazoa > Chordata > Mammalia > Carnivora > Canidae > Vulpes > Vulpes lagopus. The sequence continues at coordinate 69,447,109 of NC_054829.1, forward strand.
TCCCCCCTCCTCAGGCTATTATGAAGCTTCAATGAGTTAATACAAAGGAAGTGCTTAGCCTAGGGTCCGGCATCGCACCACCCATCCCCATTCTGCATGCTCAGAAGGGATACACCACTTGCCCAATGACACACAGCTAGAGGGTGATGAACCAGGACCACAATCCACATCCGACTCTGAAACCAGAGCTCTTTCCACCTCCTCAGATCGCACAGTGACTACAGGGTAATCTTGTGGGATTCTGGCTTAATCCCCCTCTAGAAGGTCTCTAAGCACAACCTGTACCTGTAACCATGGTAACTCTGTTGCCCAGAGGGAACAGAGGAGGTAAGTCACTGGGCCAACATCCAGGGGAACCCCGCAGATATGCACAATGGCTGAACCAGAACGAAGGCCTCTGGCTCTCCAGGCAGACCAAGTCCTCATGTTTACGGGGCTCACACACTCAGTCTTCAGCAGTCACTGGGATGGGAGAAGTTGGGTTTCTCCTCTATACAGCTGAGTTGTACCAGCATGGCCCCATGAACTCCATGCGAGCATGGGCTCTCGCTTGTCATCAGCCAACCCATGTTGATTGCATTCACCCTCATGTCCTCCTGTCTCTCCATATCCCCACATCCATGACAGTCATCCCTCTTCCTGTTTTTCCCTAACAGTTGCATAAGGGAACAGAGGCTCCATTTCAGATCTCCAGCAGCCATCCTAAAGCCCACTCCAGCCCCCTGCTCAGGCCTATGCTTACCTCTTCCACCTGGATCAGGCCACAGACCTCCAACCCCTTCCCCAAAGGGCCTAAAATACACCTAGGCACTTAGGCCCAGGTCTGAGCCCTTTTGGATCAGTCCAAAACCAGCTCAAAACCTGATAGACATCCTGAACCAACCCCTCCCACACAGAACCTTAGCAGGTCCCACTGTCCGGCAAGGGTGAATCTGACCAAGGGTAGGGTAACAGTCATAGGCCTTAACAAATGCCCATCCCAGTCCCCCTGCATTCCAATTACTTGAATACAATATATAAAAATGAAGAGATGTGCTGGAGAAGATTGCGGGTGGCTTCTTTCTCTTTGTGCAAAGAGCTTAAAATAGTTATTATTCCATTAACTGTTTAATACTTTTTAACTAAAAGATATTTAAAAACTAAGATTTTTTTCCAAATAATAAATGTGAACTAATATTCACTGAACACTAACTTTGTTTTGGGCTCTTTATACACATGATCACATTTATTCCTCCCTCAGTCCTATAAGGAAATTACTACCATCCCCCTTTCAGATGAGCAAGCAAGGGTACAGGTTCAAGGTTACACAGATTGTAGGCTGGGATACTCAGGCACTCTGACTCCAAAGGCTGGGGTCTTAATTACAGTGCCATCTATACCTTACAGAAAAAAAAAAGTAAAGAAATAACAGGCAAGCAGCACCTGGGTGGCTCAGTGGTTGAGCATCTGCCTTTGGCTCAGGTCATGATCCCAGGGTCCTGGGATCAAGTCCCACATCGGGCTCCCTGCAGGAAGCCCGCTTCTCCCTCTGCCTATATCTCTGCCTCTCTCTGTGTCTGTCATGAATAAATCAATAAAATTTTAAAAGAACAAGAAGAGGAACAAGAAGAAGAACAAGAAGAACAATAAATAGGCAATTACATCCAGAAAATACCTGGAGCAATTTTCCTGCTTAAAGCCCACCCAAAAAAAAAAAAAAGCCCACCCAGACCTTTTTCCTCCAGAAGGTGACAAAGTAAAGAAGAGGTAGGAACAAAATAAGCACAGAAAAAGAGTGGTGTATTTGTAAAAACACATTGCCCAGTGTCCCACAGGTCTTCTGTCAACTTGTAGGTTAAAGAAAAACAGCAACACCAAATAGTTTAATGTCAGTCTATACTCAACCAAGGTGTTTTATTATTTAACACCTGACTTAAGATTTGCTTTTTTCCTAAGTCAGCTGCCATTCATTAGGTGCCTTCCAGAATCACCCTCAAATAACCCTGCAGAATACTCAAAAGGCTCAGAAAATGATAGCACCAAGAAACTCTGGAATTGAGAGTGAAGGGGAACACTTAAAAAGGCAGACAGGGGGGTGGGGGGGGGTGCCAGGCTGGCTGAGCCAGTAAAGCATGAAACTCTTGATCTCAGGGTTGTAAGCCTAAACCCTACACTGGTTATAGAGGTTACTTAAAAATTAAAATAAATTAAATTAAATTAAAATTTAAAATATAGGGGCGGCCCCAGTGGTGCAGCGGTTTAGCGCCACCTGCAGCCCAGGGTGTGATCCTGGAGATCCGGGATCGAGTCCCACATCAGGCTCCTTGTATGGAGCCTGCTTCTCCCTCTGCCTGTGTCTCTGCCTCTGTGTATGTGTGTGTGTGTGTGTGTGTGTCTCATGAATAAACAAATAAAATCTTTAAAAAAATAAATACATAGATAAATAAATAAAATTTAAAATATAAATAAATAAATATAAAGGCAGACCCAGTGGGGCACCTGAGTGGCTCAGTTAGTTGAGCATCTGACTCTTTTTTTTTTTTTTTAAGATTTTATTTACTTATTCACGAGAGACACAGAGAGGGAGGCAGAGAAACAGGCAGAGGGAGAAGCAGGCTCCATGCAGGAGCCCGACGTGGGGCTCGATCCTGGGTCTCCAGGATCACACCCTGGTCTGCAGGTGGTGCTTAACCGCTGCGCCACCGGGGCTGCCCAAGCGTCTGACTCTTAATTTCAGCTCAGGTCATGCTCTCAGGGTTGTGGGGTTGACCTGGGTCAGGCTCTGTGCTCAGTGGAGGGTCTGCTTGAGATTCTCTCCCTCTGCCTGTGCCCCCCCATACATAAATAAAATCTTTTTTTTTCCAATCTTTTAAAAAATTCAAAAATAAAAAGGTTGGAAAAGAAACTTCAGGAGATCTCCAGAAAACAGAGCAAAGTCAGAATTAGAGAATGGGAGAAAAAATAAGAAAAAGTACAACCAGACCAGAAAGCTCAATGTCTGCTGAGGAGTTCTAGAAAAAGAGAGAACACAGGGGTGAAAATCATCAACAAAATAGTTCCAGAAAATGTTCTAGATCTGAAGAACATGAGCCCACAGAGTACAGCAGGAGTAACCCAAGATGGATGAAGACAAACCCACACCAATGGGTCTCACTGAGCCCTTTCCCCACTCTCAAAACAGTGGGGAAAACCTCAAACTTCCAGAGAGAAAACTCTTCACACACAAAGGACCTGGTACCCGAAGAGCTTCAGCCATCTCAAAAGCGAAACTTTAATGGCATAATGCCTCCATACTTCTGAAGGAAAATCATTTTCCAGGGCGCCTGGGTGGCTCAGCGATTGAGCATCTGCCTTCGACTCAGGTCAGGAATCCCCAGGTACCGGGATCGAGTCCCACATCAGGTTCCCCACAGGAAGCCTGCTTCTCCCTCTACCTATGTCTCTGCCTCTCTCTCTGTGTCTCTCATGAATAAATAAATAAAAATCTTAAAAAAAAAAAAGGCAAAAGAAAATAATTTCCCATTGATAATTCAATACCAAACTATCAATCAAGTGACCTTCATATGTGCAATGTAGATATGCAAAGACACATCATTTTACTTCCTCCAACATTTTACCTCCTACAAAATCTTTCTGGGGTAAGGATGGGGGGAACCTTTCTCAGGAAGGTGCTGGGGAGCATCTTCCAGCTAATCAATAAAGGAAACCCGACATAGGAAAAAAGCAAAGACCATCCAGGATGATGGTGAAGAGAAATCTTAGAATAGATTGATCCATTCAACAAATTGTCACTGAGCACCTACCATATGCTAGGCATTGTTTTAAGACCACCAGCACCAAGAGGCATGGGGTCTGCTAGTTCATACTGGAGGGTAGAACAAAAGATAAGCACGTTGAGAGCAATCAGCAGCATACTCTATAGCACTGTACCATCTTTCTCACTTGATGTGACCAATGGATGTGCTCCACCAACCCAAGAAAGAGAAAGACATGTGGTCCAGGAAATAAGACATTGGACAAAGAAAAAAGACAAAGGGATGCCAAGCATGACAGCAAACTGAAGTCTCGGATGACAGCTGCGCAGTCATGGCTAGACAGAAAGAAAGATGTCTCCAAGAAAAAAGCTGGAACTGCAAAGACACCCAGAACCCATAGATTGACCTAGAAAACTGGAGTGAGAGACTACTAAAGTTGTAAGAATCAGCTACAAATAAAAACAAGCAAATTTAAAAACGAGTTCCTAGTCTTAGTGAAATAAAAAAAGTAAGAAAAGAAAACATAAGCAGAGTCCATGGCAATGCCCAGATGTGAATGATACATGCACAGGCATAATGATGGCAAAAGTAAATGCAAGTTTGACAGAAAATGGAAATATAACTATACTGGGGAAAAAAAAGGGATGGTCATGTAAAGGGACTAAATCCCCACCTACAACACAGGAAATAAAAAGATATCTAGGGCAGCCCCCATGGCGCAGCGGTTTGGTGCTGCCTGCTGCCTGGGGTGTGATCCTGAAGACCCGGGATCGAGTCCCACATCGGGCTCCCTGCATGGAGCCTGCTTCTCCCTCTGTCTGTGTCTCTGCTTCTCTGTGTGTGTGTGTGTGTGTCTATGAATAAATAAATAAAATATTTAAAAAAAAAAAAGATATCTAAAACTGGGGCACCTAATTGGCTCAGTCGGTAGAGCATGTGACTCTTGATTTCGGAGGTGGGAGTTCAAGCCCAATGTTGGGTGTAGATTACTTAAAATCTTAAAGAGAGAGATGTAAAATCAATTAATCAAAAGATAAGCAGTACCTATACATATATATGTTTAGGAATGTGGAGATGAGGAAATGCCAAAGGGAATACTGTCTAGGAGGAAGAGCACCAAAGACGAAGTTGGGAGGGACAAGGCAGGTAGTCACAGTGTCCTGTTGTGTGCTTTTTTAAAACGACTGGACTGGGCAGCCCGGGTGGCTCAGCGGTTTGGCGCTGCCTTCAGCCCAGGGCGTGATCCTGGAGACCGAGATCGAGTCCCACATCAGGCTCCCTACATGGAGCCTGCTTCTCCCTCTGCCTCTCTCTCTGTCTCTGTGTCTCTCATGAATGAATGAATGAATGAATGAATAAATAAATAAATAAATAAATAAATAAAGTGATTGGACTTTTTAATTGTGCATTACCTTGACAGAATAAAAAATTAAATTTAAAAAAAGAGAGAAAGATTAATTGCCCAAAACACAATTAGGTGTGCTGGTAAGTATTCATCAATCAGCCTGGGGTGGGGGGAGGGGAACAGAGCCCTGATTTGTGGCATTCGACAATTTCTATGGCACAAATACTCCCACAATGGCTGATTTCAAACTACCAATGGGACTCCACTGGTTTTGCAAGCTTCCTGACATTTTAACAGGGGGTCAGTAGCAGCCAGCTCCAGCATATCCTCAGCCACCAATTTCCATGTTAGTGCTCACAGTGTGGAGCAAGGGGGACAGATCAGCTTCCATCTGACAAGCCAAGTCAAAAGTCGGCCAACTACACCCTGTGCCACAGCTCCCTGAACCCAGTCTCTGGCTCCCCCTTCACCTCCCTCCATCATCTCTAAAAAAGGAGAAGAGCGAAATGTCTCTCTGTGCTCAACCCTCCCCCACATGGTGGCCAAGCACAGAGGGTGAGCAAGGCTTGTCCATGGGTAACTCTGATCATTATGAAAACCCTCCTTTACGCTTGCTGATTTCACCTCAGAGGCCAGGCCACCCCACTATTTGTTTTTGCTGCCCGGGGAAGGTGATTTCCAGTAAATATCTTCATTATTGTTTAAATCCCACCACAAGATAACAATTTAAAGGCACTCTTGAGTTCTACAGAAATCTTCCTGGAAAGCTGGTGCATGTAATTTAGAAACATACCCAGGCCTCTCTCAAGATGAGCCTGCTTCCCCACCGACCTCACAATCCAGCCACCCCCATGCTCACCCCTTTCCCATACTTCAGTTTCTGGTCTCACTAGGTCCTCTCTGCCATTGACCTGTATATCATGGGATGTTATCAAAGTGCAAGATTCTGTGTCCCTACAGCTGGGAATAGTCAGCCACAGCACGTCCACAGGGAAGCCACAGACATCCTTATACTTGAGAAATTGTCACATATCAGATTGTTGGACGCTAGAGAGCATTTAATCTTACTTTATTTTTTTGAATATAGTGAATTTTATTTTTTTAAGATTTTATTTATTTATTCTTCATAGAGACACACACAGAGAGAGAGAGAGAGAGGCAGAGACACAGGCAGAGGGAGAAGCAGGCTCCATGCAGAGAGCCGGACGTGGGACTGATCCAGGGTCTCCAGGATCACGCCCTGGGCTGCAGGCGGCGCTAAACCGCTGCGCCACCAGGGCTGCCCTAATCTTACTTTAAGCTTTTCATTTTATAAATAAGGAGACTGAAAATCAGAGACAAAAGCACTCCTTCAAAGTTACACAGAAATAGGGACGCCTGGGTGGCTCAGCCATTGAGGGTCTGCCTTCGGCTCAGGGTGTGATCCCGGAGTTCCAGGATCGAGTCTCACACTGGGCTCCCTGCGTGGAGCCTGCTTCTCCCTCTGCCTGTCTCTGCCTCTCTCTCTGTATTTCTCATGAATAAATAAATAAAATCTTAAACAAAAAAAAAAAAAAAAAGTTATACAGAAATAAGTGACATCTGGGCAGCCCTGGTGGCGCAGCAGTTTAGCGCCGCTTGCAGCCCAGGGTGTGATCCTGGAGACCCTGGATCGAGTCCCAGGTCGGGCTCTCTGCATGGAGTCTGCTTCTCCCTCTGCCTGTGTCTCGGCCTCTCTCTCTCTCTCTCTCTGCATCTCTATCAATAAATAAATAAAATCTTTAAAAAAAAAAAAGAAAGAAAGAAAGAACTGACATGTATGGGGCGCGCCTGAGTGGCTGGTTGAGTTGAGCATCTGGCTCTTGGTTTCAGCTCAGGTCACCATCTCAGGGTCCTGGGAACTGGAGATGGAGGCACTCCCCCACTCACATGGAGCCCTCAGTGGGGAGTCTGCTTGAGGATTCCCTCCCTCTTTCTCAGCCCCTCTCCTCCTCTAAAATAAATAAATCTTTTAAAAATAATAATAACTGACATCTATACCCCCATAGTTCTCCAATTTGCGAGCGTACTTAAGAATGCATTATTTCAGCTGACTCACAATCCTTCCATGATGTGGGTGTCATATTTTATAGATGAGAAAATAGGCTCAAGGGAGAGTAAATTATTTGACCCAGGTCACCCAGTTAAAGGGTAGCAAACCCAGATCTCAAACTCTCGCTGCCACACCCCTCTGTCCCAGACACAGCTTGGTGACAACAGGTTGAGCCCAGATCTCCTAACTCCTGGGACAAAGCCTTATCCTCCCACCTTCCCTAATCTTCTGCTCCAAACCTCCAACCATCTCTTCTTTCTGCTCATTCTGTGCAATAAGAGAGGGACTTACCCAGAAGCCCCTCATGCTGTGTTTCTATTTTAAACAGGGCCCTTCCGCGAGGGAAGACAAAAGGAAATGAGGTGACAGGGTAGGGGAATTGAGGGAGCCACTGGTTACATTAGTAGGGCCTGGGGTTACTGGTGAAGGAGGGATCAATGGCCCAAGGAACCCTGAGGCAGCAGTGGGAACAGGAGCAGAAAGGCCTGGAGAAGCTGATCTGGGATTTAAAGCAGGGGGCAGGGCGCTGGGCACCTCTTAGAGTGCCAATCCCATAAAAAGGTGAGTTGTTCTATTTCAAATTAATGAAAAGATTAAGAATCCAAAACAACTCCAAAGGCTGCTCTTGTTAACTGCTTCCCCCCCCTCCCAGCTACTGAAAAGTCGGAATCACAGAGGCTCCTGCCCATCCATTCTCTAAGCAGGCACCCCCTACCCTCCCCCAGCACCTCTGTCAGAATTGGAAAAACTGCTGACCAAGCAGCTCAGTGGAGGGGCCAAGGGAGGAACTTTCCAGCCTGCCTGCCTGCCTGCTGCTGGCGGGTGTATTCTGGGCTCCCCCACCCATGGCCTTGACCAATTAGGATACTGGTACAGACCCAGCTAGGGAAGCAGTATGTGTGTTGGGGAGTGGGGGGGGAGGGAGATGGTGCACAAGGAGTGGGTGGCCTGGGACCCAGGGAAACTGTAGCATTTCTACCAGGAAAAGATAAGGGAATCTGGGGGAAGAGGGAGACCTCGGCCATGACTGGGGGGTCAGAGGGAATCTGAGAGGCCCAAGTGGAGGAAAAGCTTGTGAGAGAAGCCAGGGAGAATGCAAGAGAGGTGCACTGTGACCAGGCCCGTCTGGTGCCCAGCCCCACACAGCAGGCCCTTTCATCTGAAAGCCCACGGCCTTCCTCCAAGATTCCCACCCATCCCCAAGGGCTGCTGCCTTCCAGAGCAGCTGCATACACACACACACACACACACACACACACACTCACACACACTCACACACACACACACTCACATACATCAGGCCCTGCAAGAGGCTGCCTGGGGCATCAAGAGTGTGGGTCAGGTAGCCCAGATCCCTGGGTTCTGGTCCTAGCACTTGCCACCCACCCACCCCCCACCTGACACTGTGCGCTCAGGCAAGCCCCTTAACCCTCTCCGGTCCCCAATACCTCATCTGCAAAATGCCAGCACTGCTCTAGAAGCATCTCTAAGGGCCCCTCCAGCCTAGCCCTCCCAGAGGCTCCAAGGGGCAGCTCAGGATTTAAGGAGACTTAAAAGGAGACAGAAGGACCTGAGCCTTCCAGAGTCTTGCTGAAGAACAAAGAGGTGTTGCAGAGGCCATAGAAAGGCAGGACCTTAAGTTGTTCCCCAGATGGAGGCGCAAGCTCCGGACGCTGGGGTCCCGGCCATGGAAGGCTCACGGGGGAACACACACCATGGAGGCTCTCTCAGCGCACTTTAAAGACAGGAGTGACACGCCAGAGGGGGGTGAGGCAGAAAAGAAAAAGGGAACCGGAGGGAAAGAAGTGGGATGTGAAAAGGCAGGGGATCGGCCCTGTACCTGCCCGCCCTAGCGCCCAATCCAGGTCGAGGGACCTCTGGGGACCCGCGTCCCCGGGGCAGGGGAGCGTGACAGGGGTCTGGCTGGGGGAGGAGGCTGGGGGTGGGGACAGCTGTTTACCTTGGCCTTGCTCATGTTCTCCTTGGGCCCCTCGAGCTGCAGCCAGAAGTAGGGGGTGTCTGGGCGGCTCTGGAAGGCGTTCAGCTTGACCCTGAAGATGCGCTGCACTTGCAGCCGCTGCCGCTGCACCCGGGGCTTGGACTTGGTCTGCACCATGAACCATTCCTGCGCCGGGGGCTCGCCCCGGGACAGGAGCATGGCGGCCCCGCCCGCCCTGGAAGCAGGGCGCCGCAGGGTCACCCGGGTCCCCGCGCCGCAGGCGCCCGGCCACGCCCCCGTCGCAGCGGCGCGCCCCCCGCCCGGGACGCGTCCTCCCGGCTCGCGGACCCGCCCGCCGCCGCCGAGCCCCGTCCCCGCCGGCCGCGGCGCCCGCTTCGCTCCCTTCCTGCCGGGGGCCGCGGGGGGGCGCCGGGGGCGCTCGAAACCTCCGCCTTCCCCCCGAGTTCCAGGCCCCGAGCCAGAATCAGGGGTCAAAGTTAATTTCCTTCCACGTTCCCCTTTCCTGGGTGGAAGGAAGAGGAGGGGAAAGGAGGGGCGCTCGGGTGCGGGAGAGGGGCTTGGCTGGGAGGACTCTCCGCCGGCTCCTCCCACCGCGCCCTCCCCGCCCTCCCCGGAGCAGCGGGCCGCGGCCACTCCTTCCCCCGAGGAAGGGGTTAAGGGAGAGCAGGGGGGAGCCGGGGAGGCCGGGGCCTGAGGAAACTCCGGGCTGGAAACCGAGCAGGAAGCCGAGGGCGACGGCGCCGCCGCCCCACCCCCTGCCACCCCCTGCGCACCCCCTGCCGCCCCCTGCCGCCCCCTGCCACCCCCTGCCGCCCCCTGCCGCCCCCTGCGCACCCCCTGCCACCCCCTGCGCACCCCCTGCCGCCCCCTGCCGCCCCCTGCCACCCCCTGCCGCCCCCTGCCGCCCCCTGCCACCCCCTGCCACCCCCTGCCGCCCCCTGCGCACCCCCTGCCACCCCCTGCGCACCCCCTGCCGCCCCCTGCCACCCCCTGCGCACCCCCTGCCGCCCCCTGCCACCCCCTGCGCACCCCCTGCCGCCCCCTGCCACCCCCTGCGCACCCCCTGCCACCCCCTACCACCCCTGCCACCCCCTGTGCACCCCCTGCCACCCCCTGCGCACCCCCTGCCGCCCCCTGCGCACCCCCTGCCGCCCCCTGCGCACCCCCTGCCGCCCCCTGCCGCCCCCTGCCGCCCCCTGCCGCCCCCTGCCACCCCCTGCGCACCCCCTGCCACCCCCTGCCCCGTCTGGGGACCGCCGGGGCTGGCGGGCAGCCCGGACCCTCCCGAAGCCCCCAGGGCCGGGGGGCGGGCAGAGCCGCCCGAGTTTTCGGACTCTCGTAGTTTCTGCAATGGCCGGAGGGGAGGCTTTCGGGATGGGAGGGGGCTCTGGTCTGTAACACGGCCTTGGGGGTTCCCTCAACCCAGGACCCACCCGCAGCCAGCCGCGCGGCCTCAGCGGTCAGGGAGCTCTGGGCGGGCACCCCCCTCCCACACCCTGCCCCGGAGTCCTCTTCAGCCCAGACAACGCCTAATGCAGCGCTGCCCCTGAACCTGAACCTGAACGGAAGGGCCCAGTCTGGGTCCTGGGCCGCAGTGACCCTTGTTTTACACACACACCCAAAAGGAGCCCCGCATTCTACCAGGCACAGCTGTGCCTATGGGGACAAAGTGCAGTGGACCTTAACTTGGGGCCGGCCCTGGAACATCTGGCCTGCCCCGCGGTGGAGCGTTTGGGTCCACGCAGGCAAGGAGCCGGGAACACCCCACTGCAAGGAGAGGGCCCAGCTGGGGAGACGAGGGTGTTGGCTACTCCTGGTCTCCCCTGGGCTCAGCCCACCCCCCATTCCTGCTGCTCCTCCTAGACTGGAATCCAGAAAAGGAAAAAGTGATCTGTGTGGCCTCTGGTGCCATGGCCTTCTGCTGTGCTCCATCTGATGTCCCTGTCCTGCCTCTTTATAGCACCTTGAAGCAGACCCTCAGGGTGAACTTTGGGTCCTCTCCACTCTTCCTACTTCAATCTGCAACCCCTTTATCAGAAGCTTGCTGCTCAAGATTCAGGTTCTCCTCTGAAGCAAGGTGAGAGGCACCTACCCCTGCTCCTCACTCTTCCCTGAGTAAGTGCATAACTGCATAACTGTCTGTCGCTGACCTTTTCTTTTCTTTTTTTTTTTTTTTTTAATTTATGATAGTCACACAGAGAGAGAGAGAGAGAGAGGCAGAGACACAGGCAGAGGGAGAAGCAGGCTCCATGCACCGGGAGCCTGACGTGGGATTCGATCCCGGGTCTCCAGGATCATGCCCTGGGCCAAAGGCAGGAGCTAAACCGCTGCACCACCCAGGGATCCCCTGTCGCTGACCTTTTCTAACTGACAGTAGACCCCATGCACAGTGGCATCTTCAAGGAAAACTCTTTGAAGATCAAGGTTTGTTCTCAAGTTCAAAGGGGCCTTGTGGAGGATGGAAAGAGGTCAAGTTTGGGAGTCAGGTACTTGATAAATGGATAAAAGAGGGTAATTTATTTAAACTCCTGTGACTCCATTTCTTCAGCTCATAAAAATACCTACAGCACAGGTCGTAAATCAGACCGCACAGGTTAGCACATTTTCTGGCACAGAACAGATACCCAATACATTTTAATTTTCCCCTTCCTAGATCTCATCTTTTGTTCCCACCTCACCTCTGGCCAATATATCACCACGCTTTCCCAGAGATCCCCTCTTTCCCACTGTCACCAGCCAGGATCCGGCTCTCCTCACCCTCCCTGCTTACCCATTCCCCTCCTCTTGCCTCTCCTCCTGGATATAGTGGATTTAGTTAAATAGTCTGGCTCTGGTGCCGACTGCCCGTGATGAGTTGCACACGATTAAGCAGGTAGCTGAATCCTTGATCTCTTTGGGCCTCCTCATCTAAATTCATTCACGGGGCCAAATTCATTCACTCATTCAACAAATTCAACACATATTTATCGTTTACTATAAGCCAGGCCCTGGGAGTATAATATTGACGAAGATAACTCCTGGCCTTCGTGGGCTGGGAGAAGAAGAAAACAGCTGTGATTTCAGAGGACAATAAATATTCTACTGGAGGGATCCCTGGGTGGCGCAGCGGTTTGGCGCCTGCCTTTGGCCCAGGGCGCGATCCTGGAGACCCAGGATCGAATCCCACGTCGGGCTCCCGGTGCATGGAGCCTGCTTCTCCCTCTACCTGTGTCTCTGCCTCTCTCTGTGTGTGTGTGACTATCATGAATAAATAAATAAAATCTTTTAAAAAAAATATTCTACTGGATATAAAGCAAAGTGTGATAATGAAGGGGGCCCCGATGGGGCCTCTCTGGTGAAGTGATCGTTCAGCGAGAGGGAAAGCAGGAATGGGCACTCATGATGATGTGCAAATCTCTCTCTTTTTTTTTTTTTTTGATGTGCAAAGCTCTTAATTTTTGAAGCAAGCCTCTCCCAGAATGAATATGTTTAGTGATCCCTTGCCTATAGCATTAGGTTAAACTTGTTTGATTGTGTCAGAGGCTTTCCTTGCCCTAGCCCAAGTCTACCTTCCCAACCTTGTATAGAAGGATCTCAGCTCAAGTCTAAGGAGAATTCGATCTGTCTCGGCAAGTCTGGCAACAGGGTAGCACACCCTGCCGGGAGCCTGTTTGCATAAGGAATGAGAAGCCTCCAAGAGAACGCTCTTGGTGATTAAAGGAGGGGCCAGCCCTGGAAGCCTGACAGACAAGCCAATTCCAGTTCCTGGAGATGGGGGTGGGGAGCCCTGGGATCTAGGCAGCCTACTTGGGACCTTTGTGTGGGAGTAACTCAGAGGGGAGACAGGCTTCTCCCTGACTTTGCCAGAATCCCAAGCAACTTGCCCTGGAGGGCTCCCATTGGAATGAAAGCAGCTTCCCAGAGGCACATAGAATGGTCAGGACATAAGGTGATTCCAAATAAGCAAGTGTAGGCAAGAACCAAGGAAACTGGAGTTACTCTGGGGGAGAGTGATGGCTCTCCATATTGGCCAGGATCTCAGTAGGAAGCACATGGTTCCCTCTAAAGAAATGGCTGAAGGAAGTTTAAAGAATGGATCTTTATGAGGATGGGCAGAGTGAAGGAAAACCAGTGAGAGACTCTGGGGTAAGTGTGGAGGAAACTGTTACCACCGTATGCCTGAAAGGAAAAGGGGAAGAACTAAGGGACCAGAGCCAGAGCAGTAGAGGGTCACAAGACAAGAGCTATGGCCTCAGGTAAAGATGCACAGCCACTGACAAGTTGCCACCCAGTGTGGAGGGACCAGACTTCCAACTAGCTGCCAGTGACTGGCATTGGCCAAACCTGGACAGAAGCTAAAGGGCAAGGAAGAAAGGTTGAGGCAGGCCATTGAGATCAGCCTCCTGAACACTGGGCAGGGTGCTGGAGAGCAAAGAGGAGAACTGGAAGGAACACAGAATGGCCAGCATACCTCTTTGTCTATAACACAGATAGGCTGATGAGGCCCAAGGAAATTGAGGATACACTCATTTCCTCACATAGTCTCTCAGCAACAGGGATGAATGCATATCCTGGCTCCCACTCAGAATATAGGGCTCAGGCTCGCACTCAGATCACCTTCTTTTTTTTTTTTTTTTTAATTTATTCACTTGAGAGAGAGACAGAGCATGAGCATGAGCATGAGCACAAGCAGGAGAGGAGGCAGAGAGAGAGGGAGAAGCAGGCTCCCAGATGAGCAGGGAGCCTGATGTGAGGCTCTATCCCAGGACCCTGAGATCATGACCAGAACTGAAGACAGATGCTCAACTGACTGAGCCACCCAGGCACCCCTCAGACTCGCCTTCAAATCCCAGTTCTGTCCCTGTATTAGCATTACAAGTTACCACAAAGGTGGGAGGAGGTGCTTGAAACAACAGAAATGTATTCTCTCACAGTTCAGGAAGCTAAAGGTTTGAAATCAAAACATGTAAAGCTACATTAGCAACTTGGTGCATGAATAGACAAACTGTTGCGTGGAACAGACCAACAATGTAGGAAAGAAGAGCAACTGAACCCTGAAATTCAGAATATGACAAAGATAGCCTTTCAGTCAGTGAACATATATTTTTCAATAAAGATCTTGGGACAATGGAGTGATCTTCTGAGCTAAAATAAAATATCCACATCTCACCTCATATACCAAAACAAATTCCTGAAAAATCAAATATTTAAATATTAAAAATGAAATCAGTGATCCCTGAGTGGCGCAGTGGTTTGGCGCCTGCCTTTCGCCCAGGGCGCGATCCTGGAGACCCGGGATCGAATCCCACGTCGGGCTTCCGGTGCATGGAGCCTGCTTCTCCCTCTGCCTGTGTCTCTGCCCCCCTCTCTCTCTCTGTGTGTGACTATCGTAGATAAATAAAAAAAATTTTTAAAAAATAAATAAATAAAAAATAAATAAATAAATAAAAATGAAATCATAAAAATACTATAACCATGGGAGGATTTTTTTATTATTATACTTGGAAGAATCAGGCCTTTCTAAGAACAACACCAGACCAGAAGTCATTAAAATCTTGTTTAATACTTTCAATTAACATTGAGCCTAGCTGGCTCAGTCAGTGGGGCGTGTGACTCTTGAACTCCAGATTGTGAGTTTGAGTCCCAAGTTGGGTGTAGAGATTACTTAAAAATAAAGTCTTGGGCAGCCCAGGTGGCTCAGAGGTTTAGCACCACCTTCAGCCTAGGGCCTGATCCTGGAGACTGGGGATGAGGTCCCATGTTGGGCTCCCGGCATGGAGCCTGCTTCTCCCTCTGCCTCTCTCTCCCTCTCTCTCTGTGTCTCTCATGAATAAATAAATAAAATATTTTAAAAAATAAAATAGGGATCCCTGGGTGGCGCAGCAGTTTAGCGCCTGCCTTTGGCCCAGGGTGCGATCCTGGAGACCCGGGATCGAATCCTACGTCAGGCTCCCGGTGCATGGAGCCTGCTTCTCCCTCTGCCTGTGTCTCTGCCTCTCTCTGTGTGTGTGTGACTATCATGAATAAATAAATAAAATCTTTTAAAAAAATATTCTACTGGATATAAAGCAAAGTGTGATAATGAAGGGGGCCCCGATGGGGCCTCTCTGGTGAAGTGATCGTTCAGCGAGAGGGAAAGCAGGAATGGGCACTCATGATGATGTGCAAATCTCTCTCTTTTTTTTTTTTTTTGATGTGCAAAGCTCTTAATTTTTGAAGCAAGCCTCTCCCAGAATGAATATGTTTAGTGATCCCTTGCCTATAGCATTAGGTTAAACTTGTTTGATTGTGTCAGAGGCTTTCCTTGCCCTAGCCCAAGTCTACCTTCCCAACCTTGTATAGAAGGATCTCAGCTCAAGTCTAAGGAGAATTCGATCTGTCTCGGCAAGTCTGGCAACAGGGTAGCACACCCTGCCGGGAGCCTGTTTGCATAAGGAATGAGAAGCCTCCAAGAGAACGCTCTTGGTGATTAAAGGAGGGGCCAGCCCTGGAAGCCTGACAGACAAGCCAATTCCAGTTCCTGGAGATGGGGGTGGGGAGCCCTGGGATCTAGGCAGCCTACTTGGGACCTTTGTGTGGGAGTAACTCAGAGGGGAGACAGGCTTCTCCCTGACTTTGCCAGAATCCCAAGCAACTTGCCCTGGAGGGCTCCCATTGGAATGAAAGCAGCTTCCCAGAGGCACATAGAATGGTCAGGACATAAGGTGATTCCAAATAAGCAAGTGTAGGCAAGAACCAAGGAAACTGGAGTTACTCTGGGGGAGAGTGATGGCTCTCCATATTGGCCAGGATCTCAGTAGGAAGCACATGGTTCCCTCTAAAGAAATGGCTGAAGGAAGTTTAAAGAATGGATCTTTATGAGGATGGGCAGAGTGAAGGAAAACCAGTGAGAGACTCTGGGGTAAGTGTGGAGGAAACTGTTACCACCGTATGCCTGAAAGGAAAAGGGGAAGAACTAAGGGACCAGAGCCAGAGCAGTAGAGGGTCACAAGACAAGAGCTATGGCCTTCAGGTAAAGATGCACAGCCACTGACAAGTTGCCACCCAGTGTGGAGGGACCAGACTTCCAACTAGCTGCCAGTGACTGGCATTGGCCAAACCTGGACAGAAGCTAAAGGGCAAGGAAGAAAGGTTGAGGCAGGCCATTGAGATCAGCCTCCTGAACACTGGGCAGGGTGCTGGAGAGCAAAGAGGAGAACTGGAAGGAACACAGAATGGCCAGCATACCTCTTTGTCTATAACACAGATAGGCTGATGAGGCCCAAGGAAATTGAGGATACACTCATTTCCTCACATAGTCTCTCAGCAACAGGGATGAATGCATATCCTGGCTCCCACTCAGAATATAGGGCTCAGGCTCGCACTCAGATCACCTTCTTTTTTTTTTTTTTTTTTTTAATTTATTCACTTGAGAGAGAGACAGAGCATGAGCATGAGCATGAGCACAAGCAGGAGAGGAGGCAGAGAGAGAGGGAGAAGCAGGCTCCCAGATGAGCAGGGAGCCTGATGTGAGGCTCTATCCCAGGACCCTGAGATCATGACCAGAACTGAAGACAGATGCTCAACTGACTGAGCCACCCAGGCACCCCTCAGACTCGCCTTCAAATCCCAGTTCTGTCCCTGTATTAGCATTACAAGTTACCACAAAGGTGGGAGGAGGTGCTTGAAACAACAGAAATGTATTCTCTCACAGTTCAGGAAGCTAAAGGTTTGAAATCAAAACATGTAAAGCTACATTAGCAACTTGGTGCATGAATAGACAAACTGTTGCGTGGAACAGACCAACAATGTAGGAAAGAAGAGCAACTGAACCCTGAAATTCAGAATATGACAAAGATAGCCTTTCAGTCAGTGAACATATATTTTTCAATAAAGATCTTGGGACAATGGAGTGATCTTCTGAGCTAAAATAAAATATCCACATCTCACCTCATATACCAAAACAAATTCCTGAAAAATCAAATATTTAAATATTAAAAATGAAATCAGTGATCCCTGAGTGGCGCAGTGGTTTGGCGCCTGCCTTTCGCCCAGGGCGCGATCCTGGAGACCCGGGATCGAATCCCACGTCGGGCTTCCGGTGCATGGAGCCTGCTTCTCCCTCTGCCTGTGTCTCTGCCCCCCTCTCTCTCTCTGTGTGTGACTATCGTAGATAAATAAAAAAAATTTTTAAAAAATAAATAAATAAAAAATAAATAAATAAATAAAAATGAAATCATAAAAATACTATAACCATGGGAGGATTTTTTTATTATTATACTTGGAAGAATCAGGCCTTTCTAAGAACAACACCAGACCAGAAGTCATTAAAATCTTGTTTAATACTTTCAATTAACATTGAGCCTAGCTGGCTCAGTCAGTGGGGCGTGTGACTCTTGAACTCCAGATTGTGAGTTTGAGTCCCAAGTTGGGTGTAGAGATTACTTAAAAATAAAGTCTTGGGCAGCCCAGGTGGCTCAGAGGTTTAGCACCACCTTCAGCCTAGGGCCTGATCCTGGAGACTGGGGATGAGGTCCCATGTTGGGCTCCCGGCATGGAGCCTGCTTCTCCCTCTGCCTCTCTCTCCCTCTCTCTCTGTGTCTCTCATGAATAAATAAATAAAATATTTTAAAAAATAAAATAGGGATCCCTGGGTGGCGCAGCAGTTTAGCGCCTGCCTTTGGCCCAGGGCGCGATCCTGGAGACCCGGGATCGAATCCTACGTCAGGCTCCCGGTGCATGGAGCCTGCTTCTCCCTCTGCCTGTGTCTCTGTCTCTCTCTCTCTCTCTGTATGTGACTATCATAAATAAATAAAAATTTTAAAAAAATAAAAAATGAAATAATAAAAATAAAGTCTTTAAGAAAAATAATACATTCAGTTACATAAATGCAGGGTTTTTTTCCCATGGGGGGAAAAAAAAAAACAAAGAAAAGCCAACAGACAAATGAAAAGCTGAGAAAACCGATTTGCCAATTATATCACAGACCAAGAGCTGATTTCCTGGATATTTAAACAGCTCTTACAAATCAATAAGAAACAGAATAACTCAATAGAAAAATGGACAAAGGATATAAACAATCCACAAAGGAGGAGATATAAGTTGTTCCCAAACATATGAAAAGATACTCTTTCATTCTTTTTTTTTAAGATTTTTTATTTATTTATTCATGAGAGACAGAGAGAGAGAGAGAGAGAGGCAGAGACACAGGCAGAGGGAGAAGCAGGCTCCATGCAGGGAGCCTGACATGGGACTCAATCCCGGGTCTCCAGGATCAGGCCTTGGGCTGAAGGTGGCACTAAACCGCTGAGCCACCCGGGCTGCTCCTCTTTTTTTTTTTTTTTTTTAAAGATTTTATTTATTTATTCGTAGAGACACAGAGAGAAAGAGGCAGAGACACAGGCAGAGGGAGAAGCAAGCTCCATGCAGGGAGCCTGACATGGGACTCCGTCCCTGGTCTCCAGGATCACACCCTGGACTGAAAGCGGTGTTAAACCGCTGAGCCACCCCCCCAACCCCCCACCCCCGGGCTGCCCTTCCTTTCATTCTTAATAAGAGAAATGCAAATCAAAACTATAGCAAGAAAAAAAAAAAAAAAACTATAGCAAGATTTTTCACCTACAGAGTGGCAAAAATCAGCAATGTTTGCCAATACATAGCGTTGGCCATGCTCAGGCCCTGCTGGCATGTCCTCACAACCTCCAAGGACAGCAATTAGCAGTATCCATTAAATCTTAATTGGATATACTCTGGAGTCCAGCAATAGTGCTCTAAGAATGTATTTTACGAATATATTCTCACGTGCACTTAAAAAAATATGACCGACTGGGATGCCTGGGTGGCTCAGCGGTTGAACATCTGCCTTCGGCTCAGGGCATGATCCCGGAATCCCAGGATCCAGTCCCACATCGGGCTCCCTTCATGGAGCCTGCTTATCCCTCTACTGTGTCTCTGCCTCTCTCTGTGTGTCTCTCGTGAATAAATAAATAATAAATAAATAAATAAATAAATAAATAAATAAATTTTGTTTAAATGAGCAAGGGTATTCTTTGCAGCATTGTTTGCCGCAGCAAAATGTGGATGTTCATTCATGCAATGGGATACTATCGTTCAAAAAATGTTGGGGGTAGAATTGTCCTAATATGGAACTAGGTCAAGACATATAAAAGTGAACTTTGGGTTTTTTGTTTGTTTGTTTGTTTGTTTGTTTTTAATATTTTATTTATTTACTCATGAGAGACAGAGAGAGACAGAGACATAGGCAGGGGGAGAAGCAGGCTCCCCACAGGGAGCCTGATGTGGGACTCAATCGCAGGCCCTTGGAATCAGGACCTGAGCCAAAGGCAGACACTCGACCACTGAGCCACCCAGGTGCCCCATAGCTTTATGAAGCCTAGTGCAAGAGAAGGTTGCTCCAGCCCACCAGCTGGCACCAACCAGAGGCACCTGTACTGAGGAAGCAGAGGCTGAAGGGGGCACTCTGGAGCACAGACCCCTGTCATGTGTTCACAGTCATGTTTTTGTGAAATGCACAAAAAATATATTTTTTAAAGATTTTATTTATTTATTCATGAGACACACACACACACACACACACACACACAGGCAGAGACAGAAGCAGGCTCCATGCAGGGAGCCCAACGTGGGACTCAATCCCGGGTCTCCAGGATCACACCCTGGACTGAAAGGCGGCGCTAAACCACTGAGCCCCCGGGGCTGCCCCATGCACAAAAGATATTTTAACTCTAGTGTGTAAGACTACTGTGTCTTTCCCTTCAGACTTCTTCTGTCATACTTCCCATTGTGTCAGGTGATGTCTGAGGAACAAAAGACAGTTTTGGGATCTAGCAAAAGGGAAGGTAGGTTAGAGATACATTAATTATAAGTTTAGTGGGATTGATTTATGTGGCTTGTAGTAACTTCCACACAGAGTTCAGTTATAGCTTGCCACTCCTGTGCTGAAATGGCTTTCAGAAATATTCCTTTTGCCTTACCTGGGATGGCCACACAAAGATATAAGTCATACTAACCCACATCAAGCACTTAATAATTTTTTAATACCATGCTATTTTTCTGAATTTGGGGGGGGGGTTGGTGGTATTTATCAGCTTTTTTAAATGTGTGATTTAGTTTGAGTTTTCTATGTTTTGAACCAAAAATTAAAAACAAATGCAAAATATCTTGCTAACCTCTGTCTTTAATTTAAAAAAAAAAAAAAAAAAGCCATCATCAAGAGTACCCCTCCTATTGGCCTGGACCTAAGGAGTCCCAGTAGTCTGCTTGCCTCCCTTGTTTATCTCCCCAAAAGGAAAACTTTCATTGGCAGGAGACCTATTGAGTGAGTAGAGCCCGGGATAAGCATTTAAGAGTGGTGGGGACTGCAAAGATTAGAGATGCAATGTCCAGTGTAAAATGGGCCAGTAGTTACTCAGCTTCAGCAGTTTGTTGCCAAATCTCATTTTTCAAGAAAAAATAGTAAATCTGATCTTTATGTAAAATCTCATTTTTGTTTTTATGTCAGCACTGTGTAGACTGTAAAGCATGGCCACAAATTTCTCCCATCCCTACATAGGCACCCTTTACAATGTGACCTTGCTGTTCTGCCCATCAAAGGTTAAGTCATCTTCACCTATTCACCTCTAATTCTGGCCTCGCCTTGTGTCTAGTGTTGATCAATACACTGGAAGTGTTGATCAATACAGTGGGAGTAAGGCATCTGGGTGCCTCAGTGGTTGAGCATCTGTCTTTGACTCAGGTTGTGATCCTGGGGTCCTGGGATCAAGTCCTGCATCAGGATCCCCTCAGGGAGCCTACTTCTCCCTCTGCCTATGTCTCTGCCTCTCTCTATGTGTCTCTCATGTCCTGCATTATTTGTTTATTCATGAGACACACATACACACACACACACACACAGAGGCAGAGACACAGGCAGAGGGAGAAGCAGGGTCCATGCACGGAACCCGATGTGGGACTCGATCCCAGGACTCCAGGATCACGCCCTGGGCCAAAGGCAGGCACTAAACCACTGAGCCAGCCAGGGATCCCAATAAATAGAATCTTTTTTTTTTTTTTTTTTTTTTTAAAAAGGATGCAGTGAGAGTGACATTTGCAACACTGAGCCAAAACCTCAAGAGGCCTTGTGACTTTAGCTTTCACCCTCTAAAAATGCTAAGTAGCCCAGAATCACCCAAAGGAGGATGAGACCCCATAAAGGAAGAGGCCATTGGGTCAGAGAGAAGCAAATTAATCAGCCATTCTAGTTGTCCCATCTGAGGAGCCGTGGGAGTGAGGCCATCCAGGACCGACTAGCTAAACTGCCCACTGAGTGTGCCCAGATGGACCAGCAGAAGAACCACCAGAGTAAGCCACAGAATGGTGAGGGAAAGTAAATCATTATTGTTTTAAGCCACTAAGTTGGGATGGTTTATTATATAGCAAAAGAGAAGAGGCAGAAATTTTTTTTTTAAGATTTTATTTATTTATTCATGAGAGACACACAGAGAGAGAGGCAGAGACACAGTCAGAGGGAGAACCCGAACTCCCTACAGGGATTGCAATGGGGGACTGATCCCAGGAACCTGGGATCACACCCTGAGCCAAAGGGAGATGTTCAACCACTGAGCCACCAAGGCGTCCCGAAGAGGCAGAAATTATTAAAACACCACACTCACCAAACAAACTCTTCAAGTCACCATTAGTGATCTCTTACGTGTGAACCCCTGGAAGACAGGAATCAAATCTTACTGATCTTAGTATCCCCCAGTGTGTACCATTGCCTGGTACTTTCTACTAAATAAGTCCTTTGCAAAGAAATAAATGTGGCTGTATGATAGACTCCTACTGCAGCATTCTTGAGGACAGGCCTTTGTTATATATGCCTTTTAAATCCCAACAAAGACCAACACTTTTCCCTACAGTTCCATATTCCTTGTCAAAATGGTGTTTGCTGGGATCCCTGGGTGGCACAGCGGTTTGGCGCCTTCCTTTGGCCCAGGGCGCGATCCTGGAGACCCGGGATCAAATCCCACGTCGGGCTCCCAGTGCATGGAGCCTGCTTCTCCCTCTGCCTGTGTCTCTGCCTCTCTCTCTCTGTGTGTGTGACTATCATAAATAAATTAATTAATTAAAAAAAAAACAAAATGGTGTTTGCTAAATAATGGATTAGTGGGGTACCTGGGTGGCTCAGCTGGTTAAGTATCTGCCTTAAGTGTCTGCCTTTAGCTCACCTGCTCAGCAGGGAGTCTGCTTCTCCCTCTCTTTGCCCTCCCCCCAGCTCATGTTCTCTCTCTCTTTTTCTCTCTTTCAAATAAATAAATAAATAAATAAATAAATAAATAAATAAATAAATAAGATGGATTAGTAGTGTAAACTGCATACTAGAATGGAATTCTGGATGGCTAGTTAATGATTAAGCCAACAAGAATTTTGGTTACATCTCCGGAGAGCAAGAGAAGATCACTCTGACCAACTGCAACCTCAGAGAAAGGATGGGGAATCTTGATGGAGGCAGGAAACAGAAAGGAGCCAGGGCCACCCAAAACTGGGAAACTCCAAAACCAGACATGGTTATAGCTGGTAGCCAATGGGGTGACAAGTTAAGAAGTGTTGGGATTTTCAGGATGGAGAAATAATCCAAAAACAATCCAAAATGGAACTGAAACTTAATCTTCTCTGCCTTGGAAAACCTTTCATGCTCTACAGCATCATTTCTGTTAGAGCTCATAAAGCATTCCAACATTTGGTTGAATCTAAGGACTATGGCTTTGCACAGCCAGGGTGTCACAGCTGGCCAGGTAACAAGGCAGGCCAAGGCAATGGCCCACTTTCTTCCTTGGCCCTTTGCCACCAGGAGGACAAAGAATGAAGAAGACCTCTCTCTGAGGCTGAGCAACATCCTTAAAGGACTTAAAGAATGGAGGGAAAAGGCTCAGTGGGGGCTCAGAACAAGTTCTGCCCCTCATCTCCACATATCCCCCACCTATGTACCTCTTTCCCACCCCACACCTTCAAAGGGGATGAGGACATCCTATTGTTTATTTAGCAATCCTGAGTGGGCAGTCTCCTTCTACAGGCTCCTCTGCACACCGCCATTTGCAACATAAATTCCTGGAGTGTTAGAATCAGAAGAGATTTCAGATACCATTTGGACCAGTCCAACTCTGGCATTTTACTACTTAATAAGCAAATGATATTCAAACATAAGCATGAATCCGAAGACCTTTGATTAAAATTCTGAAGTTCAATCTCTGGGCTGCCTGGCTGCCTCATTTGAAGGGAGTCCTAGATGTTTACCGTCCCCCCTTTTTTTAAGATTTTATTTATTTGAGAGAGAGAAGGAGAGAGAAAGAGAAAGAGTAAGAACAGGGGGAAGGGCAGAGAGACCAGCAGATTCCTTACTTAGTGGAGAGCCTGGCACGGGGCTCAATCCCAAGGCCCCATCATCATGACCAGAGGCCAAAGTCAGACACTTAACCAACTGAGCCACTCAGACACCTCTTTGGATGTTTACTTTTTTTCTTTCTTTTCTCTCTTTTTTTTAGATTTTATTTATTCATGAGAAACACAGAGAGAGAGTAGAGACATAGGCAGAGATAGGACTTGATCCTAAGATCCAGGGATCACAACTTGAGCCAAAGGCAGCCGCTCAATCACTGAGCCACCCAGGTGCCCAGATGTTTACTTTTAATCTGATTTCACCTATGTGGGGGGATCCCTGGGTGGCTCAACAACTGTCCCCAGGGAACTGTGACTCTAGACATTACTTAAGCCCTCTATGCCTCAGTTTCCTCATCCATGAAACAGGGATAAAATAGAAACAACTTGCCAAGATTGTTGGGAGAGGATAACATGAGATGATTCATGTAAAGGGCTTGAGGAGGTGCTCAGAGCAGAGTGAGTTCCCCTGTTACCTATTTGTGTCACTGCTATTCTCAGAGCATCTCTCCTAGCCTTAGTTCGAGATTGCAGCAAACTTGGAGTTAAAATACATAAAGCACTCCCCTAATATGCATCACAAAATGGCAGTTTTTATTATTCACTGCACAAGAAGGCACAAAGTTATAAACACTGTTTCTGCTCTTTAGAACCTTACAATCTGGCAGGGGAAACAGGGAAAGCTCCCTAAAAATACAGTTAACAAGGCGAATCTCTGCTTACTGAGCGCCAAAGGACAGAGGATTCTGAGAAGTGGGAGGGGAGCTAGTCTGCAAAGGGTGGTCTGAGAAAACGCTCTAGAAGATCAGACGTGAAGTTCACAGAGGCCTGGGGCATTGTTTTTCTGACCTTTCTCCTCCTCCCCTGCCCCCACCCCCACCTCCAGCCCACCCGCCTTCCACTTGGTTAGTGCTGCCCCCTGGTGTCAGTCACCTTCCCAGCACCCCTGGGTGATAATCTGGACACTGTTCACCCCTGGGGCAGTCTGGAGGGAGAGGCAGCCATCTACCCGGGGCAGGACTTGAAGCTGTGCCAGGTCGCACTGGCAAGAAAGGAGGTCTCTCTTCTCTTCAGATTCTCCAGCCTGGGCAAGGATGCAGACAGCAATTGCCTGGGTGGAAGAAAGGGGAGAACTGAGAATTATTGTCCAGTGGAAAGTGAAAGGCCTGGGCATCTGGGTGGCTCAGTGGTTGAGGGTCAGCCTTGGGCTCAGGGTATGTTCCTGGGGTCCTGGGATGGAGTCCCACATAGGCTCCCTGCAAGGAGCCTGCTTCTCCCTCTGCCTGTGTCTCTGCCTCTTTCTGTGTGTGTGTGTGTGTGTGTGTCTTTCATGAATAAATAAATAAAATCTAAAAAAAAACCAAGATTACAGAATCACAAAACTTCAACAGCACTGCCCCTCCCTCTACTAGAGCTTCAATTTCTCTCCCTACTTGGCATCAATATATACATATAGCATGTGTTTGTCCTCAAAATGAAAATTCAAATCTCAACTCCTTTCAAGATTTGTGGTTAGATCTTTTGTAGAATGTTACCCAACTTAGGTTAGACTGAGGATATGGGATTTGGGAAAGAATATCACAGAAATGATAGATGCTTCTCAATGCATCATATCAGAGGCATCCGATAGCAACATGAATTATCCCTGATGGTGTTAACCTTGTTCACACAGTTAAGGTGGTGTTTGCTTAGTTTCTCTGTTGTAAAGTTGCTCTTTTTCCCTTTCCATAACTATTTATTAGAGCAGGTTGCTAAGTCCATGGCACATTCAAGGTAAGAGAAATTAAGTAAGCTCTCCCTCTTAAAGCAAGGGGTATCAAAGAATTTGGGATTGTATTGTATTTTTTTTAAGATTGATTTTATTTGTTTGTTCGTTATTTATGAGAGACACAGAGAGGCAGAGACACAGGCAGAGGGAGAAGCAGGCTCCATGCAGGCAGCCCTAGGTGGGACTCCATCCCAGGTCTCCAGGACCAGGCCCTGGGCTGAAGGTGGCGCTAAACCGTTGAGCCACCCGGGCTGCCTGGGATTGTATTTTAAAACCCTCACAGTAATTACTATATCTTGTTGTTGTTGTTGTTGTTGTTTTTGGGGGGGGGGGTGTCTTTATTTTTTTTAAGATTTTATTTTATTTACTCATGAGAGATACAGAGCGAGCAAGAGAGAGGCGGAGGGAAAAGCAGGCTCCACGCAGGGAGCGCGACGTTGGACTCGATCCCGGGTCTCCAGGATCAGGCCCTGGGCTGCAGGCGGCGCTAAACCGCTGCACCACCGGGGCTGCCCCACATCTTGGTTTTTTAAAAAATTGTTTTACAGAATGGAAAGAATAACTACCTACCTAAATTGTTTTTTCTTTTTAAGATTTTATTTATTTATTCATGAGAGACACAGAAAAAGAGAGGCAGAAATATAGCAGAGGGAGAAGCAGGCTCCATGCAGGGAGCCTGATGTGGGACTTGATCGATGCTTAACTGCTGAGGCACCCAGGCGTCCCTATTTTGGAATAGATAGTTTGAAGCCTGCAGATATTATCTCATTCTTCCTTAAAGTTTTACCTATTGATTTTAGCATTCATCAGTGGATCTTGCCTTTAGGGATTATTAATGTAGCAATTATTAATGTGATGGTCTAATGGTGATTTTCTATTTCACTTATACCTTTTACATTTATTCACTGGAATTCTTCTTTATTTTTTTAAGATTTTATTTATTTATTCATGAGAGACCCGGAGAGAGAGACAGAGACACAGACGGAGGGAGAAGCAGGCTCTTTGCAGGGAGCCTGATGTGGGACTCAATCCCAGGACTCAGGATCATGCCCTGAGCCAAACGCAGATGCTCAACCACTGAGCCACCCAGGTGTACCCCCCCACTTACCTTTTTCATATATATGTATAGTACAGTTAAATTCATATGTTATATCCTGAGACTCAATGATTTTCTTTATTTGAATACAATTAAGTTTGGTCTTTGTAGAGTTCTATGGATTTTGATAATAGGGTAGTCTTGTATTTACCACCATACCATACAGAACAATTCCATTGTACTAAAAATTCCTGTGGGCTGTGCCTTTATAGTCAACCATTCCATGTTCTCTAATCATTCTCCCTGGCAACCACTGATCTGTTTATTTCCCTCTCATTTTTGCCTCTTCCAGAATGTCAAGCCTCAGTCAGAAGCCCCAGTTTCATGGTATTATGAGTTTCCCCTATTTTGGCATTAAACATTCTGCACTCATGCTTCTCATTTACTCTTCTATGTCCCTGTGAAGCAGTATGTCCCAAATTGTTTCAAGCAGATATTGAGTGAGTGAAGTGTCACTAGAATGTGAGCTCCATGAGGGTAGGGATGAGTCTGTTAGGTTTGAAGTTGTATCCTTGGTGTCTTGAACAGTGCCTGGCATATAGCAGGCACCAGTAAATATTTGCTGAATGAATGAATAAATGGAGATTCATATTTGTGGTACCAGCCTCCTGGATAGCCCATAGGACCCTCACCTCCTGTTGTTCCCACAGTAAGTCAGGGTTGGTCTGTATAACTACAGAGTATAATGGAGATGACCGAAGCTAGCTTATGAAGTTTCCACCTTGACTTCTTAGATTGCTAATGCTGGGGAAAGCCAGCTGCCATGTCATGAGAACACCCAAGCAGCCCTGTCGAGAGGCCCATGAAATGAACTGAGACCTTCCACCAGTAGCCAACATCAACTTTCCAGCCTAACTGAATCACCTCAAAAATAGGTCCTCCCGGGCAGCCCTGGTGGCTCAGCGGTTTAGCGCCACCTTCAGTCCGGGGTGTGATCCTGGAGGCCCCGGATTGAGTCCCACCTCGGGCTCCCTGCGTGGAGCCTGCTTCTCCCTCTGCCTGTGTCTCTGCCTCTCTCTCTCTCTCTCTCTCTCTCTGTGTCTCTCATGAGTAAATAAATAAAATCTTTAAAAAAAAAACACTTATTTTTCTTTCCTTCTTTTTTTCTTTCTCTTTTTTTCTTTTTATTTTTTTTAAAAGAAATTTATTTATTCATGAGAGAGAGAGAGACAGAGAGAGACACAGAAAGAGAGAGAGAGGCACAGACACAGGCAGAGGGAGAAGCAGGCTCCATTTCATGCAGGGAGCCCGACGTGGGACTTGATCGTGGGTCTCCAGGACCATACCCTGGGCTGAAGGCAGCGCTAAACCACTGAGCCACCCAGGCTGTCCTCTCTTTTTTTTAGAGAGAGAGAGCAGGCTGGCATACAGGGTGCATGGGTGTGAGTGGGTGGAGTGGCAAGGGAGGTGGGGCAGGAGGGAGAGGGCAGAGAGCGAGGTAGAATCCCAAGTAGGCTCCATGCCCAGCATCAGTTGCTCAACCCTGAAATCATAACCTGAGCCAAAAGTCAGAGCCAGACACCTAACCAACTGAGCTACACAGGCACCCCTCTTTCTCTCCCTCTCTTTTTTTCTTTTTAATATTTATTTATTTATCTATTTTAAAGATTTTATTTATTTATGTATTCATGAGTGACACACACAGAGAGAGACAGAGACAGAGACACAGGCAGAGGGAGAAGCAGGCTCCATGCAGGGAGCCTGATATGGGACTCGATCCCGGGATCATGAGATCAAACCCAGAGTCGAAGACATGTGCTCAACTGCTGAGCCACCCAGGAGTCCCAATATGTATGTATGTATGTATGTATGTAAATCTCTACACCCAACATGGGGCTTGAAATCACAACCCTGAGATCAAAAGTCACATACTTTTCCTACTGAGCCAGCCAGGTGCCCATCCTTTTAGCCCCTTTTTAATGTTTTAGTTTCCTAGGGCTGCCATAACAAAGCACCCCAACTTAGGGGGCATTAGCAATAGAAATTTATTCTCTCATTATTCAGGAGTCCAGAAGTCTGGCAGAGTTGGTTCCTTCTGGAGGCTCTGAGGGAGAATCTGTTCTAGTCCTTTATTGTACCTTCTCATGGTTGTTGGCAATCTTTGGTGTTCCTTGGCTTGTAGAAACATCATTTCAATCTCTGCCTCTGTCATTACATGTAATTCTTCTTGCCTCTCCTCTGTGTCTCTGTGTCCAAACTTCTCTTATAAAGAGACTAGTCATTGAATTTAGGGCCTGTCCTATCCTTGTATGACTGTATCTTAACTTGAACACATCTGCAAAGACCCTATTCCCAAATAAGGTCACATTCAAAATACTAGAAGTTAGGACTGGAACATATCTTTTTGGGTGACCCAATTCCACCTACCACACTGAATTTCTTTCTTTCTTTCTTTCTTTCTTTCTTTCTTTCTTTCTTTCTTTCTTTCTCTCTCTCTCTCTTTCTTTTAAAAGATTTTATTTATTTATTCATGAGAGACACACACACAGAGAGAAAGAGGCAGAGAGAAAGAAGCAGGCTCCATGCAGGGAGCCTGATGTGGGACTCGATCCCAGGACCCCAGGATGGCCCTGGGCTGAAGGCAGCGCTAAACTGCTGAGCCACCTGGGCTGCCCAAAAAATAAGTTTTAAAGAGAGAACAGAAAGAGCTGAAAAGAATTACTCAGAGGAGCATAAAATGTCATGCCACCTACTCACACAACTGCCACCTTGCCCAACCTTGGCCCTCTGACTTACTGCCCTGCCAGGATCCTGCCTCACTGTAGTAGAGATCACTTGGAAACACGCAGGTCTAACTACATCCCTCAGGGTTCAGGCCCAAGAGAGAAAAACATAGAGATGCTCCTTCTAATGTTACCCAAGTTCTGAGTGACAAATCCTCATTTCCTGACCCTGGATGCTCTTCATCCAGGATAACGGACATTGTAAATATCCATCCATTCCAGGGGATGTCTTGTCCCCCACACCCCTGAAAAGGGACAGATTCAATAGATTCTCTCAAAACATAGTCACCTACCATTACTCTAAGAGATACACAAACGGTGGGAAAGGACAGGTTCAGTGAGCTTTCTAAAAGATCCCAAACCCCCCAGTATGTCCCCATCATTACACAGTGTTCCTTAACCAGCTATTATAAACTTTGAGAGAAGGATCTGTGTTTGTCTCACTTATTGTTCTATCCCCAGTAGCTACCACAGAGGCTGCTGCATAGTAGGACCGTGATAAACATGTACAGATGAGGCAGCTAGAGCCCAGTTAGGACTGGGACATGCTAGAGATCACATACAGAGTTGATGGCTGAGTTAGGGCTCCAGCCCAGGACCTCTTCTATCGCCTGATCCCCCAACTTAGCTGAACCTGTTTAGCTAAGCTAATCAGTAGGTAAAGCCCAAACTTGTCTTGCCTAAACTACTGCAATTCTGATCTCCCTACCATTATTTCTCCATACAGTTTTTTTTTTTTTAAGATTTTATTTATTCAGGGATCTCTGGGTGGCGCAGCGGTTTGCTGCCTGCCTTTGGCCCAGGGCGTGATCCTGGAGACCCGGGATCGAATCCCACATCGGGCTCCCGGTGCATGGAGCCTGCTTCTCCCTCTGCCTCTGTCTCTCTCTCTCTCTCTCTCTCTGTGACTATCATAAATAAATAAAAATTAAACAATTAAAAAAAATTATAAAAAAAAAAAAGATTTTATTTATTCAAGAGAGACACACACAGAGAGGCAGAGACACAGGCAGAGGGACAAGCAAGCCTCCTGCTAGGAGCCTGATGTGTGACTCGATCCTAGATCCAGTATCACGCCCTGAGCTGAAGAGACACTCAACCGCTGAGCCACCCAGGTGTCCCCTCTATACAGTTTCTAAATCTTAAATCATTCAGGCATGAGCGCATGTGCACGCGCGCACACACACACACACACACACACACACCTGTAGACTCTCTGACCCATCAGTCTTTTGCATGACCTATTAGAGAGCATCCCTTGTCTGATTCCTTCCCACCAGTGTGGTCTTGACCTCACATTTTAACCTTCAGGCATGACCCCTTCTCATGCCTATCTTGTTTATTCAGAAAACTCCCATTCCCTCTTGAAGACCGAGCTCAAAATC
This sequence comes from Vulpes lagopus, assembly GCF_018345385.1. Lineage (NCBI taxonomy): Eukaryota > Metazoa > Chordata > Mammalia > Carnivora > Canidae > Vulpes > Vulpes lagopus. The sequence continues at coordinate 69,477,582 of NC_054829.1, forward strand.
ACCTGCCTTTGTAAAATGTTCTTTGACACTCTCTCTCAAGCTCAGTTCCCAGTGTTGCCATAGCAACATGCCATTTCTGCCTTTTGGACAGTTCAGATAAAATCACCTCATTCTCATCCCTGGGGAGGAAGGCTGCCCCTACTAGTGACTGGTTTATCTGCTCCTCCACAGTAAAGCCCCAGGGTGATGCCCACAGGGTTTGGCATAGAGTAGGGGCCATGGGGGACATTGTGAGGATTTGGCTAAGTGAGCGATGAGACACTGAGGCCACTACAACAGCTCCCAAAAAAGCAGCCAAACCCCTTTTACCCTTCCCACATCTGGAATTTCCAGGATTTTTTTTTCTGTAACTTTCCTCAAGAGAACTGAGATTATCTTAGCAGCAAAACAGCCAGGTGAGGAGAGAGATGGGTTGCAGTGTCAAAAATGTGTGTCCCCAGGGCTCAGTGGGTTAAGTGTCTGCCTTCAACTCAGGTCATGATCCTAGAATTCTGAGATCAAGCCCTACATCAGGCTCCCTGCTCAGTGGGGAGTCTGCTTCTCCCTCTTCTGCTCCCTTTGGTTATGCTCTCTCTCTTTCTGTCAAATACATAAATAAAATATTGAAAAAAAAAGAGTCTTAAAAAAAATGTGTGTGCCCTTCCCCTCCCCTAAGAACACTTTTCTAGGTGGCCTCACCCAGGACAGCCCAGGCAAGATCTGTGAGAAGGTGGTGGGGAGCTGTTTTAGAGTTTGAAATGGGAAGGAGCACACAAATGACTCTAGTTCTCAAGCATTCTTCTGTTGAGTAATTACCTAGGGCACTCTTTAAACTGCAGATACCAGGGTACCTGGGTGAGGCAGGCAGTCCAGTCCATTAAGCATCCAACTCTTGATTTCAGCTCCTGTCATGATCTCTGGGTCCTGGAATCAGCCCAGCATCAGGCCCCACATTTACACAGAGTCTGCTTGTCCCTCTCCCTCTGCTACTCCCCTGCTCTCTCACTCTCAAATAAATATATAAATAAAATGCTTTTTTTTTTTTTCCAAAATGTAGATACCTGGACCCTGCCCCCAGAGAATATCATTGAGTATGTCAAAGTTTGCCTAAGAATCTGCATTAAGGGATCCCTGGGTGGCGCAGCGGTTTGGCACCTGCCTTTGGCCCAGGGCGCGATCCTGGAGACCCGGGATCAAATCCCACGTCGGGCTCCCGGTGCATGGAGCCTGCTTCTTCCTCTGCCTGTGTCTCTGCCCCTCTCTCTCTCTCTCTCTCTCTGTGACTATCATAAATAAATTTTAAAAAAAATTTAAAAAATTAAAAAAAAAAAAGAATCTGCATTAAAAACCAAAACAGGGGCACCTGGCTGGCTCAGTCAGAGCTTGCAACTCTTGATCTCAGGGTTGTGGGTTTGAGCCCCCCACATTGGGTGTAGAGATTACTCAAAAAATAAAATCTGAAAACAACAACAACAACGAAACAAAACAAAAAAATTTTCCCAGTGATTCAAATGCAAGAAATCTTCAGACCACACTTTGGGAAACCCTGGCCAAGAAAATCTTTTTTGGCACCAGCTAAAGATCTGGCCTCTTCCTCTCTCTCTCTCTCTCTCTCAACTCCAGCCTCAGCGACCTGGATGTCTATAGGGATCCTGCGAAGAGACAATGACCCTGGGAGGCAGACCCACATCAGGATTCCAATAGGAAGAGGGGTTAAGCCTGTAGAGTGTGGGCCCAGAGGGCAGAACAAGCCCCACAGGGAAGCAGACATCAGCTCAACCCAGGAAGACTTCCAAGGCAGGATCCACTGTATCACGCCCAGCTTCAGGCCTACCTTCTAGTGGGAAAGCTCCCACCATCCTTGGATAACTCTAAATTCCCTGGCATGGATACAAGTTCCCTCAGAATCCAGCCCTGCTTACTTCTCCAATCCTTTAGTCTCCAGCTGTCAGAACTTAGTCTATATCCCATCCCCACCAAACAGAACCTCTCCTGCTCCTCCAAAATGTCAAGCCTTCAATTCCTTAGCCTTCCTTGTTTGCCTCTCTCCTCCAGGATTTGACCCATTCTGGTAGCTCTGTCTAACCTGCCCGTCCCGATCCTGTCACCCTGTAATTAATTCCCTCTAACCCCACAGCTAGATGACATGTCCCTGATCTCTGCTCCTTCTATACCCCATATTAAAATTATTTACTGCGGGGGATCCCTGGGTGGCTCAGCGGTTTAGCGCCTGCCTTTGGCCCAGGGCGCGATCCTGGAGTCCTGGGATCGAGTCCCGAGTCGGGCTCCCGGCATGAGCCTGCTTCTCCCTCCTCCTATGTCTCTGCCTCTCTCTCTCTCTCTCTCTCTCTCTCTCTCTCTATGTCTATCATAAATAAATAAATAAATAAATCTTTTAAAAAAAGAGAGCGAGAGAACTATTGTCTAAAAAAAAAAAAAAATATTTACCGAACCCCCCCCCTCCACAACAAGACCTATACAAGAAATATTTACTGGGGCGCCTGGGTGGCTCAGTCAGTTGAGCAACCACCTTTTGATTTTGGCTCAGGTCATGATCTCAGGGTCATGAGACTGAGCCTTGGGTCATGTTCCACGTTTAGTGGGAGTCTGCTTGAGATTCTCTCTCCCTGTCCCTCTGCCTTTCCTGCTGCTCATACTCTCTAAATTAATTAATTAATTATTTTTAAAAGTTTTTTTTTTTTTTTAAAGAAATACTTATCCAGTTGAACTGTTCTGTTTTTGGGTTTTTTGTTTTTGTTTGTTTGTTTGTTTGTTTGTTTTTTAAGAGACTGAATGCACCAGCCAGGCATCTTGAGCAGCAACCAGATGGAAGGGGGTGGGGAGAAGGTATCACCCTGGTTTTCTGGTCCTTCAATCCAGTGTCTGTCACACCTGCCTCTGAAAATATAGGTACTTGCCAGGCTGGACTGGACCCACTGGGCATAGAGAGGTCCCCTCAGCCTTAGGTGAGGCAAGTCTCTTGAGTACTAATTCCCTGAATATCTTTTGAGTATGGCCCCCTGCAACCAGGTCTCACCAGCTTAGCCTGGTGGTACTCCATCCTTACTTCGTGCCAGGCTCCAGGGGAGCAGGGCAGACAAGGTCTGAGTCTCCCCAACCCACTAGCTGATCCCATAGCCTGTCATTTGGGGTAAACCAGGTTTCCAACCCTGGCCTGTCAGTGGTAACATGTGGGTGTACCTGCAAGAGAGGCCAGGAGATCATACAATGCCCTGAGCCAGGGCAAGTGGTAGCTAAAGCTGCTGGAGAGCTGCTCGGTTTCCAGTCTACCTCTGAAGCACAGTTCTTTCCAGGTCTTCACAGCCCCCAGAGGTGGGAGAATCCAGTGTAGATGGATCCATGCCAGCCCTCCCTCACCCCCAACCCTACTCCAAGGAGATAGGCCTGGGTGGGGCCTGAGCCCCGGGGGTCAGGGTATCTGAAGGTGCCCAGGAGTATGGTGTTCATCCTGCTAGTTGATTAGCTATGTAACCCCTTTCCCTCTCTGAGCCTGGGATTTCTCCTCTACAAATGAGGGAGAGAGACTAGACTGGTGTTTCGTGATCTTGAATCAGGATTATCTGAGCGGCAGCAAGAGAAAGGAACTTGAAAACACACAAGTCCCTGGGCACCATCCCAAAGCTCCTAAAGGAATCTGAACCCACGTGGAGAAGAGGCCTCCTCCAGCCCTGGACCCCAACCTCACCCCAGCTGGGGAGTCTCTGGAGTCCCTCCAAATCTTCCCCAGCACCCCTCCACTGAGAAACTCTTTGGGATACAACCTTTAAGCCTTCTTGAGCCAGGGCTAGAGTAAGCTGCCCCATCTCTCTCTCTCCAAAAACTTCTGGAGCCTGAAGCACTAGTAAGTGAGCAGTTTATTATCCATCAAGTTGTCCCCAGCCTCCCAGCACCGTGGCCTGTACACAACTAGACACAGCCTTCACTCCAGTTTCAGTCTGTCCTTGCACCTGGCCTCGGGCCCCACTCCCATCCTAGTCCTCCAAGGCAGCACCAGGCCCAAGGGCCACACCTCAGCTAGGGGAAGGGGAGAGGAGGCAAAAGCTGGAGAAAGGAGCCAGGTTGGCCCCAAGCTTCTGGAACCACCACCCTGGGATGAAGGGAAAGTGGGCAAGGCTGGGGGAAGCTGGGGTTGCCAGGCGATGCTTCAGGCAGGAGGCTCTTCTCCAGGAGGTGCAGGGAAGCCACTCAGGTCTCGGCCAATGATCTCACTCACTGTAAAGGAGGGGCAGTTGAACAATTGGGCTAGGGACTGGTTCCCTCCTTTTCCAGAGACCCCCAATCCATTCCAGGCAGGCCTCAGTCTAGGATGCCTCTAGGGTCCTCCTCCACTGGCTTCTCTTCCACTGGGCCTCAGTTCCCCCAATGTGTCTTGATATCTGGTCCCAATCAAATCTCGCTCAGTTCCATCCATGTGGGTTCCCAGGCCCCCATCCCAGCCCTTTCCTGCTGGCTTGGCCTACAAGGTTAGGGCAGTTGCTGTCAGCAGGGCTGCAGGTATGTGTAGTCAGGAGTAAGAAGGAGACACAAAATAACAAGGCTCCTCAACACCAATCCTGACCACAATCACTATGTGCAGGGGAGAGCTGAGGAAGGGAAAGCATGCTTGACTGGGACCTCTGCAACCCCCTGCCCCTCTCTGAAATTCAGTGCCTAAATCCACAAATTGAGGGAGCTATGCTAAATGAGCTGGAAAGTGCTTCTAGCCCTGAGATTTTGTGATCTGGGGCAGAGGGCAGAGGCAGAAGGGCTGGGGCAGGTTTTCCATGCACCCTTTGAAACTGAGTTTAACTGGATTCAGGTGGCCACATGCACCGAGCACTTGCCTCCTGAGACCCTCCGACTGGCCCTGAGGGACCGAGGATGCCCCATCTCTGGGAAGCCAAACTCCAGCCCTCAGCAAACATGCAGAGCAATCTCTTGCACACATTCACACTCGAAGCCCCCAGTCGCACACCCACCTTCCTCCAGCGTGATACCCTGGATAGGGACATTGTCTCGGAAGCCGCTGCCGTAGCCACCCCTGGATTTCTCCTGCTCCGGAGCCCCCTCCCCAGGGCCATAGCTTGGCCCTACCTCATTGTATCCCTCAGCAGGTGGGGGGTGAACACCACTCTGGGGAGGGAATGGGCCTTCAAGCGGTGGGGATGAAGGCAGTGGAGGCCGAAAGGGGGCTGGAGGAGGGAATGGCAGCCCCAAGGGAAATGGGGAGCCCCGTCCTCCATAGGGGTCACTAGGGAAGGGCCGGGGAAGGAAGGAAACGGGAGGTGGGCGGGCACAACCTGTGGCACCCCCGGTCTCAGGGAACATCCGCAAGCCAGGTCTGTAGGACGGTGGGGGCCCCGTCTGGGGGTACAGAGGGGGTGTGCCATAGCTGAAGCCTTCTGACAGGTAAGGAGTTTCATAAGCAGGGTCTTCATGGGGATAGGAGGGGTAAGGGGGCCTGGGTGGTGAGAAGTCCATGTCAGTGCCAAAGGGGGGGCCAGGTGCTGAAGGGAAGCTGCGGAGAGATGAGTCCGGTAAAGGCTCCTCCTTGAAGATCACTAGGCAAAAGGTAAATCAGGAGAATACGCTGGTGAGAGGGCCAACAGTCTCCCCACTACAAAACCTCCAACCATGTCTCCGTCCCCAGGCTTCAGTCCTCCCGTGGCCCCTCATGATGGGGCACTGCATGTCTCTCGCCCCTGCCTCAGCTTCCCACACCCCCACCTCCCAAACCCCCACCATGGGCCATCCTAGAGCGTACCAGGCAGGAACTTGAAACTCTGGGTAGGACTGCGCTTCCTCCGCCCGTTGGAGACATAAAAGTAGACCTGGACCGGCCGGGATACCCGCTTGTTGCTGTACTCGGGGACAGTCAGGGTCAGCGTCACCTGGGAAAGAGCACAGGATGAGCCAGGGAGCCCTCAGGGATCCAGGCTCAACCCAGCCCTTCCAAGGACCCAAACTCCATCTCCTCACTTTTTTTCATTTGTGTAACATCAAATTCATTCCCTAGAGATGAGCCTGCTTCTACAGTAGCCAGGCCACCTCCTCCAGCAAAGGTAGCTTCTGGACTCCATTCCCATGGGTAAGAGACATAGTGGGGAGTTTCCTGACTTCTCCCACTACCCACCCAGGATTGGTGCCCTAGTGACATTGGTACCTCATTGCTCTGCAACCGGTTCACCGTGGCCTCCTCCTCCCATTGCAGCTTTCCATCTGTGCAGGAGGAACACAGAGCTCCAGCCCAGCTCCCAGCCCCTTCCCTCTGCCCCCCTGCCATTTCTCCTCCTGCTAGAGCAGAGGCCAGACTCAAAAGTCCCCTACGGGGCCTGGCTCACAGAGGAGCCCACTGCTTGTTTATTCAATTGGATGGAAGAGGTAGCAAACAGAAACCAAGAGACATGGCAAGGCCAGCCCAGGAACCAGAGAGAGTTCATGATGGAGACAACTCTTGAACCCTCCCATCCAGCTCCAAACATCCCCTCCCATGATAGTACTGGGAGGAAGTTCAAGGGTAGGAAAGGGTCCTAGCTTGAAGGAAGGCAATGAGATAAGACCCCATTCTCAAGATCCAGGACCTCTGAACCTGCTTCGATGTAGTCTCAGGGTGCTATATTGAGTGTAGGGGCTGGGGCTCCTGATGGGCAAAGTTAGGGGAGATTGGTGGTTTTACCTGGACCCCTCGGTCTTCCCTTCTCCAGCCCTGCAGCTGACCTGAGGCGCTTCACAGGCTTTGTAATCATGGCTGTGCCACCAGGGCCATAACTCAGGAGGGTTTCAGGAGTGGTGAGGGTATAAGTCCCCTCTTCCCTTCTCTTTACAGCCCATCCACATGGGAGTAAATTATGTCAAAGCTGACTCCCCTTTAATAAAACGAATGTGGACTTCTTACATCTGTTCATCATCTTGAGTATTTTTATTTATTTATTTATTTTTTTTAAGTAATCTCTACACCCAGTGTGGGGCTGGAACTCACAACTCCGAGACTAAGAGTCACATGCTCTACTGACTGAGCCAGCCAGGCGCCCCTCTCTTGAGCATTTGAGATTGCTGCTATACCCATCTCCCTATGGGAATCAGGACAATGGGAAGGGCAATCTATCTGTTCTCTGTTACAGGTAAGGCTCAGCTTGTTAGTTTAGTGACAGTGCCAGAGATCTTTCACCCCGTGGGTACTCACCAGGGCCCCTCTCAATGAACACCACCTTGGAGTCTGGCAGGAAGTTGGAGCCAGTGAGCACTAGTTCCTCTCCTCCTCTCACAGAACAGGCACTGGGGCTGTATGCCTCTACCTGGGGCAGCTCCTGGGCTGAGCGCTGGGCTGCAGAGTAGTGCAGGAAAGAAGCTGGCTGGGCTGTGTACCAGAGGACAGCCTCCTCTGCAAACCCCTCCGCCCTTGGAGTAACTGCCACAGGACCCTGGAGGAATCCTCCCCAGTAGCAGACACACAAGGAAATCAACAGTGTCCCTGGGGTCACACAGACCAGGTAAGGAGCCTGGACAGAGAGAGATGAACAAGGTCACCTAAGGCCAGAGTTACCCAAACAAGTACACAGAGCCACCCAGGGACAGATGGAGGACAAGGCCACTCTAGTCCAGCCCAGAGACAGAGTGTGCAGCGGAGACAAATTAGAACACTGCCTCCACCTCCTCCATAACAGAAATAAGTGCTGAGGGCTCCATGGGACAGACAGGACACAGAACACGATGCAGAAGATGTAGGAAGCCAGACAGACCGGCAGAGAAGGAGTGGCAAGAGACATAGAGCTGGCACAGGGCCTCTTTGCTCACAGCATTCAATGGGCACTGATGCTGTCTGCACCGAGACGACCTTCCCGCTGCCTTGGGGCACGTGCACCCGGAAGACAAGCCGCACACGTGTGTTCTTGCGCCCAATGTCTGTCTCCCCCTTCCGCAGCTCAATGTCTGAATTCCGGAGCTTTAGGATTCCAGCACAGTCAATGCTGAAGGCAGAGAGTGGAAGGCAAGCCCCCTAGCTGAAGCCAGAAGAGTGATGCCTCCACAAGAGGGAAGCCCCCACCCTTCATCCAAAGCCCTGAATGACTTCCTCTGGGAGCCTGAGGGGAGTGATTTTTCTAATCACAGGTGGTCTGTCCAAGGTGCTCCCTAGCCCCCAAAGTCCTCTTCTAGATGGTGAGAAGCCTGCAACCTCCTCCTAGAGGTGAGGTCTAGCTCTTCTGGGAAGAGGAAGAGTGGTCCTAGCTTAGACCTCATGGAGAGGGTTGGCGCGAAAGCCTGAAAACTGAGGGGAAATGAATTGGGGACCTACTTGGCTGCCATGTTGTTCTCAGGAAGCAAGGTCATCTCCAACACTTTGGTACCACTGACTACAGCTTCATAGCTAGCCGTGGCCACCATCTTGCCCGTGATACGGTGCACCTGATAGAAGGCATGAGGCCGCAGGTTCCTTTCATCTGCAGTGCCAATGAACATCTGGAGGGTCAGTGGCTTCTCACTGTAGCCTAGGAGCTGGCAGAGGGAAGAGAGAGGCCACCCAGTTGAAATCCCCCACTGTCTCATCCTCCAGCCATCCCTGGGTTTTCAGTCTACCAGGGGATGAGGATGGTGAAAGATAAAGGATATCCTGAAAAGGATTGGGGGTAGGGGGTGGAGATTGGGCACCAGCTGTGGAGAAAACGTGGCCTGGAGTTCACAGTGTTATTCTTGGAATAAGGCCCAAACTGGGCTGGGCAAAGGGGAAAAATCTTCCAAGAGAGACTGGCCCAACTCAACAGACAACCTAACTCCCAGTGAACTTTGGCCTCAGCCTAACCCAGCCCCCACATCTGGCACGCCACCATTTTCCAGAGTAGACAGAAGGCTGGTGTCCCATGGGAAGAGTGGTGGGGGTGGGGTGGAGGGACAGAGGAGTAGAAAGTATATCCGGGTCCTTGAAATGCACCCTTCCTGCCATAACTCCAGCCCCTCCCCCAGGCCGCCTGCAGGGTCATTGCTGAGGAGTGTGGGAAAGGGCACTGCCATGGGTCAGCCCAGCTGGAGCCCATCTGCAGGGATCTGGGACTGGAGAAGAGAAAGGCTATGGGGCCTGCCCCCTGCCCCTTACCTTGACTACAGGGTGACCACCAGGGGCAGCTTTGACAGCTCCTCGGCTGCCCTCAGTCTCATAGTGGGCCCGGTGGTGGGCTCTAGGCTGCACCTCAATCCTCAGCTCCAGCTGCTCATACTGGCTGGGCAGAGGCCAGTCCAGCGGGGGTAAGGCAGAGGTCCTGGATAGGAGAAGAGCACTGAGCATCTGCAGCCCCAGACTCCAGTCAGAGAAGCACTGCGCCCAGCTCCCTGCGATGTGAGGGAGGAGGGGGTGTGGGTGTGGGAGAGAGGAAATCACAGCAGAAATAAAACAGTCCAAAAACCCAGAAGCAACGGGAGAGAAGACACAGCCCTCTCAGGGTCCCTTGAGATGAGGGCATGGAAGATGGCAGCAGGCCTGAGAATCCCTTTTTTCCAGCTCTGAGCACAAGGTTTGGGGTGACAAGGGTTCATTCATCCGGATACAGAAGTGAACCTAGACCTGATCCTAATCCTAATCCCCAGACCTGGATAGGAAGAGTCAAGTAAAGAAATACCACTTCAAACTAGAAAAGTCCTCAGAGGTTCATCCCTTTGTTTTTTAAATAAAGAAACTGAGGCCCAAGGAGTTAGAATCCAGCAGGCCAAGCAAGCCAGTGACTGACAGAAGCCAAGATTGTTTCCAGCACCTTTTCTACTAGTTGGGCCTGGATAGGTTAGTTCCAGAAATTTGGGGGTTACAGATGGGCAATTTTCCTGCATTGAGCTCGAAGACATCCTCCAGGTGGTGGCTGGCAATGTCTGGAGACACTTTGGGTAGTCACAGCTAGAGGAAGGGTGTCACTAGTGTCTAGTAGTCAGAGGCCAGGGATGCTGCTAAGTCATCTGTGACCACCACAGCCCCATCCAATCATTATCCTGTTCAAAATATCATCAATAGTGCTGGGGGTGTGAAACCCTGCCCTACAAGAACCCAGGGGAACAGGCATTCAGGTTTTCCTCCCCAGGAAATTTTCCTGGATGGAGCCAGCTCCATCTGACATCCCAAGATTTAGGATTATTGAAGCTGGCAGGGTTCTTTGAGAGTGAAAGGAGTGCAAGAACTGCAAGAACTGCTTATTTTCATCTGAATCCTTCCTTTGACTTGCCAGCTATTTTATTCAAATTAGCAGCTATCCTTTTAATCAATAAATCTGGGCCCTAGAAATTAAAGTGAGAGAAGGGAGACTTCCTGCCACCCGGCATAAGGCTGAAATCCAGCCAAGTTCAAGCCCAGCCAGTGCCAACACAGAGCTGGGGGGGGTGGGGGGGGGGACACTGGAGGCACTCCTTCTTCACCTAAGTGATCCTTCTGGGTGGTGGGAGGTTTTACCTCATTGGTCCACAGGGAGTGATTGTCCTTTTGCAAATTATGTCTGGAGGGGGTGGGGTTTTGATTTTGTTTTGTATTGTCTTTTAATTCTCCCCAAAACCGGAAAAATGGCAGCAGTCAAGCTGGTCTCAGATTCTCTTTCGAAATACCAAGGGCACAGAACCAGGACCTTTCTTGAAACCCATCCCTTGACTTTCCTGCTCCCTCAGTGGGATGGCTGGAGACACGGGTGGTGCCAGGCACAATCCTCACCTGAAGATGGGGCTGTGTCCCCCAATCCGGGCCTTGGACCAAGCCAGTGGGGAAGGCACTGCCAGGTAGTCCATGCCGGCCACCTCCTTCCGAGGACCCCCGGAAGGAGCCGCAGCCTCCTCAGCTCCTGACTGCAGCTTCCCATTGCACGGGGCAGGCTCCTCAGACCGAGGCAGGGCCACTGCCTGCTCGCTGGAAGTCCGCCGGGTCTTCTGCGGGATGCTCTCCGCAGGTGGGGCTCCCACGTAGTCAAAAGGACCGGGGGAGCCAGGGTCCCGAGCCAGAGGCAGTGGGGGTGGTGGAGGTGGCTCGGGCCCCTCCTCCCCCAGGCTGCCGCGGCGGGACAGAGCTGGGGAGGCTGAAGACGGGGTTCCGGAGCTGGAATAGCGGCGCTTGCCACATGGAGAGGCGGGCCGTGGGGAAGCCGGGGTGGGCCCAGGAGCGCTGAGGAGTAGCCAGCTATCCTCTGGCCCCCGGCCTCCGGGGCTCGGACCGTACAGGTTCCAGGGGTCGTCGGGGGTCCATGGCCTGGGGGAGGCCCGAGGCGAGGGCAAGGGGGAGCCCAGGCCAAAGCGGGAGGCCGCCTCATTCAGCTCAGACTCCACCTCGTCGCAGGCTGCATACAGGGCGGCCTCGTCTGAAGCGTCGGAGAAGAAGCTCCACGAGGACAGGCTGCTGCTGCCAGGGCTGGGGCTGAAGAAGGGGCCCCCGCCCTGGCTCCCTGTCTCTCGGTAGCCCCCAAAGCCTTCCGGCGGGGGGTAATCCCTGGGGGAGCCGTCTCCCCAGGCATCCGGGTTGTCCTCCAGCGTGGCCGGCGGGTCAGGCGTGGGAGAGATGGAGGTGATGCGGATGCTGGGGCATTCAAGAACACGGCCTCCCCCAGCCCCCCCGGAGGCCCCTCCCGGCCCCCCCAGCCTCACTGACCGGGCCGGCTGGCTCTCCCAAGTGCCAGGTGAGGGGGCCGGGCGGGGTGGTGGCGAATGCATGCCAGGCCGAGGGGGTGGAGGCCGGGGAATGCCAATAGGGGCAGCGCCATAGGGAGGGGGCTCCCCCAGGGCCAGGCGGCAGCATGGCGGGGCGTCCTCTGAGTCCAGCTCTGTCAAAATGGGAAGGGAGGGGGACAGAGAGAGGGATGCCACGGGACATGGGGACAAAGAGAAGCAGGTGAGACGTCTGGGTCCCTGGAGTGACCTGCCCTCCAAGTCCTCTATGCCACCCCCTCCTCAGCACAGGTTCCTAGGTGCCTTTCAGAGCCACGAAGACAAAAACAAAGTTGGACTCGAGGAGTACAGGGATCCAGACGTCCCAGGCCTTGAGCCCCTGGCCCTGGGACCCGGGGTACCAGACGGGGCGGGTCTTAAGGTGAGGGAGCCGGCCGGCCGGAGAGGGGCTGGAGCTGGGCCTGGAGGCGTGTTTAGGGAGGCGCTGGGCTGGGCTGGGGGCGACTCACACATGAACCCAATTAGCAGCGGTTCCCAAACCCCCAAACGGTGCTGGCAGGAGCCCCAGTTGCCATCGCAACGGTGGCCAAGGGGGGGGCGCCGGGGCTGTGGCGACGAGGGGAGGCGGCTCCTCCCTGGCTCCCCCCATCTGGCGGCAGGGGTGCGGCGGAGGGGATGCGGCGTGCCGGGCCGGCCCCGGGAGGGGGCGCGGGCAGCGCGGATTCCGTGAGAGCCGCGGCCGCCGCCCCCGGCTCCGTCCCCGCCAGCTGCCTCTCCCTGCGGCCGGCGGGGGGGGGGGGGGGGGGGAGGGGCGCCGTGGCGGGGCCCGGGAGCTCCCCCAGCCCGCGGCGTCGGGTCCGCCGGCCCCGGGCCCGATCCGCCGGCCGCAGGCTCGGGGCCCCCCTGCCCCTGACGGCGCCCGGGGCTCTCGCGGCCGCTCTTGCCCCCGCGCCCCATCCCAGTGACAGACGGCCCAGCCGAGAGGCGGCGCGCAGCCAACGGCACCCCCGCCCCCACCCCAGTCACGACCTAAAAAGGAGAAAGTGGTGCCCGGCCCCCAGCCCCACCGCCTCAGACCCCGGAGCCCCGCGACTCCCCTCCACCTCCCAGGCCCTCATCCTCCACCCCAGGCTCGCCGCCCTAAAATCCCCAGACTCGGGGTCCCCGGGCCCTTCCTTCGCTGACCCCAAGGCCCCCTTCCCAGCCCCGCACTAACCTTCCCCCGACCCCCCCGCGCCCAGCGGGGGGGTCTCCTTTTCCTCCCCGAACACCAGCTTAAATTCCAGCTCCTCATCCTCGCAGCTCGCTGCCCCCATGGAGCCGGCCAGAGCCCCCAGGTCCCGGCCTGGGTGGGAGGGGGGAGCTCAGGAGGCTGCCGTATCTTCACCCGTGGCTCCCTCCCTCCCCTTCTCTGAGACGCCCCCTCCTCCGCCGCTGCCTCCTCCCTCCGGACGCCCCCTCGTTATTATAGAAACTTTTCCAAACTTTTTTCCCCAAACTTCTTCAAAGCGCCCCCCCCAGCCTGTCCCTGATTGGCTGCCCGGGATGCTCCAGCCCCTCCTCCAGGGATGAGATGAGAAAACCACGCGCCCCTCGTCCTCCCCCACCCTCCCTCCCTCTGTCCTCGCTCCGGTCCCTCCCCTTAGAAAAAAGAGAGAGAGAACAAAACTGAATTGGAGAACGGTCCCTCAAGCGTGGTGCGACCGTACTGCAGCTTATTGGCCCGCACTCGTGACAATCACATCCCGCAGGGTGCGCTCCACCACGCACACCCCCAGCTTGGTCTAAGTTCGGGGGCTCCGGGTCCGAGCGCCTTAAAGCGGCCCCTTCCTGGGCTCATCGTGCAGAGAAGCCCCGGGATACCCTTTCTTAAGTTCTAAAGAGTTGTGCAACCGGCCACTCTCCAGGAAGGACACCTCTCCTCCCCTTTCGCTCCACGCCTGGAGGCCCAGCGGGCTCTGGGGTTCAGAGTGGCTGCGGGCTGCTCGGAAAAGGAAAAGGTCATCCCTCGCCTGAGGCCGCCCTGCGTCGGCTCTCTGGAAGCCCTGCCGAGTCAGCCCTTCCAGCCACCGTCTCTCCCCGACCCTCAAAGGTGAAGACCTTTTAGGCGTCTTGGGGCGCTGTGCAAAGTCCATAGCCCCTTACTGGGCGGTGATCCAGGCCGGGCTTTACCGCTGCCCCGGTCCCAGCCACCCAGAGGGGCCATTAATTAGCCGCCAAGGGAAGTCGGCTCCCTCCTCCCTAGAACTGTAGTCTGGAATGAATCTTCGATCCGAGCATCCCGCTCCGACTAGCCTGGGGAGTCCCAGCCAGGTTTTCTAAGAGCCCGGAGCCCGGCGACCGTGCGGGCCTCAGGGTTGGACACCTGTCACCTGGGCGAGGGGAGGAAGGAAGACTTGGACTGGAGTTTCCTGGAAGGGCAGGCCTGGTGGGGCCCCGCTGAGAGAGAGAGAGAGAGAGAGAGAGAGAGAGAGAGAGAGAGCTAGAGCGGAGGTCCTCGACTCGGAAGCCGCACCGGGGGTGGGAGGTACCATGTCGCCCCCCACCCCCGGCACCAACCCCGGAGGTCTACTTCACACCTCTCTAACCGGCTGCAGCGGCCTTTACCCTAAATCCCTCCAGCTCAGGGCTGCGCCCCCAGCGGCGCTCCAGACCCGCAACTCAAGGGTTAAGTCCAGGCCCTCGGGTCAGACGTTTACAAACACTCGGGAGCCGGGCGGGGACCGCGCCCGTTACTCTAATGAGAAACAGGCTCTGCCGGGCCGAGAGGAAGAGGGGAAGAGGGGAAGAGGGGAAGAGGGGAGGGCTGGCCCAGCGAGCCGGAGCTCCGCAGCGGCCGAGGCGGCTCCCCTCCCTTCCCTCCCGTCCTCCCGCTGGCCCGCCCTGGGGACCCCCCCCGCCCCCGGGGACCCCTGTGACGTGCGGAGCTGCTCCGGCTGGGAGCCCGGGACCGCGACGCTGGAGGGGGCGGGGACTGGAGGCCAGGCCGGCGGGGAGAGAAGAATGTTCCGAGGCCGAGCGGGGAGGCGGCCTGGTTTGATTTTCCTTTCTCCACCCCCACTTCGGTTGGTCTCCTCAGGTTACATTTCCCTTCCAGTTTCATCTCGGAAATAAAGGAAGGAGACCCACGAGGAGGAGAGCAAGGAACACCCTGATTCCCGCGACCAGCCTCCACCCAAGAGGAGGGTGCCGAGGGAGGAGGGCAGCGGAGGCTGGAGGGGCACGCGTAGAGACCCTAATCCAGCCCCTGCTTCCCCGCACGCCGCCCAGCGCCCCCCCTCCGCTGCACAAGCAGACGTGCACATTCTTTTCAAATGTCATATTTCCTTTGATCCTGGGCAGCGTTTCTCCATGTGTCTGGCTCAGCTCCTGCCCAGCCAGCCACCTCCCCCTCTCACCCGCCTTTGTATATTTTCCTGGAGAACCCTCCCCTCCTAGCATCTGGAAGGCCCCGAGGGCTGGCGTCGGCACACACAGCCCTGGCGACTCGGGCCTCGCCTCCCAGTGACTCAATTTCCCCTCTGCGGGTTTTGGGCGGGGGTAAGGAGGGGAACAGAGGGGAGAGTTGTTGAGCGCAAAAGTGGTACGAACGAGCCTGAGGACCGCGCAGAGTGCCAAGCTCCTCTCCGGGGCGGTGGAGGGGGGCATCCCCTGGAGTCTGAAAACCCTCCGATCTGTCTGGGCTGCGGCAAAGGGATGGAATTTATGACTTCTGCAACGTCCTGCCTGTGGAAAAGCGGGTATTTGTAGGTTTAGGTTGCCCTACGCTTCTGCTTCCTGGCGACCGCAAAGACCCAGCCACCCTCCCCTCCGGCTGTCCCAGGTTTCTCGCCCGCCGAGCCTTTGTCCTCGCTCCGCTGCCCCCTAGCGGGCAAACCTGAGCACAGCCCTGCCATCTCACCTTGTGCTGGTGCAGCGCTTTGCCTTCCGCTCTCGGCACTTGGAGGGCTGATTCCGCGGCCTTGGTGACGGACGATATTATTTTTTTAAATACACAGATACATTCTCCTTGTAAACTATTCAAGCCATGCAAAACTATATAGCAAACCGTGATAGACCACTATTTTGTAGACGTTTATCAGCATATACGCACACACACCTACTCTTTTCGGGAACATGAGACCGTAGCTACAAGCATTTTCCTCCACTTGGTTTTGTTTTTTGTTTTTTTGTTTTGTTTTGTTTTGTTTTGTTTTCTCCTTTACAAATGGCTTGGCGATCTTTTCCTGTCAGTACGTGTGCATCTGAAAATGGTGATAAAAGTGCCCATCTCTTTAAGGAAGGTTAGTGACAGCTAAGTCTGCGCGTCCTTTACCAGTGCAAATTCCTCCATGCCACATCTTACACAGAATCAGTCTTAGACTGGGATCCCCCCAAAAAGCTGAGCCTGAGGCCAGAATGACATGTAGGCAGTTTTTTGTGGAAAGCAATCACAAGAGACAAGGCAGGTAGGGAATGGGAAGAGGGAAACTGGGAAGGCAGGCCCAAGGATGTGGTACTCAGCTGATCACTATCTGAGCAACTGGAGCATTGTCCCACTGGGAGCCACATAGAATGTGATTCAAGAGCCATAGAAGGGCTCCTGGGTGTCTGGGATGGAGCCCCAGAATGAGACTCCATCCCATTCTGCCTGCCTCTCCCTCTGCTGCCCTCCCCCTGCTTTGTGCACTCTCTTTGTGTCAAATGAATACAATTTTTAATATATATATTTTAAGATTTTATTTATGCGAGACAGAGAGCTATGAAGAGCATGAGCTTGGGGAGGGGGGAGAGGGAGACTCCCCACTGAGCAGGGAGCCCAACATGGGCTCTATACTAGGACCCTGAGATCATGACCTGAGAAGAACACAGAGCCCAACCTACTGAGCCACCCCGGTGCCCCAATAAAAATCTTAAAAAAAAGAAAAAAGGCATAGAGAGGAGGGGTGCCTGGGTGGCTCAGTCAGTTAAGCCTCTGCCTTCAGCTCAGGTCAGGATCCTAGGGTGCTGGGATGGAGCTCCACACTCCCTGCTCAGCAGGGAGTCTGCTTCTCTCTCTCCCTCTGCCTTCCCCCTGCTCCTCTCTCTTGCTCACTCTCTCTCTCAAATAAATATAGTTTTTAAGATTTTATTTATTTGGCAGAGAGAGAGAAAGCATGAGCAGGGGAAGGAGCAGAGGGAAGAGAGAGAAACAGACTCCCCACTTAACAGGGAACCTGTCACAAGGGCTTGATCCCAGGACCTTCAGATCATGACCTGAGCCCAAGACAGATGCTTAACCAATTTAGCCACCCAGATGCCCCAATAAATAAATTAATTTAATTTAAAAATATTTATGAAAGAGACATAGGAATATTTATACACTCACTCTTACCCCCCCCCCCCAATGGTCAAAAGTTGCCCCTTGAGTGTTAATTCCCTCACTGTTCCAGGTTTACACACATGTCAGAAATGGTAGATGCCCCACAAGACTACAGCAAAAGAGTCCACAGGCAAAGGCAAAAGATAGGAACTGTAGTTGGAAGCAGATACTGTCAGGTGACACCTGCAAAGAGTTGGTTGCCACAGTAACAGCTAGAGGAAAAAGATGATTGGAGAGTATATGAGTCAGCTAAGATATATCCTGTACAAGATCATTCAGTCAAACAAAAATATGTATCAAAGCACCTCTATGTTCGGAGGCAGTTCTAGGCATTAGGTACCTAATTTATAAACAAAGCCCCTAAGAATTGCCAATTGTCAAGCTGGAATTATATTTCTTTGCCCCCATAACTGTAAAGAAGTATCAGTTTTATTCATCCAGTATCTATCTACTTCCTTTCTATTCCCTTCATTGCCATCCCAGCCTACACATTGGTTTTTTTCTGACTTAGACTCTCTTTTTTTTTTTTTTTTTTTAATTTTTTTTTTTTTAATTTTTATTTATTTATGATAGTCACAGAGAGAGAGAGAGAGGCAGAGACATAGGCAGAGGGAGAAGCAGGCTCCATGCACCGGGAGCCTGATGTGGGATTCGATCCCGGGTCTCCAGGATCGCGCCCTGGGCCAAAGACAAGCGCCAAACCGCTGCGCCACCCAGGGATCCCCTGACTTAGACTCTCAATAACAGCATCTAACATCAATGGTATACCTTACGTATTTGACAACTGAAGTATATCATTTTTAAAGCCCATCTCTGGGACGCCCGGGTGGCAGTGTTTGAGCATCTTCCTTTGGTTCAGGGTGTGATCCTGCAGTCCTGGGATTGAGTCCCGCAGCAGGCTACCTGCCTGGAGCCTGCTCCTCCCTCTGCTTACATCTCTGCCTTTCTCTGTGTCTCTCATAAATAAATTAATTAATTAAAAATAATAATAAAAAATAAAAAATAAAGCCCATCTTTTCTGTAACAAATATTATTTTTAGTATTAATTACGATATGAAGAATAATCATGGCCAGAAAAGAAATATAGAGGGACGCCACTCAGTGGTTGAGTGTCTGCCTTTGGCTCAGTGCATGATCCCGGGGTTCTGGGATGGAGTCCCATATAGGGCTCCCTGCATGGAGCCTGCTTCTTCCTCTGCCTATGTCTTTGCCTCTCTCTCTGTGTGTCTCTGATAAATAAATAAATAAATAAATAAATAAATAAATAAATAAATCTTAAAGAAAAGAAATATAGAGTACAAATTTTCTTTTATTGACCTAATATGCTCATAGTAATGCCAGTGCTATATGCCGGTAATGTGTGCATATTTCATACTGTATATATATTACAGTACAAAAAAGGAAAAAAGCAATGGGTTAATAATCGTAATTATATACATATATTTTTATTTTATTTTAAATAAAAAGGAAAATTTATATATTGACCTGTCATAGGAATGAATTATAACATTACAATTTCTGTTCCAGGTTTTAATTTTGCAAATTTGTCAATGACTTTGTAAAAACTGATCTTCCCATATAGACAATAGAGCCAGATTTGTTCATCCGTCTCACTCAGTGGTCGATCAAAGAAAACTTTTTAACAACTTTAAATGTTTTGAGTTTTACCATAAAATTCACCCTTTGAAAGTGTACAACTCAATGGATTTCAGTATATTCACAAGGTTATGCAACCCTCACCATATACATCTAATTCCAGGACATTTTCATCACCCAAAAAAGGGTGATTAGTAGTCCTTCTCCATTCTTCCATTCCCCTAACTGCCAGAAACCTCTAACCAATATTTCCATAGATTTGCCTATTCTTGACATTTTGTATAAAGGGAATCACATAATATATCAACTTTCATGCCTGTCTTCTTTCACTTAGCGTAATGTTTCAAGGTTCATCCATGCCATAGGTATCAGTACACCAATCCATGCCATAGGTATCAGTACATTCTTTCTTATGCTTAAATATCAATTTTTAACATTTTTGAGATTTTTCCTTACACAAAGCAACAGATAAATAGTTAGAAAAAAATGTTACGTTGATTATTGTTAAACCCTTTTTATTTGTATATAACTTTTCACATGCTTACAACTTCTCTCTCAATTAGATGATACATACCTGGAAGGAGCTACTAACTTTTGGGGTGATTTATTACAGAGCATGTGTTCAAGCTTGAGGTCAAGGAGCTAGGTGATGATGAGATTGGGCCCTTGTACCTGAGCTTGATGCCATGATGGGATGAGACTTGAAGATTTTAAGGGCAGGGGGCGAATATGGGAGGAATGTGAATTGCTATGACTAACAGGCCAACTATGACAGACTCTATTTTGTATTTATCCCATTCAACATACCCTCCTTACAGTGTAACTGCTAGTCTTTCCACCCAGAGATGAGAGGTCTATGTTCTCCCCCTTGATTCTGACCAGGGGCTAGTAACTGCCTTAACCAATGACATACAATAACTTTCAAGATTAGGTCATAGAAAGGATATAGGTTCTGTCTGGAGCTTGATGGCTTGCTCATTCTCTCTCTCTTTCTCTCTCTCTCTCTCTCTCTCTCTCTCTCTCTCAATGTTTGCCATGTTGCAAGGACAACAGAGTCACATGGAGAAGTCACATGTATGTGGTACAGCCAATTGCCCTAGCTAAAATCTCAGTCTCAATATCGACTGCTACACGTGTGATGATTCTAGCTACCAGCCTTCAAGTCCCCCACCAGACACTGTGGAGCAGATAGATAGGAACCTTTATCAAACATCTATTATGCGCCACACACCATGCTAAGCTCTGGGATACAGAGATTAATAGAAGATAGTTGTTGACCAATTGAAGAGTTGGTAAGAGACGGTATTTAAATAACTAGGTGCATCAATTAGAATTAGGCTTGGCTACGTATACATACAGACTTGACCTATTAGTGGCTTAAATGAGATAGAAGTTTATTTTTCTCTCATATAAAAGCTCAACAGGTAGGCACTCAAGGGCTTTTTTCTTTTTTTTTTTTCTTCACTCAAGGGCTTATTATGGCAGTTCCGTAACTATCTGGCTTCCAAGCTCCTTCTATCTTGCTCTTCCACCATCCCTAGCATTCCACTTCATGGAAGACCCATAAAGGATTCAGCTCAAGGTCCAGCCATCATGACCATATCTAAACCAAGAAGAAAAAAGAAGAGCAGAAGAATACACACCCTCTCTGTCCCCACACCATTTATACTCTCAATTGGTCAGAATTTAGTCATATAGCCACATATAGCTGTAAGGGAGGCTGGGAAGTATATTTGTTCCAAGTGTATTTATTCCTATGTCTAGCTAAAAATGTCATGTTCTATTACTAAGGAGAATGGGGGGCAGCCTGGGTGGCTCAGCGGTATAGCGCCGCCTTCAGGCAGGGCGTGACCCTGGAGACCTGGGATCAAGTCCCACTTCGGACTCCCCGCGTGGAGCCTGCTTCTCCCTCTGCCTGTGTCTCTGCCTCTGTGTGTGTGTGTGTGTCTCTCATGAATAAATAAATAAAATCTTAAAAAAAAAGAAAAAAGAAAAAGAAAAAGAAAATGGGGAGACAGATTCCTAGGGCCAATTAGCAGGCTCTGCAAACTAGAGAAATGGGATTTGGGGATTATCCATAAATTCCAATTATACATATAATCTCTTTCCTTAATACAGGATATTTTCTTGATTTACTGCACAATTATCCACATTATGTATTATACAGAACAAGTTCATCTTATAATTCAGAAGAAACAGCTTTATGAGATTTATGGTTATCCTATTTTTAGAGTACTGTCCATGACGTTGTCTAAAGCAAGAGTCTGGGACGCCTGGCTGGCTCAGCCCTTGAACATCTGCCTTTGGCTCAGGGTGTGATTCCCAGTGTGGGGATCAAGTCCCGCATCTGGCTCTCTGCAAGGAGTCTGCTTCTCTCTCTGCCTGTGTCTCTGCCTCTCTCTCTCATGAATAAATAAATAAATCTTAAAAAAAAAAAAAGCAAAGCAAGAGTCCTTACTCTCTAACCAGGGACACTATTCTCTCAAATCTCAGCAAGGACTTTGCTTCTCCTGAATAACCATGCAAAAAGCAAAACCGTAGACATTTAAAATGGGAGATGCTGAGCTTTTTGTGGGCTAAGCATTCACAATATAAGTTATAGACCATTATTGCAATTAATTTGATTCAATCTAAAATTATATTCTGTCAAGATTCTTAACTATAGAGAACAAACTGAGGGTTGCTGGAGGGGAGGTGGCAGGGGGATGGACTAAAATGGGTAATAGGCAGTAAGGAGGGCACTTGTTTTGATGAGGTTTTTTTTTAAGATTTTTATTTATTTATTCACGAGAGACACAGAAAGAGAGAGAGAGAGAGAGAGAGAGACACACACACACACACACACACACACACACACACAGGCAAAGGGAGAAGCAGGCTCCATGCAGGGAGCCGGACATGGGACAAGATCCCAGGTCTCCAGGATCACACCCCGGGACTGAAGGCTGCGCTAAACCACTCAACCCCCAGGCTGCCTGATGAGGTGTTAATTCTACTCCCCAAACCAATACTATATACATCAGCTAACTTGAATTTAAATAAAATCTTGGAAGAATAAATAAATAAATAAGTGCAAAAATCTTGCCAACAGGGATCCCTGGGTGGCTCAGCAGTTTAGCGCCTGCCTTCAGCCTGGGGCATGATCCTGGGGTCCTGGGATCGAGTCCCACATTGGGCTCCCTGCATGGAGCCTGCTTCTCTCTCTGCCCAGGTCTCTGCCTCTCTTTCTTTCTCTGTGTCTCTCATGAATAAATAAATAAAATCTTTTTAAAAAAAAATCTTGCAAGCATAAGAAATTTCTTAAATAAAATTATGTTCTCCCTTTTTAAATAAATTCATGATCACACACCTATCATGGTCACATAGAATTCCCAGATTTTGGGATGCCTAGGTGTCTCAGCGGTTGAGCGTCTGCCTTTGGCCCAGGGCGTGATCTCGGGATCTGGGATGGAGTCCTGCATCGGGCTCCTTGCGGGGAGCCTGCTTCTCTCTTGGCCTGTGTCACTCTGACTCTCTCTCTGTGTCTCTTATGAATAAATAAATAAAATATTTAAAAAAAAAAGAATTCCCAGATTTTGCCTTAGAAATTTCTTGCAGTTCCTTCTGAGTATCATTCTTATTTACTTTGACATGTTACTGTTTCTCATCCTCTGGTTCATCCAGGTCACAGGAAAGAAAGTAAGATATGGGGTGCAAAATGGTAAAGCACTCTCCCTTCTGTAAGAGGGACACGATGAAAAAAACATTTCAAAGAAGACCATAGGATTGAGTTTTCCCAAGACTCCTAGTTCTTTTCTTATGTCCATATTTGGGGGGGGAGGGGGTTAAAGATTTTTTTATTTTTAAGTAATCTCTACACCCAATATGGGGCTCGAACTCACCCCCAAAATCAAGAATCACATGCTCCACCAACTGAGTCAGCCAGGAGTCCCTCTTATGTCCATATTTGGATTGTCAAGACCTTGATCTTTTTCCAAAATCATTATTCTTACTTTCACTGCAGAATCTCTCTCTCTCTTTCTCTCTCTCTTTTTTAAGTAGGCTCCATGCCCAGCATGGAACCCAACACTGGGCTCAAACCCACATCCTGAAATCAAGACCTGAGCAGAGATCAAGATCTGGGCAGAGATCAAGAGTCTGACATTCAACTGACTGAACCACCCGGATCCCCCAATCACTGCAGAATCCTGATAAGGTAGAAAATTTATCTGCAATTCACCAACATGCAAGATCAGTTTCAGCATTCAGTTTATATTTGACATCTATAGAGAAAGATGCATACAACTGTGCTGTATTTTCTCCTGTGATTTCGGATGGGTGTTCTGTGTTCTAAAATTTTTATTCAGCTATCCAATACTATCAGAAACAAAATCAAATCCTAAAATTCCACATCCCTCATCATGTTTAACTTGTTCTATAGGAATTGCTACCTGGTCCCTTAGAATCTCATCTAGCTTGCTTTGCTAGGATATGGAAGGAGTCTCATTTCATTTTGCTCAATATTTACTTCAAATCCAGTTCCAAATGTCCCACATATTCCCTATATACAATCCTATCTACAAATCAGTGAAAAGACTTATTGAGCAATCATTTAATTTACCATCACGGAGATACCATATTGAGGTTAAGTGCTCTTTGCACTTTGACCTGGTGACTAATATCTGGTATTGTTTATCCGATACTGGAATAGATGGTTCATGAGAAACAAGATGTGGTAGACAGAATAATGGTCCCCAATTATTAGGTAAGAGTCTGAGAAAAAAATTCAGCAGTCTTACAGTACTGAGAAAACAAAAATTGGAGTTCAAGACCTATCAAGAAGGAGGACCCTCACTGACACCCCAGGGTTTCTTTTTTTTTTTTTAATTTTTTTTTTTATTTGTTTATGATAGTCAGAGAGAGAGAGAGAGAGGCAGAGACACAGGCAGAGGGAGAAGCAGGCTCCATGCACCGGGAGCCCGACATGGGACTTGATCCCAGGTCTCCAGGATCGCGCCCTGGGCCAAAGGCAGATGCCAAACCGCTGCGCCACCCAGGGATCCCCACCCCAGGGTTTCAATAAGAGAGACTGAAGAACTTACACCCTCACACTAAAGCTGTATAAGTAAGGGCTTCTATCAGGAGACAGAAATCACACAAGATTTTGAACCAAGAAAGTTTAATATAAAATGTCAACTATAATAGGGTATTAGAGTACTGAGAGATTGGCTTGGTAAGAAGAAAAGAGAACTCTAAAGAAGACAGGAATAACAGATAGAAGAAAGTACCATTACCTCTAAGGCTGGAATAAGTCAAGGAAGATCACCCACCCTGCCCGAAACTCCCAGGGCTGAGATTCAGACCTAACTTAAGGAAACTGTGACTCACTAGCTGGTGGAGGAGTCATTGGTGTGCTGAGATTCTATACCTTAGAACTCACTGCAAAGTTGTCCAGTCATGGTGGTGGCATGAAGCTGCTTCATCAGCTGCAATTCATTGAGAAGCCACCCAAGGAGGTGCCAGGTCAAGCTCTTGGTCACTGGGCACAGGTGCTGATTGCCTTACTCTGCAGAAGCCAGCACTGAACAAGTTGTACCTGCCACTGGAGCCTGGCCAAAGGAACACCAGAACTAGGAAGAGACCTCTTACTCCTCCAGTGTTCCTACAGCACCCTCTACTGACAATGCCTAACATTGTGCCAGCTGGCAAAAGAAATATTCACAGACTCTAGCTCCAATATTGCAAAGCAGGAAGTGAAGATTGGATTTGGAACTGGGCGTTCATTGATAATTGGCACAAAGGATAATTTAGAAATGGAAGAACCCAGACTAAGACAGAAACGCAGCTTCAAATGAGCTTGACTCCATATTGGATGAAAGTGATTTTCCTCTATTCTAACTGCCTACCAGAAGTAAAAGAATCATCATTGAAGAAACCTAAAAGTATCCAGACACATAACTATCTCTACAATTTTTCATAAAAAAATACTATCATTCAATCAAAAATTACCAGGCATACCAGAAGATATCATTAAATGGTTGAAAACCAAGAGAAAAAAAAATACTCAATAGAAACAGACCCACAGCTGAACCAGATATTAGAATTACAAGGCACGGGTTTTGAAATAACTACAATAAATTTGAGAAAACAAATGATAATATGGAAAAATTCAGTAGAAAAATGAAATCTATTAATCAAATGTAAAATCCAGAATGGAAACAACCCAAATGATCCTCTCTGTATCTCACTTCCCATAGTAGCAGATCCATGCCCAAGTCCTACTTATTTTTTCCCATTCAGAAAAGTGCTTTACCTAATAATAATTATCTTTGAATATCAGTTATGTGTCAGATACAGTAATATATGCATCATTTATTACTGTACTATCATATCATATCATCATATATACTTCCATCTACCTGTTGACCGTAAGTAAATACTAGCTTCCCCATTTTATACATATGGAAATTTATACAGATTAAGGAGTTTTCCCAAAGACAAACAACTCTGAAATGGTGAAACTTAAATCCCCATCCAGGTCTATCAATCTGTTTTTCCCACTACTCTACATTCCATCTCTCCTCCCTAATTCTCTGAGCAGATGGAAACTGCTTTCCTTCCTATATCTTCAACATAATGTAGTACCTATTTCCTATTTGGTTTGTTTATTTATTTATTTATTTATTTATTTATTTAACTTTTTTATAAAACTATATCCTTATCTCTGTGCGAGCCTAATCCTTCCACCTGAGCCCCTGAAAACCACCCTTAGCTACTACTCAGGATCCGTACTCCCTCTCTTAGGGCCTGTGACTCTTCCCTCTCTACTGCAACTCCCTCTTCTCCACAGCCCCAAGTCATCCCCCCTTTAAAATAAAAAAAAAGAAGAATAAAAGAGAGGAATCCCTTGATCCATCTTCTTGCTTAATCTAACATCTAATAGGCCTCTTTTCCTTCCTTTATTACCAAATTTCTCAATAGTAATTTCTGCTCTCTCTCCTACTTCCTCATATCCTATGTACTCATTAACTCACTCAAAATGAAACAAATCTTGTCTCACAAAAGTCACCCAAGTCCTCTGCTACCAAATCCCATGGGCTGTCTTTACCTTGTTTATCATTTCTAGCAGGTGTCTCTGGTATGCTGGTTACATCTCTGGGTTCAGCCACAGCTGTGGTGGACAGTTCATATGAGGTCAGACTCACCTTGCACTGCCAGCATCCTACCTCAAGTCTGTACCTTGATTAACATTCTGCTTCGGGGCTATATTAGTCAGGGCTTTCTAGAGAAATAGCCAATAGGAGTGTGTGTGTGTATGTGTGTGTGTGTGTGTGCACTTGTACCTGTGTGTATTTAAATATATATTTTAGAGATTTATTACAAAGTAGTGGCTCACACAATTATGGAGACTGCCAAGTCCAGAATCTGCAGTGTGAGCCTGCAGGCTGAAGACTCAGGAAAGCTGAGATCCCAGTTTTGGCCCAAAGGCCAGCAGGCAAGAGACCTCGGAATGCTGATGGTACAAATGAAGTCTGAGGGCAGTCTGCTAGATAATCCCCTCAACTGATTAGATAACACCTACCCATATTATAAAGGCTGCTTTCCTCAAAATTTGCTGATTTAAAAGTTAATACCATCCAAAAATACCCTCCAAGTTGACACATAAAAGTAACCATCACAGGTCATTATTCCACACAATGGGAGCTTGCTCACCAACCCTCTCTGCCAAATTCTGATGCAAACACAGCCAGTAAATGCAAGGGAGTCAGTGCCCCAGATGCAATCTTTGAGCAATGTCTACAGACCTTGGCGGATGAATATTCCAACCTCCTATCTTTCAGGTGGACAATCCTGGGAGGCAGTCTCTAAATTTGGAGGTTCTACTGGAATAGTGCTTCTATTGCCCACAACTACAATCTCAATAAAAAACACCCTTCTGTTGGCTTTTCCTCCTTCCCTGTCTTACTCTCTAGGTTCCCTCATTCCTGCTTCCTGTGAACCATTCCCAAAAGTCTACCTGAACCTAAAACCATGCTCAGGCTCTTTTTTGGGGATCCCCAAACTTAGATGCCTTTTCAGTAGTGGTTGACTCTGATGATTGTCTCCTGATTCTGTTCCTGCCTGGGATCCCTCACTATGCATGGTTCTTTGTCCTTTGCCCTCTTCTTTCTTCATGGGCTCTCCCTGGTTGATGCCATCCTTTTTAGGATCTCCCATCTCTGAACTTTTAAAATGAATAGATCTATTAAAAAAATAGAGGGGATCCCTGGGTGGCTTAGCAGTTTGGCACCTGCCTTCAGCCCAGGGGGTGATCCTGGCGTCCGGGGATCGAGTCCCACATAGGGCTCCCTGCATGGAGCCTGCTTCTCCCTCTATCTGTGTCTCTGCCCCCTCTCTCTTTCTGTGTCTATCATGAATAAATAAATAAAATCTTTAAAAAAAATTAAAAATAGAACAAAACTAACAGATATAAACGTAAAACTTGAATTCTAAAACTTGTAGAAGGAAAGAGAAAAATCACTGTGATCTTGAATTAGCAAAGGTTTCTTTCTCATTCTATCTCTCTTTCCTTTTTAAATATTTTTTGATTTATTTGAGAAAGTACATGTATGCAAGTGAGGGGAGAGGCAGAGGGAGAGAATCTTCAAGCAGACTCCCCCTTAGTGTGGAGTCTGACACAGGGC
Source organism: Vulpes lagopus (assembly GCF_018345385.1). Lineage (NCBI taxonomy): Eukaryota > Metazoa > Chordata > Mammalia > Carnivora > Canidae > Vulpes > Vulpes lagopus. Next base: position 69,504,777 of record NC_054829.1, read on the forward strand.
TGATCTCAGGACCCATGAAGCCATGATCTGAGCCAAAACCAAGCGCCAGGTACTCAACTGACTAAGCCATCCAGGCACTCTTTTTTTTTTTTTTTTTTAAGGCAAAGATTTCTTATTGATAACATCAAAAGCATGATCTACTAAAGAAAGGAAAAATAGATACATAAAACATAAAGAGGGATCCCTGGGTGGCGCAGTGGTTTGGCGCCTGCCTTTGGCCCAGGGCGCGATCCTGGAGACCCGGGATCGAATCCCACATCGGGCTCCCGGTGCATGGAGCCTGCTTCTCCCTCTGCCTGTGTCTCTGCCTCTCTCTCTCTCTCTCTCTGTGTGACTATCATAAATAAATAAAAATTAAAAAAAATTAAAAAAAAAAACATAAAGAAATTTCAAAGCTCAATAATAAGAAAACAAGAAGCCCAATAAAAATGGACAAAAATTTTGGCAGACATTTCCTCTAAGAAGATATATAGATGGCAAGCAAGCACATGAAAAGAGGCTCAAATTCATGAACCATTAGGGAAATGGAAATTAAAACCATAATGAGATACCTATCAGAATAGCTAGTATTGGGATCCTTGGGTGGCGCAGCGGTTTAGCGCCTGCCTTTGGCGCAGGGAGCGATCCTGGAGACTCGGGATCAAATCCCACGTTGGGCTCCCGGTGCATGGAGCCTGCTTCTCCCTCTGCCTATGTCTCTGCCTCTCTCTCTCTGTGTGTGACTATCATAAATTTTTAAAAAAATTAAAAAAAAAAAGAATAGCTAGTATTAAAAAAGAGACTTCAATATACCAAATGTTGAAAAGGATACAAAGCTGGAACTCTCACATTGCTAGTAGGCATGTAAAATAGTACAACCATTCTGGAAAACCATTTAGCAATTTCTTCAGAAGTTAAACATATATTACCATATGACTGAGCTATTCCACTCCTCAATATTTACCCAAGAGAAGTGAAAGTATATGCCCCTACAAAGACTTGTACATGAATATTCATAGGGGCTTTATTTGTAATAGCCAGAAATTTTGTCCAGGAACAGGTAAATGATGAAGAAATTGTGGTTCAACGGAATATTATTAAAGCAATAAAAAAGAGTGAATCTTTGGTACACCCAACAATTATGGGTGAATCTCAAAGTAATCACATTGAGTGACAGATCAGACAAAAAGAATAAAAATTATGTGATCCATTTTTTAAAAAGATTTTATTTATTTATTCATGAGAGACACAAAGAGAAAGAGAGAGGCAGAGACACAAACAGAGGAGAAGCGGCTCCATGCAGGGAGCCTGATGTGGGACTTGATCTCAGGACTCCAGGATCATGCCCTGGGCAGGCTGAGCCACCCAGGGATCCCCTATGTGATCCATTTATATAAAATAGAAAATGTGCTGGCGTGCCTGGGTGGTGCAATTGGTTAAGCTTCTGACTCCTGGTTTTGGCTCAGGTTATGATCTCAGTCCTGAGGTCAAGCCCCACATCAGGTTCTGAATTTAGTGCAGAGTCTGCTTAAGTTTCTCTCTCTCTCTCTCTCTCTCTCTCAGCCTCTGCCCCTCCCTACCAGGCTCTCTCTCATATAAATAAATAAAATCTTTAAAAAAGAAAATGCTGGTTGCCTGACTTGTTCAGTTGATAGGGCATGCAGTTCTTGATCTTTGGATTGTGAGTTCAAGCCCCACATTGGGCCTAGAGCTTACTTTAATACATAAATACATAAATGTAATTAAATAAATAAATGACATGAACGAATAAATAAACGAGTAGAAAACGTACACTAGTCTTAAGTGACAGAAAGGAGATGAGTGGTTGCTGGGAAATGGGGAATGTCATAGATAAATAAATGGTGTGATAAATACATTCCTCATGCTAATCATGGTGATTGTTTTATGGGGATAAATATATGTCAAAACTCATCACATCATACACCTTAAATATGTGCAGTTTATTGAATATCGATTCTATATCGATAAAGCTACTAAAATATTTTTTTATAGAGAAAAAGCTTTTATTCAAACACACAACTTAAATAATACGAAAGGAACATACCCAATTACAATAAGCAAATTGGTTTTTGTAGACATGTAATATCTTTGTCAAGCTTTCTCCAGTGTGAAAATTCCATCCAAAGATAACAAATGTAGATCTGCACACATAGTACCATCCAGGCACTCTTTTTTTTTTTTTTAAGCAAAGATTTCTTATTGATAACATCAAAAGCATGATCTACTAAAGAAAGGAAAAATAGATACATAAACATAAAGAGGGATCCCTGGGTGGCTTAGCAGTTTGGCACCTGCCTTCAGCCCAGGGGTGATCCTGGCGTCCGGGGATCGAGTCCCACATAGGGCTCCCTGCATGGAGCCTGCTTCTCCCTCTGCCTGTGTCTCTGCCTCTCTCTCTCTCTCTCTCTCTCTCTCTCTCTCTCTCTCTCTCTCTCTCTCTGTGTGTGACTATCATAAATAAATAAAAATTAAAAAAAATAAAAAATAGAACAAAACTAACAGATATAAACGTAAAACTTGAATTCTAAAACTTGTAGAAGGAAAGAGAAAAATCACTGTGATCTTGAATTAGCAAAGGTTTCTTTCTCATTTCTATTCTCTTCTTTCCTTTTTAAATATTTTTTGATTTATTTGAGAAAGTACATGTATGCAAGTGAGGGGAGAGGCAGAGGGAGAGAATCTTCAAGCAGACTCCCCCTTAGTGTGGAGTCTGACACAGGTCTGATCTCAGGACCCATGAAGCCATGATCTGAGCCAAAACCAAGCGCCAGGTACTCAACTGACTAAGCCATCCAGGCACTCTTTTTTTTTTTTTTTTTTTAAGCAAAGATTTCTTATTGATAACATCAAAAGCATGATCTACTAAAGAAAGGAAAAATAGATACATAAACATAAAGAGGGATCCCTGGGTGGCGCAGTGGTTTGGCGCCTGCCTTTGGCCTCAGGCTACACTCAACTCTCTCTAAAAATAAATAAATACATCAAATATAGGGAACACCAGCTGAAGAAGCGATTTGAAGCAGTGGCCTGCCCCACCCCCCAGGGATGAGAGGGTCTGGAAAATATCAAAATTAGATCTTCAACATTAACTAGACACAATAAGCAAAGAGAGAAGGTCTCCACAATAATAGAAAGTACGTCATGATTGTCCTATATCAGTCCCCCCTGCAGAACTATAGAAGGTACCTCAGAATTGACTCTCAAGGGATGCCTGAGTGGCTCAGTGGTTAATGTGGAGGCCAAGAAAAATCAAGGCCATTCCACCTCAAGTTTAGCATTAGCACAAGTACAGCCATCTTAGGCCCCTGTGAATAAGAGCTGAACTTTATAGGAAAAACAGAATGCAGAATGTCCTCAATGTCCTTGGCAGAGAATCCCATATCAGAAAGACAACAGAGCCCACGCCCTGGTAGAAAGTCCCATATTAGAAAGAGAACAGAGCTCAATGTCCTTAAGCCCCATATCAGAATGTAAACAAGAACTTGAGAAATTCCTCCACCCCTTCAGAAAATCCCCTAGACCAGCCTATAAAAAACCCAGCTGTAACCCACTTCGGGGTCCAAGTCCCTGCTCTGCTGTGTCGGGTGTACTTGGACCCAAGCTCGAGCTTGCTAATAAACCCTCGTGCGCTTGCATCGGTGTTGGCTCCTTGGTGGTTTCTTGGATTCGCAATCTTGGGCACAACAGTTGAGCGGCTGCCTTCTGCTCAGGTCGTGATCCTGGGGTCCTGGGATCCTGGGATCGAGTCCCGCATCAGGCTCCCTGCAGGGAACCCTCTGCCTATGTCCCTGCCTCTCTGTGTGTTTCTCATGAATAAATAAGTAAAATCTTAAAAAAAAAAAAAAAATAAATTGAACCTCAAAGGACAGGAGGCTGGGGCCCTGGCCCACAATTCTCTACTGTGTGAGCATTGTCTTCAGCATTAGCTCCTCTCTTCTCACCACACTTCTATTAACTGAGGCAGAGACAGGCCTGTTGCATAAGGCACTGGTAGCGTTATGGGACCATCCATGCAACCGTAACCACAACTCAAATCAAAGGTGGCCCAAGGACATGTGGCATGGAGCACCAAAGGTAGCTGCTTCAGGCCCAAAGCCCACCCTCCAGTCAACAACCTGCGCTTCAACCTTGTGGAGCACCTTTGTGTCAGGCACACAACGCAAGTACCTTTCAACTAAGAAGCCCAAAAGCCAGGATTAAAGTCCTCTCTCCCCAAAACTACAGTCAGGGACACAACTGACTTCCTTAATCACTCCCTCAGGACAGAGGCCTGGGAGAAAGAAGAGAGAATACCTGAGGAGTGAGTCATTATAGGGGCCAAGGGAGGAAAGGGTGGGGCTGAGAATTTACCAGAAGAAGGAAGAGCTATTTCACTGAGCGGTGGTTAAATCATTTTTCTCTGCTCTACAAATACACTGTGAACTAGAAATGTTCCTCAGGTTGAAAACACAGTCATGTTTATTGCATGAAGGCCTACCACTAATGAAGGCATTACTGGAAATGCTTTCCTGGAAATGTGCTGCGTTCTTTCATGCCTTCTTTCATTTTATGTATTTATTTTTAAATATTTTATTTTATTAATTCATGAGAGAGACAGAGGGAGGCAGAGACACAGGCAGATGGAGAACCGGGGCTCCCCATGGGGAGCCCAATGCAGGACAGATCCCAGGACCCTGGGATCATGACCTGAGTCAAAAGCAGATTCTCAACCCCTGAGCCACCCAGGTACCTTGCCTTCTTTCATTTTAGCGCCACAGCAATCGGATCCAGTAAGGACTATAATTAACTGAAACTCAAGAGACATTGAGTAACTTGCTGAATGTCAAATGGCTAGTAATTTACAGAGCCAGAATTCAATCCCAAGTAGTCTTGACCTTAGAGCATAGGCCTTTGGCCATCAGGCTACACTCAACTCTCTCTAAAAATAAATAAATACATAAATAAAGGGAACACCAGCTGAAGAAGCGATTTGAAGCAGTGGCCTGCCCCACCCCCCAGGGATGAGAGGGACTGGAAAATATCAAAATTAGATCTTCAACATTAACTAGACACAATAAGCAAAGAGAGAAGGACTCCACAATAATAGAAAGTACGTCATGATTGTCCTATATGTGCACTCATCATTGATGGCTGCTCAAAATCTTTTTAGTCCCATCTCACTAAGATGGAATAAAAAAAGTAGAAGTTACCCTTCCCAGCTTCCCCCGCCTTGGACAATCTGCCAACAGAACGCCATTCTGATGTGCTCTGTGAAGAAACAGATGACAAATGAGCAGGGATTCCATTTTGTGGGGGCAGATGGCCCTAGGGACAGCATGGTTCTTTGTGAAATCATCATTCTCTCAGCTTTGCTAAGGAAAAACAATTTGTGTTTTTTTAAGATTTTACTTATTCTTTTTTTAAAATTTATTTATTTATTTATTCATGAGAGACAGAGAGAGAGAGAGAGAGAGGCAGAGGAAGAAGCAGGCTCCCTGCGGGGAGCAGGATGTGGGACTCGATCCTGGACCCCGAGATCAGGCTCTGAGCCAAAGGCAGACGCTCAACCCCTGAGCCACCCAGGTGCCCCCATCCTTTCGGGGTTTTATGAAGCTTCATTACACAGTCACAACAGATCAAATCATCAGCCACTGGTGATGGATTCAACCTCCAGCTCATCTCGCCTCTCACAGAGGTCAGGGGTGGAACTGAAAGTTTCAGGCCTCCCATTACGTGACTGGCAACCAACCCTGGCAACCAGCCCCCTCCCTTAAGGTTATCTCAGGGCTTCCAGAACGTCACCTCATTAACATAACAGAAGACACCTTTTTTCGCTTTTCTCACAGGAAATTCCAAGGTTTTAGGAGCGCTGTTCCAGGAATGGGGTCGGATATATTTCTTATTGTGAATCACAGTATCACAGATCTCTTTCCAAGGGGAACACTCTCCCCATAACTCCGCTCAAACTCTGGAGTTCGTGTTGTGACTTTTCCAAATTGATGGCAGCCCAGTCCCCCAAAGTGATAGCTTATTTGCCCATACTTCCCTCTTACCCCCTCTGGTGAGGGCTGGTTTCTCTGCAGCTGGGAGCAGAGATAAGGGTGCCCCTGACAGGCAGGAGCGGCCTGCCCCGCCGCCATAAAAAAGCATCCTGATAATTTTCTGTTTGTTTTTCACATCCACACAAAAGAACGAGGACTTTGAATTTCTATGTCTAGACCTTGACAATAGGTCCAACCTAGAACTGACCAAGCGCTTTGGGAACCATCAAGTGTGAAGAAAACCAGCTTTTATCATGGTGGATGACAGCGATGTTGATAACTGCTTGGGTTGCGGGCGGGGGGTGCAGTTCACTCAGCTAGTCTGGACTCGTGCCTTTTCCAAGGTTCACAACCTTTGGACCTTTGCTCACAACATCCTCTGCCTGGAGTGACTTCTCCCGGGTTTACGTCTGTCAAAATCCAACTCATCATTGAACTGCCAAGGGCTAACTTGAACAAGTATCCAAGATGATGCCAGTAGGCCTTTTTAGTAACTGCAGAAGACCAAGAGCCAGCTTCAGGGTAGATTTCCAGGTTAGGGCAGGTGGCAGAGGGAAGTCACTGCATCGATGTCCTGGGGGAAAGAGGCTGAAATGTAGTATCTGTGATTTTCAGAAAGTTAGGAAATACAAATTTTAAAAATACTAACATAAAACATAAGAAAGTAAAAATCAGGGCAGCCCCAGTGGCGCAGCGGTTTAGCGCCGCCTGCAGCCCAGGGCGCCATCCTAGAGACCCTGGATGAGTCCAGCGTCGGGCTCCCTGCATGGAGCCTGCTTCTCCCTCTGCCTGTGTCTCTGCCTCTCTCTCTCTGTCTCTATGAATAAATAAATAAAATCTTTAAAAAAAGAAAGAAAGTAAAAATCATCTGTAAACTCACTAGTCATAACTTTTTTCTATTTGTCCATTTATTTTTAAAAATATGTATTATATATTATAATATTACAAAATGTATACATATTATTATATTTTTCTAAATATATATACTGGTGTGGGAAACAAAGGCAAAAGAAAAATTAAATTTCCTTACTCTCTGCAGCCCAAGGACAAGTCCTTGAAACAGGCAGAGTGAATTCTTATAGGAACTCAGCAGCCCCCATGTTAATACTCTTAAGGGCAAAGGGCAATTTTAGCCCAACCCCCCAGGGCCCTGTAAACATAAAACTTTAACATATAAAAATCCCTTTGGAAACTTCCTTTGTCTCTACTCTCCCTCCAAGATTTATGTTGACAATCATCCCCCAAGTATATGACCCACTGATATACATCTGATGAGTCTCATGACTCAGGGTTTACCAGACAGTGATAAATGACCTTTTCCTAACAATAGCTAGCGCCCTCAAAGTCCTGGAAACTTTGCTTCCAAAATTCTTTAGAGACTTACGCTATCCCCAAACCCCTCCCAACTTGAAAGTATATAATGGGCCACTCCTCTTGACCCCAGTGCAGCTCTTTATGCCCACAGGTCCCGACCCTGTGCTTTAATAAAGCTACCTTTTTGTACTGAAAGATATCTCAAGAATTCCTTCTTGGCTGTCGACTTTGAACCCTAACATCTTTCCTACATCATATATTATATATAAATATATACTTCTGCTTTCTCCCCAGTAAAGTTTAATGTTCAAATCAAATGACTAAATGTTTATTAACGTAAATCTTCACATCTCCCCATCTAAAACATGGAACCATAATTTTAGCAGGTCTTTGTTGCGGAAAAAACATACATAATAAAATCTACCACTTTAATAATGCTTAAGTGTACAGTTCAGTGGCATTAAGTACATTCACATAATTGCGTAACCATCACCATCTCCAGAACTTTTTCGTCTTCCCAAACTAAAACTCTGTACTCATTAAACAGGGCACCTGGGTGGCTCAATCGTTGAGCATCTACCTTTGTCTCAGGTCATGATCCCAGGGTCCTGAGATCTGAGTCCTGCACCAGGGTCCCCACAGGGAGCCTGCTTCTCTGCCTGTGTCTACCTCTCTGTGTGTCTCTCATGAATAGATAAATAAAAATCTTAAAAAAAAAAAAAATAATAACTCCCCATTTCTTCCCCACCCTAGCCCCTGGCAACCATGGTTCTCCCTCTATCACTAATAATTAGAATTTAATTATTCTAGGTACCTCTTATAAGTGGAATCGTATGATATGAGTCTTTTTTGACTGGCTTATTCTACTTAGTGTAATGGCTTCAAGGTTCATCTACATTGTAGCTATGTCAGAATTGTATTCCAACATCATAGCATATGTCAGAATTGTATTCTGAGGCTAAATAATAGTCTGTTATATGTAAATAAGCATATCTATATCCCCGTTCATTCGTGGTCACTTACGTTGTTTCTACCTTTTAGCTACGGTGAACAATGTTGTGATAAACATTGGTGTACAAATATCTGAGTCCCCACTTTCAGTTTCTTTGGGTATATACCCAGAAGTGGAGTTGTCAGTAGCAGGTCTTTTATACTTATTTGCCTTTCTTCTTTTTTAAGATTTTTTTTTATCCACCGAGAGAGACAGAGAGGCAGAGACACAGGCAGAAAGGAGCCCGACACGGGACTCGATCCCGGAACTCCAGGATCGCGCCCTGGGCCAAAGGCAGGCGCTAAACCGCTGAGCCACCCAGGGACCCAACTAGCGGGTCTTTTATTTTAAGAGTCTCGTGCTCAACCGGCTGAGCTAGCCAGGCGCTTGTAGCGGGTCTTTTATAAATCAGTGAGCCACACCCTCCCATTTCCTTGGGTATGATATGATGCTAATTGGTTTTGCAGTTGAATTTTGGGGAAAACTACTCTTTTTTTCCTTGTCTTTCTTTCTTTCTTTCTTTCTTTCTTTCTTTCTTTCTTTCTTTCTCTCTTTCTTTCTTTCTTTCCTTCTTTTAAATAGATTTATTTATTTATTTATTTATTTATTTATTTATTTATTTATTTATTTATTTATTCACGAGAGACACAGAGAGAGAAAGGCAGAGACGTAGGCAGTGGGAGAAGCCGGCTCCCTGCGGGGAGTCTGAGACAGGAACTCAGATCTCAGGATTGTGGGATCAGGACCTGAGCCAAAGGCTGATGCTCAACCACTGAGCCACCCAGGCTTCCCTTTTTCTTGCATTTCACAAGTTCTGTCTGAGGTAAGTTTTCTTTAACTTCTTCGTTCACAACCATTAGAAATTTCTCTAGGGACGAGTCTGTTGGTGTTAAACTTGGTTTTCATTTATTTGAAAATATCTTTTTTTTTTCTAAGCCTTTGTTCTTGAAAGAAATAATTTTTCCAACAAAAAGAAAGAAGAAATAATTTTTCCAAGTATACAATTCTATGCTGACACTTTTTTCCCCCTCCCTTTTTTCACTTTCAGTCAATCTGGTGTCTCCTGGTTTCTACTGTGGCTGTGAGAGGTGTGCTAGGGGTTTCAGTTGTGTTCTCTTGTAGATGATCTATGTCTTCTTTCTAGCCTATGAGATTGTTCCTTGGTCTTCATGATTCTACATTTTACTGACAATGTATCTAGATGTGGATTTCTTTTTTTTTTTTTTTTTTTAAGATTTATTGATTTATTCATGATAGAGAGAAAGGCAGAGACACAGGCAGAGGAAGAAGCAGGCTCCATGCCAGGAACCCAACGCGGGTCTCGATCCTGGGACTCCTCCAGGATCCCGCCCTGGGCCAAAGGCAGGCGCTAAACTGCTGAGCCACCCAAGGATCTCCTAGGTGTATTTCTTAATAGCAATCCTTTTCCGCATAAACTGTGCTTCCATATTTGTAGACTTATGTCTTTCATCAAATCTTGAAAAATCTCGGCCATTTTCTCCTCAACTATTGCCTCACCCCAACTTTTTTTTCCCCTTTCTCCTCATGGGATTCCAATTAGATAATTGAGAGATGAAGAATGAGGTCTAACAATTTTTCTATCTGCTTGTCTCTTTTTGCTGCATTTTGAAGAATTTCTTCAGATTCATCTTTTGGTACACTCTTTCTTCAGCTCTGTTATTTATTTAACCAAGCATTGCAACTTCAATTTTAATATTACATACTTTTTTAAAAAAGATTTTATTTATTTATTCATAAAGACAGAGAGAGAGAGAGAGTCAGAGACACAGGCAGAGGGAGAAGCAGGCTCCACGCAGAGAGCCCGATGTGGGACTCAATCCAGGGTCTCCAGGATCATGCCCTGGGCTGCAGGCGGTGCTAAACCGCTGCACCACCAGGGCTGCCCAATATTACATACTTTTTAAAATTTCTTGATATTCTTTTTTATTTTTTCTAAATCTATATGGACATTTTTTATAATCTCTTCTTCCTTGCTCATTTTTTTTCTATCCCATCTTCTATCTCTTTAAACATTTCACAGAAGCTCTTTATTTTTTTAAAAAAAGATTTTATTTAGGAGCACCTGAGTGGCTCAGTGGTTGAGTATCTGCCTTCAGCTCAGGGTCTGGCTCCCAGGTTCTGGAATCAAGTCCCACATTGGGCTCCCCACAGGAAACCTGCCTCTCCCTCTGCCTCTCTCTCTGTGTTTCTCATGAATGAATAAATCAATTTTTTTAAAAAAATTTATTTATTTCATTTGAGAAAGAGAGAGCATAAGCAGGGGAGCAGCAGAGGGAGAGGAAGAAGCAGACTCCCTGCTGAGCAGGGAGCCAGACTTGGGGCTTGATCATGGGTCATAAGGACCCTGCGATCATGACCTGAGTGAAATCAAGAGTTGGATGCTTACTACACTGAGCCACCCAGGTGCCCCTAGAAGCTCCTTTAAATTCTTTATCTTATTATTCCAAATTCTGAACGAAGTCCTTAAAGATCCAAATCTGTTGATTTTTGTTTCTGCTGATTCTTCCTCATGGTGCTTTGAGTCCTTATGTATTTGGAAATTTGGGGGGGTGAGTCTATTCTTGGCAGAATTTAATCCAGAAGCTTGGGCTGAGCATGCTTTCTTCTAAGGAGGATTTAGTTTACTCCTGCCAGATTCCAGAAGGTATTACTAATCTGAGGCCACTGAAAATTTTCAGCTTACGATTTATTGGTCAAAGGGAAAGTAAAAATTCCAGCCACAGATGCTTGTAAGAGCAGATCTCACATGGAAACCAACATTTTTATTAGTTTTAACGAGTACTATAGACAGGCTCCTTCGTAAGTTCCCTTTGTTAGCAGGTGTACTTTTTCCTTTCCACTGAGAATGTAGCCCATTTGAGGTTCCCAACTTTTTGAGGAATAAGGGTGTCTCACATTTAGTTCTTCCATCTTCCTAGGCCCTATGGCTGGCTCACTCTGTGGTTCTTCCCCAACCTTCCATATCCCCTTCCTAGCCCTCAAAACTCTACACTTCTATTTAGTTGACTTTCTGTTTACTTACTATTTACTTTTTGTGTTGTGTTGTTTTAATTTATTAGTTTTAAGGAGATGACCTGGGGAGGTTACCTTTCTTTTCTTGAAAGCTCATTAAGGAATTTTTTTTAACATGTTGGTTATGTTTTATGTAGCATTTAGGTATCCTGCTATGGGAGGCTTTTGAGAACTCTGTCATACTACTGCAAGAGAACTTTTGAAACAAACAAACAAAAATGTGATTATATGGTACATCTTGCTTTGTAACCTGCTTTTTTTCCAACTTGATATATGATGAACATCTGTCATGTTAATAAATATAGGTGTAGAGCATCATTTTAATGGCTACATAGTGATCCACTGATCTTTATAATATAAATTTATCCTTTTCCTAATATTGGATATTTAGGGTTCTATTTTTTCACTATGTTAAACAATACTTCGGTGAATATCCTTACTGCTAAATTATTGCATACATATGAACTTCTTATTTCTTTGTTTATAAAAGTAATATATGCTAATATAAACTATTCAAACACTAAGGAAAATGAAAATTCTCCATAATCCTTTTTGCCATCCCCTCAATTAATAAAATTTGACCTATAATTGGAATCTCTTACTCAAATGACAGATAAGAATTTGGTGGGGTGCATGGGTGGCTCAGTTAGTTAAGTGTCTGCCTTCGGCTCAGCTCATGATCCCAGGGTCCTGGGATTGACCCCCACATCAGGCTCCCTGCTGGGGGGGGGTCTGCTTCTTCCTCTCCCTCTGCCCCTCCCCCTGCTTATGTTCTCTCTCTCAAATAAATGAATAAATAAAATCTTTTAAAAAAGAATTAGGAAAAATAAATAAATAAAAAAGAATTAGGGTAGAATATGTAAGAAAAGAAGTCACATTCTCGGGATCCCTGGGTGGCGCAGTGGTTTAGCGCCTGCCTTTGGCCCAGGGCGCGATCCTAGAGACCGGGGATCAAATCCTACGTCGGGCTCCCGGTGCATGGAGCCTGCTTATCCCTCTGCCTATGTCTCTGCCTCTCTCTCTCTGTGTGTGTGTGACTATCATAAATTTTAAAAAAAAAAAAAAAATTAAAAAAAAATCACATTCTCTGCCCTCCCACCTCTACTACTAAGGATAGGGAACCAGAGCATGTCCTAGGGATGGGCTGAAGGTAACCAAAGACAATCAGGAGCAAAGAACTGAAGGGATGAGAGACACCTAAATAGACTCCAAAAGCCTGGGACAGGGCAGAGGCTCTGTAAGGGGTCAGTGGCACTAGGCCTCAAGAAAGGCCACAGTTCTGGGGTGCCTAGGTGGCTCAGTCGGTTGAGTATCTGCCTTTAGCTCTGGTCATGATCCTGGGGTCCTTGGATCGAGTCTCGTATCATGCTCCTTGCTCAACAGGGTGTCTGTCTGCTTCTCCCTCTGCTTCTTCTCCCTCTGCCCCCACCCCTCCTCATGCAATTTCTTCTCTCTCTCTCTCTCTCTCTCTCTCTCTCTCTCCCCCTCTCTCAGGAAAGGCTACAGTTCCAAAAGCCAGGGATCAACTCTGTTTCACCAGCGAGAAGCAAAGGGTCTTCTCAGGCACTTACTCCAGGCTCCTCTCCGTACCCCAACTTCTTTTAAATGGGTTTGGTTTATTTTGAGTCAAAAAGTAGTTCAGGCTCTGACACTATCCCCAATCCCACATTTATAGCTGCTTGCCCCCGATTGTCAGGGCCTTATTCCAATCTGAAGATACTTGCCATAAAAAAAGGTCGGTAAGCACCCTTCTAATGCCTTTCTGCCTGTTCCCCCTCAAGTGAAGCCCAGGGTCTTCTCCCAAAAGAGAATCATGAAAAGGATAGCTACCCTTTCTGGTGGCTCTGGACTCCTGACTTGACTTGTTTGAGGACCTGCTGCACTTGCCTTTATATTTTGTGAGATACCACCCTGTCTCTACAATAAAGTTGACTTCGGATGGGTTCTGTCAACCATGCGGGTACAAGAGAGAGCCCCCAAACCTTAAGGAAGCTCAACCTCCTTCTTTCCTCCCAATGAGTATGGACTGACCAAAGTTGTAAGGAAGCCCCAAAAGTCTTGGTTGTTTATTTATTAATTCAATTCAACAAATATTTATTGAGTGCCTACCAAGTCCTGGCTATTAAAAGAGACTACAGTCTTAGAATTCCCTAAATAGCTCCAAAATAGCACAAACTGACTCCACCAGAACTCATGGTATGGATCCTGGAGTTTCCAGCTGCTCCAGAAACCACAGTAACCCGCTGGCCACTTCTGCTCCATCCAGCAGAGCCCAAGGACTGCTGGACAGAATGGAAAGTGCATACCAAGGTGATCATCTTCCAGTGAAAGTTGGATCTGCCCGTGAAGGACTGAGTGCCCAGTACAGAGAGTTTCCACACAGAGTTTCCACAACCTCCAGTCAGGCCTTGGGTATCCAGCCCAGGAGTGGAGAGTAGGGAGTGGGTAAAACACAGACATCTTTGTCTACCGTGCATCCTTAAGCCTCCTCAAGCTCCTGAGTTCCCAAAGGCCCTTGTCCAGAGTATATGTTTGTTGGGAACACATGTTAACCAGGGAATTTGCATGGAGACATTGGTGGGACCGGAGACGGGGAGGACAGGGATGTGTTTCCCCTCCAGTGTCTCTCACAATACCAGACGCCCTTGGCTGGGCCAATTCATCTAACTGACCACCTTGCCCTCGGAGTCAAGTCACTACCAATGCAAGGGCTTGCCTTAGCTGTTAGGGACTGGACAGGAACACCGACAGGGACCTTCCACTGCACTATTAGACTCTTCACACCTTCTTTAGCCACATTCAGGGCCAGTTGGGAGGTAGCGCAGTGAAGCCTATCTGAAAATGGGAACACTTGAGGGTTCTGAGCTAGGCTTGAGGTCAGCTCCATTACTGGCTTGGGCAAGATACTTAAGCTACCTGTGCCTGTTCTCTCATCCATAAAGAAGTAATAAAGGAGGATCCTTGGGTGGCTCAGTGGTTTAGCGCCTGCCTTAGGCCCAGGGCGAAATCCTGGAGTCCTGCAATTGAGTCCTGGGATGGAGTCCCACATCAGGCCCCCTGCATTGAGCCTGCTTCTCCCTCTGCCTGTGTCTTGCCCGTGTCTCTGCCTCTCTTTCTCTCTGTGCCTCTCGTGAATAAGTAAATATTTTTTAAAAAGAAGTAATAAAAGCAGTACTAATCTCCCTGGGGTTGACATGAGAATTAAGTAAGCTAAAATATGTACCTGGTACTTTTGAGCTTTATAGAATTGTTAGCTATGATCGTAAGGGCATTTGGGGGATCGCTGAGCACTAGCAACATAGAACCCTCCTCGGGACCATCGCCTCCCCACCCCAGGCCCAGTAGCTGGTGGGGCCAAAAATCCTGTGCGAGAAGGGACAGACACCAGCTGCAGGAGTGGACTGTGGGCTCCTCGCAGATGAGGACTCCTGCGGCACCCTAAATGCTCAGTGACAGCTAAGCTGGCTGTGACAGGCAGCAGGTGCTCAGGAAACATGAGTTAGTAAAGAAAAGCACTCTCTTCCGTTGGCCTCCAGGGCCCACCACAAAGTCAGAAGCCCTGGGCTAGGGTAGCCCAGGTGGCTCAAGGGGTTTAGCGCAGCCTTCGGCCCTGATCCTGGAGACCCGGGATCGAGTCCCACGTCGGGCTCCCTGCATGGAGCCTGCTTCTCCCTCTGCCTGTGTCTCTGCTTCTCTCTCTCCTCTCTGTGTGTTCTCAGAAATAAATAAATAAAATCTTTAAAGGGGGGCGGGGGTAGCCCTGGGCTAGACCAAGGTTCCGCCCAGCTTCCGCCCGCAGATGCACCCCCGGGGCGTGCACCAGCAGCCCCGCCAAGGGCGGAAGTGCTGTCGTCCCTCCGTCCTTCCGTCCCTCCGCGTAGAAGTGCGAACCGGGAAGCGGAATCCGTGCCCTGGAGCCGGGCCCTAGCCCTGGAGATTGACCCTCTCACGCCCCGGCTCCCAGAAGTCACTCGGCCCGTGTGGACTTGCACTTTCTGACCCGATGTCCGGCGGCAGGTTATGGTCAGTGGAGGGCTGGCTGCGGGGAGCGTCGAGCCCCCGGGGGCACGGAGGTGGGCAGGTGGGCGTCCGTCCGCGGAGCCGCTGCAAGACCGGGCCCCTCTCTCAGGCAGAGCGGTCCGCGAGCCCCCGTGGTGCCTGTCGAGGAACTGGAGAATCCCGAGCTCGTGGGCGCAGGTGGGTTCGGCGCCGTGTTCCGCGCGCGGCACAGGACGTGGCGCACAGGTGTGGCGGTCAAGATCTTGGAGGGGTGAGTGACCGGAGCTGACGGCCGCCCCGGGTCTGCCCGAGGAGGAGGGGCCGCTGTGCTGGGAGCCCGAATAGGGAGGGGACGGATCTTCCAGGAACGGAGCGCTACTCCCACTCTTTCCTGGAATGCAGGGAGGCGATATCCAGGGAGGTGAGGGCCATGGCCAGTCTGTGTAACCAGCACCTGCTGCTCCCGCTGGGAGTCACCCAGAAGCTGCAGTGGGAATATGCCTGTGGGCCTGCTCTGCTGACTCCGTTTATGGAAAATGGTTCCCTAGTAGGACTGCTGCAGCCCCACTGTCCCCGGCCCTGGCCACTCCTCAGCCGCCTGCTGCAGGAGGTGGTGCTGGGGATGTGTTATCTGCATAGCCAGAATCCTGTGCTTCTGCACCGAGACCTCAAGCCCTCCAACGTCCTGCTGGACTCAGACCTGCACGCCAAGGTCAGCCTATCCATTGCCCAGCCCAGCCCCTGGACACAGAACCTGGTGCAGCCCTCTCTACTCCATACCCTCAGCATCTCCCTCTGGATACAGGGTTGCCCAAAGGTCAAAGCCCACCCAGGAGCTTTAGCCCCTACCACACCAGGTATGAGAGCCTGACCAACAAGGTCAGTTTCACAGACACACCCACCCCACACCAGTCTGCCAAAAGACCCGTCGTTAGGACACCTGGGGGGCTCAGAGGTTGAGTGTCAGCCTTCAGCTCAAGGTATGATCCTGGGGTCCTGGGATTGAGTCCCGCATTGAGCTCCTTGTGGGGAGCCTGCTTTTCCCTCTGCCTATGTCTTCGCCTCTCACTCTCTGTGTCTCTCGTGAATAAATAAATCTTAAGAAAAACAAAAAAAGACCCATGGTTGACCTAGCCCAGGAGACTCAGACCTTGACCCAGCCCCATGAAGAGGGGACCCAGGCCTCCAACCCAAAGGCCTCACCAGTCCTACCATTCCCCTAACCATCATAACCCTCTTTATGGCAGGACCTCTACCTTGTGGTGGGAGAGGGGCTTCTGGAAGCTTCCTGGCCCTATCCACCCTCTACCTTCTCCTTCTTCTCTCCCTTTACAGCTGGCGGATTTTGGCCTGTCCACATTTCAGAGAGGCTCAAGGTCAGGAGCTGGATCTGGGAAGTCAGCCCCAGCCTACCTGGCCCCAGAACTGTTGTCTGATGTAAACCGAAAGGCATCCATGGCCAGTGATGTCTACAGGTAAGGTACTCACTCCAAACACACATTCCAAATCTCTACACATCTCTGGGCTTCTAGGGAACTGCATATGGGAAAGGAGACTTTGCCAGAGGTGGGCCAGGCCTGTTTTGTGTCTTCCTGCAGCTTCGGGATCCTAATGTGGGCAGTGCTAGCTGGAAGAGAAGCTGAGAGTAAGACTCTGGGCAGACACTGGGATCCTTAACTCCAGATGCCCTCCTCCTGCAAGCCTCCAAGCCCTCTTCTTCTAGCTTACCCGCTCAGACTTTCTCCTCACCTCCCTTGGACTACACTCCTTTCCCGCTTCCACGATGGAACACGTGGTCCTGAATGTCTTCTCTTTGCGTCCCCCACCCCCAACCCAGTAGTGGCCCAGACATCACCGGTGCGGGAAGCAGTGTGTGAGCGGCAGATCCGGCCCCCGTTGACCAAGCTGCCCCTGCCCAGCCCTGAGACTCCTGGCTTGGAAAGACTGAAGACATTAATGCAGCGCTGCTGGAGCCATGAGCCCAAGGACAGGCCCTCCTTCCAAGGTGAACTGGCTGTTAGCTGGCAGCCAGGGTAGGCTGGGTTGGTTGGCAGGGGGCTTCTGCCTGGGAAAGTTTGGCTCACCTGCCTGCCACCCACCTTGCCTTGTCTCCAGAATGCCAACCGATCACTGAGGAAGCCCTCAATCTGGTAAATAAGGAGATGGATGCTGCGGTCTCCACAGTGAGTGTCTAGTGCCACCCCCCAGTCCAGGAGCTGGGCAAGGATGGCACAACATGGTTCCCTTGGCCACTCGCTGACTCTTCACTGACCACTGTTCAGTGTGCCTTAATCTTTGTCCCCACTGTCCCCATCTCACCACTCAGTTCCCAGGTAATAGATTATGGACCAAGATGGGGCACTTGAGTGGCTCGGTGGTTGAGCATCTGCCTTTGGCTCAGGGCATGATCCCGGGGTCCTGGGATCACATTGGGCTCCCCGTAGGGAGCCTGCTTCTCCCTCTGCCTGTGTCTCTGCCTCTCTTTCTCTGCGTGTCTCTTATAAATAAATAAAGTCTTAAATATATATATATAATGGAACAAGAGACTCCTCCCTTGAGTTTAGGCTGGTTCTCCCACCTCCGTGCCCAGAAATCTCCCCTTGTCCTTGCAGGTCAAGAAGTTCCTGTGTGAAAATAGAGGCAGCCGGATATTGTCTGCCCCCCAGCCAGGCCCAGGAGGGATAGAAGCAGAAGGCCCTAGGGGGACCACAGGAAGCCATGATATCACAGCCTCTGAAATGCTAAGCAAACTAAGTCTGAAGGAGTCCCCCAGCTCTGTTCCTAAAAAATGGACAAACCTTCCTGAGACGACCAGGGCACAGGGAGACAAGGTTCAGCCTGCCCGGTTAGCAGGGCTACCTTCTGATACAACAGCCTCATCTCCCCAAACTCCAGAGACTTCACATTTTGAAAATCAGATGGCCAGCCCCAACTTGGCTCAGACCCCAGGTCCTGGACCTGAAGGGAATCAGGTGAGACACTGGCAGGACTAGAGGATGTGCTAGGACTCCCATGAATCCTGTGTCCCTTGCTAGGGAAACTTGAGACTAAGGGGGTTGCAGCAGGGGAACAGGCTCCAGGAAGGGAAGACTCAGAGAGCTGTGTCGTTTGCAGGGGGCTAGGAGACGTGGCACCAACTGGCCTCCCAGGGCACCAGGGCCTAATCCAATACCAGGTACCTGCTCCCCACTTCTTCCTTTCTCCTACTCAATTCTTCTACTGGCTTCCTCAAGACTGTATGTAGATCCAGGATACCTTGAGTAGTGGGAGAGAGAAAGGACTAGTGGCCAAATCCCTCAAACTTCTCATTTCATAAATGAAGAAACTGATACCCCCTGGGACTGGATCCTGCTGAGGTGACATAGCAGAGACTAGATGTGCCTTGGGCCTTCAGACTTGTCCCAGAATCAGCTCTGTGAACCCTTAACCTGCTGTTGTTATGTTGGTCCAGAGGGGCTCCTAGAAGGAAAGACCCAAGTGTCAGGGTCTCAGACATTAGTTACCACTCCTTTTGAGCTTCTACAAACCCAGGTCTGAAGGGGCAGCACAAAGACCAATGCCCAAGGCCCACTTTGACTCAGTCACAGCCGGCCTGGAGACCCCATGCTTGCATTTCCCCAGGGTGGACACAAGGTGCCGCTGCCCCTCCACCCTGTGTCTCCTAATTTTGAATTTCCAATTACTTAACTCTCCCACCACCACCACAATTTCTTTTATAGGTAGCCCTATTACCATATGTGACAGCCGTGCGGTGCAGGTGGGAGACAACAACTATTTGATTATACAAGAAGGAACTGCCTTGTCCACGCAAGGACAGGCACCTTGGAGCATGGGTAGAGGCTGGCAGTGGGCCTCACACGAGTAGGTCGGAAAGGAGGACCACAAGGAGGACCACAAGAACCAAGAAGCCTGGAGAGAGCTGCAGGGCTGGTAGGAAGAAACATCTAGCTACTTCTTGGACTCGGGGCAATTAGCTGAGACTTTCTTTGGGGGCTGACTTTGTGCACACAGCAGTCAATAAACATAGTGGATTGTTTCTTTGTAAAGTTTGTTTATTTATTTATTTATTTGAGAGAGAGAGAGAGAGAGAGAGCACAAACAGGGGGAGCAACAGAGGGAGAGAGAGAAGTAGGCTCCTGCTCAGCAGGGAGCCCAGGCCTCTGGGATCATGACCTGAGCCAAAGGCAGATATTTAGCTGACTGAGCCACCCAGGCACCCTAAACACAGTGGGTTTTCAACCAAAGTGCCATATTTGGAAGCTTAAGGCTTAGGCCAGGGTCCAGGGGTGGAGACCCTGGTAGGAGACTGGAGAGCTGACACCGAAGGAGGCAGGAGGCAGAGGCCCTGTGGTGTAGCTGAGGCGGAAGCGGGATGCTAAGGACTGGGGGGTGGGCAGTGTGGCACACAAGGTCAGGCCCCAGCTGGCGGCAGGAAGGAATCTGGGAGGCCTGGCTCCTGGGGCAGCTCTAATCTCTGGGCGGAGCACTTCCTCTAGATCCCGTGAGACCCCACCCTAAACCAAATTTTCCTCTGGGCTATGGAGACTCCGCACTGGGGTCCTGGGGTAAGGGCTCTCCATGGGCACTGAAAGACACCACACACCTCTTGCCCTGCACAATGCCCCCAGCCTCTTATTTTCCTCCATTACAAGCCCTCAACACCTCCACTCCCTCGCACCTTGCTTCCCAGGTGGAGCCCTTTGACCCTCAGCTGGTGTCTGGAGTGGAGAGCTATGGCCTGGCAGAGCTACACAGACGTGCCCCCTCCCCTGGGGCTGGACGGCGCCACAGGGACAGTTCAGACTGCGCGGCAGCTGCATCCAGGCTGGAGGGGAGGGGACCGGTGGCAACCCCCTCCACCCCGACCCGAGTCCTAGTCTCCGATTGGGCCCCACATTCTTCCCTACGTTCTCATCAGCCTTTGACTCCAGCACCGCTGCATTCTCCCTGTGACCAAGGGTTCCACTCCCATTTGGACACTTGCTCCCCCGCCCCGCCCAGCCCACCCCCTCGCATCTCCCACAGTCCCATTCCCCTTTCTCAAGGGGACCGGAGGGGGGAGGCGACGGCAGTGTTAGGGGAGACAATGAGGGAGGGAGGAGGCCTGGGGAGTCCGCCGCCGCGCACGGGAAGGGGCCGGGCGGTCCGGCCGGGGAAGTGGGAGGGGGCCGCAGCGCCCGGGGGGAAGCGCCTGCCGCCCGGGGCTCTGAGCCACTAGCTCCTCGGCGGCCGGGGCTCCACCACCGGCTCCCCTGGCTCCCTCCTCGGGCCTCGCCCAGCAGCCGCGGCAGCCTCGCGGGCCGTGAGTTGGGGCGGGGCCGGGGGTGGGGTGGGAGGGCAGGAACCCGAAGCTGCTTTGCTTCCACCCCAGCCCCGTCCCCCCGGAGATGAGGCTTTTGCCCGGACACCCCTGCAGGCTGGGTTGGAGGGAGGAGGAGCGAGGGATGGCGCCGCAGCCTCTCCCAGGGGCTGGGAAAAGGCTGGGCGGCCCCAGGGAGCGCGGGCGGACGGGCCCGCGCGCGGCTTGACCCCAGCGAGCCCGGAGCGGCCCCGGCACTAACGCGGCCCCGCGCCCGCGCCCCCAGCCCCGAGTTCGCGCTCCGCCCGCGCCCGCGCCGCAGCCGGGCAGGGCCGACCATGGCCCGCCTCTTCAGCCCCCGGCCGCCGCCCAGCGAGGACCTCTTCTACGAGACCTACTACAGCCTGAGCCAGCAGTACCCGCTGCTGCTGCTGCTGCTGGGGATCGTGCTCTGCGCGCTCCTGGCCGTGCTGGCTGTGGCCTCGGCCAGCGGCAGGGTGAGGGGGCAGCTTCTGCGCGCGGGGCTCCGGGGTGGCGGGGGCCACGCCGAGAGGGCGCTCCGGGGTGCGGACCTGGGACGAGCTCTTCCCGGTGTGCGCTCCTTGCTGGGACCCAGGAAAGACGTGCGGGCCTGGCTGGGGATGTGGTGACCCCACACAGGGTCAGGCCGAGTCCCTGCACCTCTCTGGGCCGCAGCCGCTGGGCCGCCGGGGAAAAGCCGAGCTCTGGGTGCTTCTAACTTCTCTCAGGGTACTGACAGACTTCCGCGATCTCCTCCTCCTAGAGGGAATTCAGCAGCGGGTTTTCCCATTTTCCAGAAGGGAAATTACACTGGGCCCCGGGGGAATCTGTTTCCTGGATTTCTTTCTCTCACGGGGGCTGTGGGGCAGCCCTACCCATAGACTCCCAGAAGACGCCCTCCATTCCACTCACATTTAGTCCCCAAATAAAGCTATTTCCAGTTTCTTTTTGTTTTAGAAGAAAGGGGGTCTTTTTTTTTTTTTAAATCTTTATTTATTTATTTATTTATTTATGATAGTCACAGAGAGAGAGAGAGAGAGGCAGAGACACAGGCAGAGGGAGAAGCAGGCTCCATGCACCGGGAGCCCGACGTGGAATTCGATCCCGGGTCTCCAGGATCGCGCCCTGGGCCAAAGGCAGGCGCCAAACCGCTGCGCCACCCAGGGATCCCAGAAAGGGGGTCTTCAATTCCATTTCTGGAAATATCCTGCTCCCAAGTTTTTTCACGTTTCGGAGGCAAGTTGGGAAAGCCGCTAAACTGACCAATTCTTGCCGGGCCACCTCGAAGTCCAGGAAGAGGTGGGGACGCAGGGCAGGGGCAGCAGCAGGAGGTTGACGCCCAGAGGGCCAAAGTGTGGTGCTCCTCCCTGGCCTGCCAAGGAGAGGGGTTCCAGGTGCCCCCGGCCGCTGGGGCACTTCTTGGAGGGTGGGGGTAGGGGCTATTCCCAACCTTGTGCCCAGAGCAGGGAATCTCCTGAGCAAATTGGCCAGGTTCAGACACACTCATTCCTAAGTGCCTTCTGTGAGGTAGGAGTTTTCACTTGCTTCAGGACCCCAGGAAGGTGCTTGAATTCCTATTTGACAGACAAGAAAGCAAGCTCAGAAAGGTCCCGGATTCACAAATACGCAATATGGGTTCTAGCCAGAGGCTCTGGGTAGGTGGCCCAAGCCTCAAGCCCTGCTGCCACATACCGGTGAGATATAGGTGAGATACAGGTTGAACCGTATGAGATAGCTCTGCAGATTCTAAACAGATTATTGGCAACATCCTATGGTTCAACCTAACCTGAATGACCAGCCCAGGTGCCCTGTCTCCTTTTCCTACTTGGGTTTGAGACACTTTTCAGAAGTGTCCCAGGGGGCTGCCTTTCTTCATCTTGGAGGAGCTCCCCAACTCTGCACTCCAGTCTTGCTGCAAGCAGCCCCTCCCCACAGGATCTAGCCTCAGACCCAGGCTTCCTGATCACTGTGCTGTGTGCGCTCGGCGGCTTCTCACTGCTGCTGGGCCTGGCATCCTGCGAGCAACGGCTACAGCGCTGGACCCGTCCCCTGTCCGGCCTCGTGTGGGCAGCGCTCCTGGGGCTGGGCCATGCCTTCCTCTTCACTGGGGGCCTGGTGAGCGCCTGGGACCAGGTGAGAGGAGCGAGCGGCAGGTGGAGCAGGGGGCAGGAGGACTCCCAGGCCAAGAGCAGCTGGCAGCTTCCCATGCCCCTCTCCCTCAGGTGTCCTTTTTCCTCTTTGTCATCTTCACCGTGTACGCCATGTTGCCCTTGGGTATGCGGGATGCCACCGCCGCGGGCCTTGCCTCATCACTCTCCCACCTGGTGGTCCTTGGGCTGTACCTTGGGCCTCAGCCGGACTCCCAGCCCCCGCTACTGCCGCAGGTGAGAACGCTGGTAGCCCAGTCTGAGCCCGGGGACGGCTGCGCCCTGCACCATTGGTTCCTCTGAGCATGCACCAGCCGCTCACTGAGCTGTGATTCCATTGAAGGGCGCAATGCTAAGCACAGGTACTAACACATACGCCCAGACAGTGCCCTCACGGAGCGGGTACACCAGTGCAGCACAATGCTGCAGACACCAGAAGACGCCTGGGCCCACGGGGAAGGGACTTCACCAGGGAGCCAGAGTTGTGGGCACAGAGGTGGATGATGGAAACTTCACTGGGAATATAAAATTGGAGCTTGAGTAGTTTTGTGCTGCAGCGGACGCAGAGGGAAGGTAGATGGTGGAGTGGTATTCCAGGCAGAGGAAACGTGCAAGGGTTTGTGCAAGGGTTTCTAGACCTAAGAGGCCTCGTTGGTGCACAACCAAGTCTAGAGCAGGGGTACTGCAGGGGAGGAGAAGCCCCCCTACAGACTCCCCAGGGTGGCACCAATTGCCTGGAAATTCTTAGATCTCTAACTGTAGAGTCCTCCTCAACCCTCTTGGGGACCAACTCCAGCTATACACTTGAGGACTCCCACTCCCACAGAGCGCCCTCTGAGGCTGACCCTCTCCCACAGCTGGCAGCAAACGCGGTGCTGTTCTTGTGTGGGAATGTGGCCGGAGCGTACCACAAGGCGCTGATGGAGCGTGCGCTGCGCGCCACATTCCGGGAGGCACTTCGTTCGCTGCATTCACGCCGGCGGCTGGACACGGAGAAGAAGCACCAGGTCCTCCGGCCGGGGGCTGGGCAGGACCGGGGTTTGAGAAAGGAGTTGTCTTTTATTTTTATTTATTTTTTATTTTTTATTTATTTATGATAGTCACAGAGAGACAGAGAGAGAGAGAGAGAGGGAGGCAGAGACACAGGCGGAGGGAGAAGCAGGCTCCATGCACCGGGAGCCTGATGTGGGATTCGATCCCGGGTCTCCAGGATCGCGCCCTGGGCCAAAGGCAGGCGCCAAACCGCTGCGCCACCCAGGGATCCCGAGAAAGGAGTTGTCTATATCACCCAGCTGGGCTCCTTAGCAGGCCAAATGACTTTGGGCAGGTTACCTGCCCTTCTCTTTCCTCCTTTGTAAACCGTGGCTACTGTGCAACTTGGAAAGTTGTGTTACGTCTCAAAAGACCTGAAGCTTGTAAAAGCACTTTTTTGATATGAAACGAAGAACTCTAACTCTGGCATTGGTGCTGGGAGTTAAGTCCCTAAATGTGAATGGTGCAGGATGGGGTGCTTAGGCCCAGCTTTATGTGAAGGGGGATATCTGGGGGGCAGTCCTCTGGGGAGCATCTAGTGGGGCTGGAGAAGTGGGTGAGCTCCTAAGTCGTTGGAAGGCTGGGACTCCTGGCTTTTGGTTGCAAGAGGATTGATGTTCATGGTGATCTTCTCCAGGAACACCTTCTTTTGTCCATCCTTCCTGCCTACTTGGCTCGAGAGATGAAGGCAGAGATCATGGCCCGGCTTCAGGCTGGACAGGGGTCACGGCCAGAGAGCACCAACAACTTCCATAGCCTCTATGTCAAGAGACACCAAGGAGTTAGGTATGAGAAAGGATGGCCAGAGGGGAGGAGGGGCGTGGGCTGAGATCTTGACCCCAGTGATGCAATCTGCCCTCCCCAGCGTGCTCTATGCTGACATCGTGGGCTTCACACGGCTGGCCAGTGAGTGCTCCCCTAAGGAGTTGGTGCTTATGCTCAACGAGCTCTTTGGCAAGTTCGACCAGATTGCCAAGGTCAGAGGGGGCCTCCCTCCCTACCCAGGGCCCTTCAAATGCCCCACCCTGGAGAGCCCCTTCCAAGGGAAACTCCTGACACCTAAGATCCCAGTCCCATTTCAGAGCCCATGTATCCCAATGGAAGATATTCCAATGGAAGTAGGAAACCCTCTCAAACAACCCCAGGTATGGAGCTGTTCAACACACATCTTAAACCTGGAGAGACTTCTCAACATCTCCACAGATGCCCCAACCACAAACTACACAGTAGTTTTTTTTTTTTTTCCAGTCCATCTTTTAATTTTTTTGAAAAATTCCTGACATTACAGAACTAAACTGAAATGTATTAATATTCCACTCTTACATTTCCATGACAAACAGAAAAATTCATGAGCCAAAAAAAAAGGGGGGGGGAGAAGCTTATAAAACTA
The DNA here is from genome assembly GCF_018345385.1 of Vulpes lagopus. Classification (NCBI taxonomy): domain Eukaryota; kingdom Metazoa; phylum Chordata; class Mammalia; order Carnivora; family Canidae; genus Vulpes; species Vulpes lagopus. The sequence goes on from NC_054829.1 coordinate 69,530,023, forward strand.
AATATGGATCTCAGCATTAACAGCTGAACAGAGAAAGGAATTAAAACGCTTTAATTCCCCCAGTGTAGGGGCCTGTGGACACTATACCGAATCTAGAGAGATTTTCATATGTTCTAATCTTAGGGAGCCCTTCCAAGGGAAATCTCTGCCCTGTACAACCTCAGCCCAGCTCAGCCCAGCCACCTGTTCAGACCCCAGGGATGCCCCCAACAAACCTAATTTTGGGTGTCCCCCAGAAAACCTCAGTCTCTCGAGGGTACTTTCATGTGCTCAAATCTGAATACACCTTACATATGCCAAAGCTGGGGGAGACCCACAGACCTCAGCTAGCCCCATATCAAGTTAAGGGAATCCCTAGATCTGACCGAGTCTCCCAACTGCAAAATTCTTCAGGAATATCACATTTGCTCCCACTTTTCCCGGCTGCCCTGTGCCTCCTCTGACCTCTAACCAGGTGCCCCCCTCCCCCTGCATACACACACACTCCCAGGAGCATGAATGCATGCGGATCAAGATCCTGGGAGACTGTTACTACTGTGTCTCTGGGCTACCGCTCTCCCTGCCAGACCACGCCATCAACTGCGTGCGCATGGGGCTGGACATGTGCCGGGCCATCAGGTCAGCTCAGGTGGGTGGGCAGGAGGGGTACCAAGGGCTGGATGTGGGCGAGCAGCAGGCAGGGTAGTGGAAGTCCTCTTGGAGAGAGGGAAGGGTGTGGCATTCATAGGGTCAAAGGCAGCTTTCAGACTGTGCCCTATGTACTCAGGAAACTCCGGGCAGCCACCGGTGTGGACATCAACATGCGTGTGGGGGTGCATTCAGGCAGTGTGCTCTGCGGAGTCATCGGGCTGCAGAAGTGGCAGTATGATGTCTGGTCCCATGATGTCACCCTGGCCAACCACATGGAGGCGGGTGGCGTGCCAGGGTGAGAGGTGGGGCTGCAGGAGTGCACAGGAAGAAACCAAATGGGCCCCTCACATGCTGCCACCCGATTCATAATTCCCTAAAATGAGCACAATCCCACGTGGAACTCAAGGGAGATCCTAGCATGCCGGGAGGGGTGCTGGGAGACATATCCTGTAGCACAGGGCCTTGCTTAAAGTCAGACCTCTGGAAGGATCCTTGAAAAAAACTGAGAGGTTTGCAGGCCCTCCTTCCTGATTCCCCCTCCCCCCTCTTTCCAGAAGAGTACATATTACAGGAGCTACCCTGGCCCTGCTGGCAGGGGCTTATGCTGTGGAGGATGCAGCCATGGAACACCGAGACCCATACCTTCGGGAGCTAGGGGAGCCTACCTACCTAGTCATCGATCCCCGGGTAAAAGCCCAGCCTGGCCCCCAGGGGCTGGCCCATCCTAACCACCCACAACCAACAGGCCTGATCTTCTCTCCTATGCCAGAGATTGAATTCCTGGATCCCAGTGTGTGTGTTGAGGGGGAGGAGACCCCATCTTCTAGGGAGTGTTGGGAAGATGTAGAAAATGTTTGTGATCCTGACTCTCAGTCCTCATATGCCCCAGGCTGAGGAAGAGGATGAGAAGGGCACTGCAGGAGGGCTGCTATCCTCTCTCGAGGGCCCCAAAATGCGTCCCTCAGTGCTGATGACCCGCTACCTGGAGTCCTGGGGCGCAGCCAAGCCTTTTGCCCACCTGAGCCACCTAGAGAGCCCCGTGTCCACCTCCACCCCTCTCCCGGTAAGTGCACCTCTGGCATGAGCCCTAGGACTTACTGACTCCACCCCCACTGCCCTCCCAACTTCCCCACACCCACCACCAGTGAGTCATTTGATGACCTCTCAAGATCCTGAACTGTCTGGTTGCTCCAGTCACTGGCTCAGACCTTTCCTTGCCCTTCTTTCCAGAGAAAGAGCAAAGATGACTGTCTTCTGAGCTCACTTGAGTTGCAAAATCCTGTAGCACTATGTCCATTGTTCCCCAACGTCCACTCTGGAATCCTCTTCCATCAGTACCACAAAGACCTAGATGACACTTCTGGCTCCAAAGCCAGTGCTCACAACCATTCCCACCAGAAAACATCTCTATCAAATTCCATTCCTGAGACTGCACACTCTCTTTTAATCCCCACTAGGATTGGGAAGGTGGTGCAAATCAGTTATTGCCCCTCCTCTCCAGCATTTGTGTCAGGATAAGATGAGATGACAGTGAAAATCTCCCATGGTCTTGAAGGAAGTCACCCTGAGCAGTCAGGGGTTGGGGAGAGAGGGAAGAGAGGAAACCAGCCTTCATCCCCCACAACAGCTGGTTCTAAGGGTTGTTGCTTGGTCACAAGCAGTCAGAACCCTCTCTTGCAGGAACTGAGGCCATGATCCAAAAGGCTTGCCCCAGGATTAAGCTTCTCAGCCTGCTTTCCTCCATTTTATCTGATCTTCCAGCCACCTTTCTGCAGATCATCCTCTCAGAATCTTCTCTACTGGGTCAACCCAGTTGGATATATGGGATGACTCCAGAGTACCCTTTCTATGATCCATCTCCCCTCCCCACCCACCTAGCAGGAAAGCAGGCCAGAGATTAGTAGACACTATGGAATGGGGGGATGTCACAGCAGTGATTCAGGAGAATACCTAATTCAGAGCCTTAACATGGGGTAGAAGAAAGATCAGAAGGGCTGAGTGAGCAGGAGAGAGAGAAAGAAAGAATCTAAGACCCTGCTGGCTATTGCTGGATTCCCCCACCCCCACCCCAGGTGGAGGTAGAGTAGAGGGTGGGCTTTGGTGGGAGCCTGGGGACTGTGAGACAGTGCTGGGTGCAATGCCCATGGCGAGATGCCCCCCAGAACCCACGCCAGACTCCCCCAAGACCCCACTAGTGTGCAGACTAAGAAATGTCAGGATGGAGAAGTAGGAACCCCTAGTTCAAGGGTATCTCCGGAGTCAGGACCTCATCAGCCCAGAATTCACTCCTCAGCCCCTGAAGTGCCAAGCCCTCCGTCAAATGTTAGAAATCCTGAGAATCACATTAGCTTACCCTTAAACAGTGGGGAACTCAGGTGGCAGGGCAGTGTTGGTGCTAGTATACACCATCCACCCATCCCTCCTGCAATTTTAAAGAACCTACTATGTGGCAGGGGCTGGGCTAGTTCTTGAGAAGACAGAAATGAATAAAACGTTTTTCCTGCCTTCGAATAACATACAGGCATCGAGCAAGATGGAGAAGCAGGCAGGTAGTTTGAAAAAAGTTAGGTTCAGACCTAGAGGCATAAATGGGCTCATACCTAGATCATCACTCTTAATCTCCCTTTTCCTCCCCTCTCCCTCTCCTATATTCTAGGTTTGGGCTTGGGGGCCCCTGTGACCCTGTGGCCTTCATATAAGCCAGAGGAGCAGGAAAGAACAGTCAACAGACCCCTGGTCCCGGGCAGTGGCCACTGCTCTTCATTCTTTTTCTTGGGACTTGTCTCATCTGCTTTGCTTGTCCTCTCACTTTCATATCTTTGCACACAGTGCACCTTCCTTTTGGTGCTGAAAAGAATGGCTGTGACCAGGTTTGTTTCTCTTCCTTCCTCTTTCCCTTTCTTCTCCATTTTTTGTTTTCTGCTCCCACCACCTCTCAGCTCAGCCTGACCACAAGGGAATCAGAATGTTCTGCTGCTTCACTTCAAACCAATGAGGATTTTTTGGCATGCTGGGGTGATGGGCAAATCCCTGCCTTTGGGATTTGTTCAGTCCTTAGGGAAGATGACCACTCCTCAAGCCTACAGGGTTGTCTCATAAGTGGTAGGAACCAAGGATATAAGAGCATAAGGACCCTGGGTTTCTAAACAATCAGGAAGAAACTTTAAGGAATAAATGTGGTTTGACCCTTCCCTTAAGGGCTGGTGGGATTTGGTGGAAAGAGGAAGTCATTAGAGGCAGGGGGAACTCACATCAAATGCTCAAGGCCAAGGACGTATATAGACATGGAATGCCTCATGGCAGAGGTTTCAAGGATGCTCAGCATCTCCTCATCTCCCCCTTTGCTGTGGTCTCCCCACAGGAGAAGACGCTGGCCTCCTTCAGCCCCCAGTGGAGCCTGGACCGGTGAGGAGGCCCCAGCAACTCTGACAGCGAGGCTGTCAGCTGTCGGAGTGACCTGCCTCTATCCTCCCTGGGTGGGGGGCTGCTCCTGCTTCACCCACCTACTGTTGAGAATCTCCTATGGTGACAGGTTGGGCTCTTACTGTGCAGGAGCCGTACCCCCCGGGGACTAGATGATGACCTGGACACTGGGGACGCCAAGTTCTTCCAGGTCATCGAACAGCTCAACTCTCAGAAGTATGGAGAACAAAAGGCAGCCGGGAGGGGCGGGAGGGCTGGGCCCTTGCAGTAAGGTAGAGGAGAGATGTGTTTCCTGATGTCCTGGTGGGAAGGGAAGGGCTTCCCTGCTCCCCCCAGGAAAACACACATCTGTCCATCCTCCTCCCCTCACCGTCTCCACCCTGCCCTGCTCTGCCCTTCCCTTTCCTCGCCCGCCCCCTACCTCCTACCAGACAGTGGAAGCAGTCAAAGGACTTCAACCCACTGACACTGTACTTCAGAGAGAAGGAGCTGGAGAAAGAGGTGGGTGTGGGGGGTAGCAGCGGAAAATCTTCTAACCTTAGGTCCTCGGCCTTGGGGCGGGGGCAAGCCCTGCGGACGCACCTCACCTCCCAGGTCTGCCCAGTTTGTGATCCCGGGGATGAGGGGCTTGTGTTTCTCTCCAAATGGACATCACCCTGTAAATTGAATTACTAGTTGGGGATGGGAGGAAGAAGGGCAGGTCCTTGGAGAACCTGGAGGGGCTACCAGAGACTGCACTGGAGGGTGGGGTCATGAGGCCCGGACATGCACTTCTTGCCTCAAATTGGCACCTCCAAGGTGATGGGCAGCCTTGGTGGGCCCTGTCTCCATACTGACCCCTGCCCTTCCAGTATCGACTCTCTGCACTCCCTGCCTTCAAATACTATGCAGCCTGCACCTTCCTGGTTTTCATCTCCAATTTTGTCATCCAGATGCTGGTGACCAACAGGTGAGAGAGTGCCCCAGGCAAGGGGGTCCCTGACTCACACACATACCACCAGGCTCCTCCTGGTCCTTAACCCACACTTTCTTCCTTTACCCACTTCCCCTTGGCTTCAGGCACTGACTGACCCACAGAGGAAGCGTGTGTTCTGGGGAAGCAGTGATAATCACAGCCTTCATTTTATGATCATACATCCTGTGGACTTCCTACATAATCCAAGCACTTTCACATGCCTGTCTCTGGGTCCTAACAGCTTTTCCATAAAACAGGTTCTATTTCCATTGAGAAGCTCAAATCTCACAGCAAATGAACTTAGAAAGCAGGTCCTCATTTTTAGTTCGTGGCTAGGAGGGGCTGCAAGGAGTTGTCCAAAACTCAGCTAGGTGGAAAGCCTTTGGCCTGAAGGCCCAGAGATTGATCTGATGCAGCCTCGGCCCCTTCATGAGCACCCTGACCCTACCACATTAGTTCCTGCCACGCCCCACCACTGCCTTCAACCCCCTCAGCTTTCCTGGATCATCAGTGTGTAATGCCTTTGTTCAGCTCAGACCCCACTGGGGGCCAGTTCAGATCCCCAGGACTGTTCCTCCTCACATATCCCGACCAGGTTGCACAGCACCCTCCTGACACACAGAGCCTCCTCTGACCCGGCAAGTCCTCTCTCTTGTCTCCCTTTAGGCCTCCAGCTCTGGCCATCACCTATAGCATCACCTTCCTCCTCTTCCTCCTCCTCCTCTTCGTCTGCTTCTCAGAACACCTGACGGTGAGGTGGGCTAGGGGGTGGAAGCTTGGTGAGCTGGGCCCTTACCATGACCTGGCCCAAGGGATGGGGGAGTCCCCCAGCCCCATGGCTAAGATTCCTGTGCTCCTTCCACAGAGGTGTGTCTTGAAAGGCCCCAAGATGCTGCACTGGCTGCCCACACTGTCTGGCTTGGTGGCCACCCGGCCTGGACTGCGAATTGCCCTGGGCACTGCCACCATCCTCCTCGTTTTTGTCATGGCTGTTACCAGCCTGGTGAGGGCAGAGGGGCCCCTATTCACCCCCATCAGGGCCCATTGGACCTATCAGAGGTTGAACAGGTACTCCTGGATTTGGGAGAGCAGCTGGACTGAGGCCAGGGGAATCTGGCAATGTTGGACAAGTATAAAGAAAAAAAATCTGCCACCTGCGTAATTGTTTATAACACTTCGGTGGACATCCTATCTTTCCTATGTAGGCAGATCTTCATTGTGTGCTCACTCACTATGATTTTGTAGCTGAGTTTGGCTAATTTTTCAGAACTTATAATCATTCCTAAAATTCTATCCCTGAAAGACACCTTAGGAATCATCCCCCAGCCAAGTTACAGAAGAGGAAGCTGAGGCCCAGAGAGGTTAAGTGGCTGACGAGATCACACAGTGGATCCATTGGCAGACTAGTGCTCAGGACACCCATTCCTCCATCCCTGCCCACCCAGCAAGGACCCCAGTCCTGGGGCTCCCTCTCTAGCCAGAAATAGCAGACTCCTCCCCTTTGGAGGAGTCTGGCCCTGACTCATCCCGAGGTCAGCTGAAACCCAGCACAAGCCACCGTTATACCCAAGGTGAGCCGACTGCCCACCTCAGCTCTTCACCTCTTTCTGCAGTTCTTCTTACCGGCAGCATCGAACTGTCCTTTCCGGGCTCCCAATGTGTCCTCTGTGGCTTTCAACCTCTCCTGGGAACTCCCTGGGTCCCTGCCTCTCATCAGCATCCCAGTGAGTGTTCCTCATAGCCCTGAATCTCTTTCTCCAAAGCCTTTTTGGCTCCTCCCCCTACCTCCTTAGTTGAAGAACATTCCATCAGGTGGATTGGGATAGACATAAAACACACTTGATGTGTGTTTGTGTGTATGACACCCCCGTCCCCCGGTTAGGACCTGGGCCCTGTGAGGGCAGGGCAGGGAGCCCTGGGATATTCACACCTGTGGCATATGCCATGCCCCTTGACCGCCCTGCCTGGCCCCACAGTACTCTATGCACTGCTGCGTGCTGGGGTTCCTGTCCTGCTCCCTCTTCCTTCACATGAGCTTCGAGCTGAAGTTGCTGCTGCTTCTGCTGTGGCTGGGGGCCTCCTGCTCCCTCTTCCTGCACTCCCATGCCTGGCTGTCCGACTGCCTCATCTCCCACCTCTATCCGGATCCCTTGGACTCCAGGTGCGCACAGCCACTGGACAGGGTGCTCAGGCCCTCTGGGAGCAAAGCAGAGCTGTCCTCACCTCACTGGCCTGAACCAACCACGGGGCAAAGGGGGAGGGTGGCTGAGGGCTACATGGGCCCTGGGGGTAGGGAGGAGGCCATCAGGAAGAGGCAGGGCAAGGGGCAACCCTGATCCGTGGCCTCTGCAGGCCAGGGGTACTGAAGGAGCCCAAACTGATGGGAGCTATCTCCTTCTTCATCTTCTTCTTCACCCTCCTTGTCCTGGCTCGGCAGGTAAGTCACCCAGTTCAGCCTTCTAGGGCTTCCCATATTTGTGACTTGGTCTTTCTCACCCTTTCCCTCAATCTTACATCTCCAGGGTTGAGCCCAAACGGTGTGCCCATTGGAAGCTTCTAAGTGAAACTTCCTGTTCCCTTTCTTTCTCCTTCACTACCCAAGGGAGATGCCCTCAAATCCTCCCTCCCTCATCCCTCCTACCCTAAGTCCAGGAAAACCACCCACAAGAAAGCATCCACTGCCAATTCTCCCCTAGTCTGAATCTCGTTTCAGGGGAGCCTCCCTGGGGATAGTTGCCTCTTGAGCCTTCTCTCTAGACTGGGGAGTGGTGCAGTTTGGGGCATCATGTGTTTGGGGGGTGAACACTCAGGAGCTGAGGCTCTCCCTGCACTGCGCATCTCCCCTTGGGCCTTTGGCCACCCTGCCAGAATGAGTATTACTGCCGCCTGGACTTCCTGTGGAAGAAGAAGCTGCGGCAGGAGCAGGAGGAGACAGAGACAATGGAGAACCTGACTCGGCTGCTGTTGGAGAATGTGCTCCCTGCTCACGTGGCCCCCCAGTTCATTGGTCAGAACCGGCGCAACGAGGTGACTCCCACCCCAGACTCTGAGCCCCACATGCCATAGGGACTAGTTTCAGATGAGAGTCTTGGCCCTTGGCCCCACGTCTCTGGACTCCCCAGAGCCCCTGGTGGGTCAAGTGGCTGCCTGTTCCTGTCAGATAGTGCCTCTATTTTCATGAGCTCTTAGGCTTCATCTGGTGAGCACAGAACCTCTGAGTTCTAAGTTCTTACTTAGAAGGAGCATCCTCTCCAACTCATGGCGACTCTGTGCCTTCGAGTGTTAATGGGAGTTGTGTGGAGGACACAGTCCACAGTCCATGCAGCTTTCTGGCCCTGCACTATCAGGATGGTAGCCACTAGCTATGTGTGGCCATTTACATTAAGATTAATTAAAATAGAACCTTCATTTCTGCAGCCTCACTGGCCACATTTCAAGCGGCTGAGAGCTGCTTATGGCCAGTGACTGCCATATTAGATGTTGCATATATAGAACTTTCCAACACCATGGGAATTTCCATTTGTAGATGTTAATCGCCATCCTCAAATATCGTACTATAATCAGACCATCAGAGAAGGTCACCCACATATTTGCACCATTTTAGTTGTACCACCACCACTTCACCCTGTCTGCTATAGAAATACTCTTGGCCTCTCTTGAGGAATGTTAACAGAAACAGGTCAGGGGCTGTTTCACAGCTTCACGCCATCACTGGTTTCTTTCTTTCTTTTCTTTTTTTTTTTTAAAAGATTTTATTTATTCATTCATAGAGACACAGAGAGAAAGAGAGAGAGAGAGAGAGGGAGAGAAGAGAGGCAGAGACACAGGCAAAGGGAGAAGCAGGTTCCAAGCAGGGAGCCCGAAGTGGGACTCGATCCCAGGTCTCCAGGATCATGCCCTGGGCTGCAGGTGGTGCTAAACTGCTGCGCCAGTGGGGCTGCCCACCGGTAGCTTTCTGTACTCAAAATTGGCAGTAGTTCTACATCTCCTGGTTTCTTCTCTTATTTACACTGGGACTCTTGTAACTGCTCCTGTTTCTATCTTCACATTGGCTACTAGAAAGCCCGGAGCCAGAATCTAGGACGAACAAGGACTTCGTGTCACCCATTTTGTGAACCAACCTCAAATAAGATTCCATCTTTACCAGCTTACCTTTATTTTCTCATTGTCCCATTTTCCCTATTATTTGATCTTCCAAATAGTAGCCATCTTTGTAAACTGACTTAACACCTTTTAGCAGTAAGATATGATAGAAAGATGATACCCATTGACACCATTTCCATTCTTGAAGAGACTTCTTTCACATTGCTACGAGGTGATCCTGAGTTCAAACCCCTGTCTCTCCTCGAATCATCATGAGACCTAGTCTTTGACTCCCAAGTCACACATCCCTGGGATAACCTGGCCCTACCCCCTCCTTCCTTTCCAATACTTCTTAAATAGAGGGGTAAGAGTTTGGACGCAGGGAGAAGGGCCCATGCAGACAGACCCACAAGGAGAGGAACGTGGCTTGCTCCTTCATCCCAGCGTCTCACCCCCTAGGACCTCTACCACCAGTCCTACGAGTGTGTCTGTGTCCTCTTCGCCTCAGTTCCAGACTTTAAGGAGTTTTACTCTGAATCCAACATCAACCACGAGGGTCTAGAGTGCCTGCGGCTGCTCAATGAGATAATTGCTGATTTTGATGAGGTGACAACTCCAAGGGTCCCCCAGATCCTTCGTTCTGAATGCTAGAATTTCCCACCAGTCCCTCCTGCCCATTTGCTCTCCAGCCAGGAGCCCATCCTCCTCTTCCTGGCCCTGCTGCTCCTTCTCTGATCCTCTAGCTCTCCAGAAACTCTTCCCACGATCCACTCTCCCTCCCACCACAAATCCTGCCCCCATAACCTGGTCCTTTCATTTCCAAAGGCCTCGGGCTGGGCTTCTGAGAGGGAGGAGGGAGAGAGCAAGAAAGCCTGGGGACACAGCCTCCTTTCTGTACAGCTTCTCTCAAAGCCCAAGTTTAGTGGGGTGGAGAAGATCAAAACCATTGGCAGCACCTACATGGCAGCTACAGGCTTAAATGCCACCTCTGGACAGGACGCACAGCAGGTACAGCACCCCTTCCTTACCTATCAGCCCATGAGGGGCTCACACTGCTGGGCCCTCACTGACCCATCTTGTGGGGCCGGCTTGTTGCTAGGATGATGAGCGAAGCTGCAGCCACCTGGGCACCATGGTGGAGTTTGCAGTGGCCCTTGGATCAAAGCTGGATGTCATCAATAAGCACTCATTTAACAACTTCCGCTTACGTGTGGGTAAGGGCCCTCCCTTGTTGGGGAGGTCTGGGACTTCCTCTTCACCTTCCCAAGCTCTTCCTCCCCTAAGTCCTTTATTAGCTACTCCCCAGCTCACCCCCAGCCCCCTCCAGCCTCCTCCTTGGGGATGGAGCATGAAGCTGCTGGGCCAGGAGCTCTGGGGCTCAGCCACTCCTTCCCTGAGCCACACTTCTCCAGGCCCTCTTTTCCTCTAAGAACTCCAGGCCTTTCACCCCAATTCCTGGAGCTTCCCCTTCCCCTGTCCCTCCTCAAATTCTGCCCACCACCCAGGGCCTCTCTTTACCATACCTCTTGTCAGGGTTGAACCATGGACCTGTAGTGGCTGGAGTGATTGGGGCCCAGAAGCCACAGTATGACATCTGGGGCAACACGGTGAATGTGGCCAGCCGCATGGAAAGTACAGGAGTTCTGGGCAAGATCCAAGTGAGGAGGCCACATTGGAGGCATGGGATGGGGGGATCAGATAAGGCCACCCCCACACTCCAGACTCACCTTTTTTTTATTATTATTAATTTAATTTATTTATTCATGAGAGACACACAGAGAGAGGCAGAGACACAGGCAGAGGCAGAAGCAGGCCCCACGCAGAAAGCCCGATGTGGGGACTCAATCCTGGAACTACAGGATCACGCCCTGAGCCAAAGGCAGAGGCTTAACAGCTGAGCCACCCAGGTATCCTGACTCACACCTTTCAATTGCAGGTGACTGAAGAGACAGCGCAGGTGCTGCAGTCCTTAGGCTATACCTGCTACAGCCGGGGCATCATCAAAGTCAAAGGCAAAGGGCAGCTCTGCACCTACTTCCTGAACACAGATTTGACACGAACTGGCCCTCCCTCAGCCACCCTAGGCTGAGACTCCCAACCACCCTCTCTATTCTAAGATCCTCAATAAAAGGACTCGGGGGGCACCTGGGAGGCCCAGTCTGTTAAGTGTCCGACTCTTGATTTCAGCTTAGGTCGTGATCTCAGGGTTGTGAGATGGAGCCCCGCCAGCCACTGTGGGTCAGTGCTAGGTGTGGAGCCTGCTTAAGATTCTCTCTCTCCCTCTCCCTCTGCACTCCCTTCTCCTCTCTTTAAACAAACAAACAACAACAACAAAAAACCCGACTCTGGTATCACTGAGGCCAATTGATGTCAGAAGCTTCTCTGGTATAGCTGCAGATCACTTCCTGCTTGCCTCTCAGCAGGATGCTTCTTCCCAGGCTAAACTGAGTGTCTGTGTGTATGCAAGTATGACCATGAGTGTGTTAGAAAGGAGTGATTCTTCTTCACAAGCTGAGGACTGCCTCAGCCTCCCTGCCCGATTCCAGTATTTAGTACACTTTGGAAAGATAAAGAATGTTAGCCACATGACTCAAAATAGGATTTGTCCTTTCTGCTTCCCACCCACAAATATTGGGAAGGAGTAGCTAGGAGAATGTCATTTGACCTTTATTCACTCAATAACCACTAAATAAGCACCTGCTCTGTGCTTCCTAAGCAGCATGGGTGAGAGGTCTGGGAAATGACCTGTCAGGTCACTCCCTGTTTCTGCTGCTACCGTCAAACTGACCCACGCTTTCCAGCCAAGACCTGCAGACAGTTTTGAGATTCTCTTGTTCTCATGTCCCTCAGATTCCTGTGGGTGCAGGTGCTTATATTATGTGGGACTGGAAGCTTCCATGGTTCATTCCTACTTGTTCATATTTGAGGGTCTGTGTGATATCTTGATACCCTAAGTTTGTTACACATGTTGCACATGGATTCTTGTTTTTTCTCCAAGAATAGGAGAGATTCAAAAAATATACTACTACTACTACTATACTTACTTCTACTACCATCTGCCTAAAATGCAGTTGGAACAGAGCCAGTCTGAGGCTCTCTAAAACAACAGTCACCCCTCAGAAAGTATGACTTGTCCCTCTCACTTCTGGGAATCCTCATTTCCTAAGAGTGACCACGGTCACAGAAGGCATCAGGCTGTATTTGGGAGCAGGCAGAGTGCTAACACGCAGAATTACAGGGCCTAAGGTCTGATGACTTTGTTCTCAAGTAATACCTCCTTGGGAGATGGAGGGAAGGAAGGCAGTGACCTAGAACATTGCCCACTGAAAGGACAAAGATGAGTAGCAGGAAGTTGGAGCCATGGTAACAGTGATACCATCACCAGCTTCAGGGGTAGAGGTCCCCAGCAGTGCCACATGTTCTCAGAACGTCTGCTGATTCAGGGAGTCTGGAGTGATAAGCCCACGTGGGTGGTCTTCGTTGGTCAGCTTCTTCAGGAGTCTGTAGACCTGTGTTGTTCTAAGTATGATCTGCAGAGCACCTGCCTCAGAATAGGGGAGGAGAGGAGGGTCTGGTTTCTGTATCTTTGTGTCCCTTCCAAAACCAAAAGTCATGGGACACCAAAGGATGTGCCTCTCAGCCATTGAGAAGGACCCCCATAAGAGCACCCAGTGGCAACCCCCCCTTGCCCATCACACAGGCAGGCACCCCCAACACAGGATTGACCCAGCTTGAGACTTCTGTTTTATGTTTTATTTTATTTTTTAAAAAATATTTTATTTATTTTTTCCTGAGAGAGAGACAGAGGCAGAGACCCAGGCAGAGGGAGAAGCAGGCTCCATGCAGGGCCTCAATCCAGGGACTCCAGGATCACGCCCTGAGCCGAAGGCAGACGCCAAATCGTTGAGCCACCCAGGGATCCCCGTTATTATTATTATTTTTTAATAAAGGTTTTATTTATTTACTCATGAGAGACACAGGCAGAGGGAGAAGCAGGCTCCCTGCGGGGAGCCTGGTGTGGGCTCCATCCCAGGACAACCGGGACCACGATCTAAGCCCTGAGCCAAAGGCAGCCGGTCAACCACCGGGCCACCCAGGTACCCTCAGACTCGTTTGAATTGCAGAGCTGCCCCGCCCCTCCCCCGCCCCTCCCCCCGCCGGCGTCCTCCTCCTCCTCAGGGTACAGAACTAGGTCAGGCCAACGTGGGGGGCGCTCTGCCGCGCGAAGAGCCATTGTCCCTCCCCCACCAGCAGCAGCGCCAGCAGCACCTCCCAGGCCCAGTTCAGTTCGCTTCATTGGAGCGGGTTGATGGAGTCTGCGAGGGTCTCGGAGGTGCCCGGCTCGGGAGGGGCGGCGGGGCCCCTCACCGTCTGGGCCAGGGTGCCCCCGCGGCGGGTGCTGGACGCCTCGGAGCCGGTGCCCTCCAACAGCTTGGCGACGAAGCCCACGCCCGCGGAGCGCAGCAGGCCGCCGCCCGCGCACGCGTACAGCACGGGGTTCACGCTGCTGCTCAGGAAGGCCAGCGCGATGAACACGGAGCGGGCCAGGCGCAGCCACACGCCCACCGGCCCCGAGCCCTGGCCGGCCAGCGCCCGGCCCGCCTCGGCCAGGTTCACCACGTGGTAGGGCAGCCAGAAGGCGGCGAAGGCCAGGATGATGAGCGCCACCAGGCGGCCGGTGCGGCGGCTGCGGCGGAAGCGCCGGGCCTGCAGCCTGCGCCTGATGTCCCAGTAGCTGGCCACCACCACCAGGAAGGGCAGCAGGAAGCCGGTGAGGGCCTCGAAGAGCAGATGGAAAGCCCTGAGTCGTTCGCTGGAGTACTTGGTGAAGCACACCAGGCTCTGGTTGGTCGGTGCCAGCACCGTGCGGTACATGATGACGGGGATGGCCAGCAGAAAGGACATCACCCAGATGCTTGCCAGCACCCACCAGACAACGGACTTGGTACGAAACTTCTGGGACACAAAAGGGAGGGCCACCGCCAACGAGCGGTCCAGACTCATGGCGGCAATCAGCAGGACGCTGGCGTACATGCTGACGCCACAGACATAGTGAAACAGGCGGCAGCCAGCCAGTCCAAAAACCCAGGTGCCTTGGCCCACAGAGTGCAGGAAGAAGGGGGCAGTGAGCAGTACAGCCAAGTCGGCCACAGCCAAGTTCAGCACCAACAAGGCAGTGACAGAGCGCTTCCGCATCTTTACCAGGATGCTCCACACCACAAAGCTGTTGCCTGGAAGCCCCACAGCCAGCGCCACTGACAGTAGGATGATAGTCAACGGAATGATGAACATGACACCTAGTGAGGAGGTGCTGCTCACGATGTGGTGTCCGTGGCCACTGCAAGGACCTGGAGAGTGAGGGCGAACACAAGCATGAGGGTTGGGGACCAAGGTTTCCTGAGACCCTGGACACACCTAGCTTGAGTACTCTAGCCTGTCTCCAAGATCAGCAGTATCAGTTGCCCCTCTGCAACCTCCTGCCTTCATCGCTGCCAACAGACCCATCCTCGGGGGATCTGGCTGAGCAAAAAGACTAATTTTCTAACTGGACCATGGGGCTCCTTTCTACACACAGACCCCACTGCAAAATACAGAGCAGTAGCAGCAGTAGTATTTCCATAACCTTTCTGCCTCCTTCCCTTCTGAGACCCAGAACAAAATGGGGGAGAGGGGCCTTTCTTACCAGTGCTGCACCCCTCAAAAGGCTAGCTTCTCTATCACTTGCCAGGCCCTTAGCCTGCTCAGTCCCATTGACTTCTTCAATCATATACCCACTTTCTCCAGAGATGCCCAGAGCCCACCAGGAATAATAGGGATGGCGAGCAGTTTGTGGATAGGAGACAAGAAGAAATCCTCCCCAGTCCTTTTCCCACTGGTCAGGCTTTCTTTGGAAATTCCTCTGCACCTTCTCTCACCATTGTATCCTGCTCTACCACTACTTCCCCAACTCCCAGGATACTTACTTACAGGCTTTGCTGGGTAGTGGTTGGAAACTGGTGCCAGTCCCAAGGTCAGGGCAGAGTGGTGTAGCCTATTCCCAGATCTGCCCCAGTTCCAGGGTCCCAGCCCCAGACCTGGGTGCTGTCCGCTAAGTCTGCCAGAGAGGAAGTACCGAGAAGCCGAGGAGGGGGAAGATACATCTTCCTGAGGGTGGGGCTGAAACTCCTAGCCCTCCCTTCACTGGGGGGGGGGGGGGGAGATAGTCTTTGTGTTCCAGAAGAGCCTAGCAGGGAGGAAGACTCCTTAGGGGTGGGACCAGATGAGAAGAGCCTAGGAAGGTGTAGTGAGAGGAAAGAGAGGGTGAGGGGAGTGAATAGGCTCGGGTGTGGCCTCAAATGCAGGTCTAGACTGGAGAATTGGAAAGAGTAATAAACTGTGTCATACAGGAGAAGGAGGGAAGGAAGCCAGAGACAGGAAATGGACTCAGATTGGGAGGCCAGAAGGTTGGGTATCTTTATATGTTGTATAAATATTGTAGATTTTTAGATTAACAGGAAGTGTAGGTTAGACGTGTGGCTTAGTTATGGGTTTGGGTTAGGACTTAAAGAGGACAGCACCCTGTCTTTGGCTTGGGTTCAAACCATGAGTGACTTTGGAGAGGGAGGGCTCTCTTCCAGAACTCCCACCTATTCCCTCATTTAAAAGGGTTGTTTCGGGATCCCTGGGTGGCGCAGCGGTTTGGCGCCTGCCTTTGGCCCAGGGCGCGATCCTGGAGACCCGGGATCGAATCTCACGTCGGGCTCCCGGTGAATGGAGCCTGCTTCTCCCTCTGCCTGTGTCTCTGCCTCTCTCTCTCTCTCTCTCTCTCTGTGACTATCATAAATAAATTTAAAAAAAATAAATAAAAGGGTTGTTTCAATTCTAAGAAGCCAAAGTCCAAAGGATCTCCTTAGTATGGTACAGAATGTCAATTTCTTCCTCCTTCCCTGGCCACTTGCCCTGTGCTTGCCCATGTGGCCACTGCCACATGGATTTGAATTTAATATCTGAGCACTGAGCAAAGAGGTCAGCACGACCTCTTTCCTACCTTCCTGTAGTTGGCTGTCCAGTCCCACTGGACAGAGAAAGTAGAGGCTGAGCATAGAGAGAGGAAGTGGGGGCAGTGATGCCCCACACCTGCCCTGCCAGGAAGGGAAACCAGGAATGTGCAAAGGGAAACAGCCCCCCAAAAGGCCACTCTTCTCCTTGCTTGGAGGGAGGGCAGTTTCCCCCTTTAACCTCTCCTGCAGAAGCTAAGATCTGACAAGTTTTTCCTTTGGTCTGCCTGTGAGGCATCCTGCTTCCCTGCCAACTCTCACTTGTCAAGAGAGATGTGGCATAGAAGGATGGTCATTGAGGTCCCTTACCCTTATGCCCACTTTCTCTGCTTCGAGAAAGGCCACCACAGAGTTGACCCAATAGCTATGAGGCAGAGGATGTGATGCAAAGAAATGTGCTGAAACCGCAGCAAGAAGGCAGAGTTGAGGAAGGGCTCTCTGACCACAGAAGTTGTGTGAGACAGGGGCTACGGAAGAGAGGAAGTTA
Source organism: Vulpes lagopus (assembly GCF_018345385.1). Lineage (NCBI taxonomy): Eukaryota > Metazoa > Chordata > Mammalia > Carnivora > Canidae > Vulpes > Vulpes lagopus. The sequence goes on from NC_054829.1 coordinate 69,546,638, forward strand.
GGGAGCCTCTGCCCCGGCACATGAGAACAGGAAAAAGCCCCTGCTGTCGGTGTCTGAGGATGAAAGTTCTGGCTTGCTGCTTCAGGGTCAATCAGAGGCTCCTTCTGATGAAAGCTGTGTTGTCTTTGCCTCCTCTAACAAACTACTCCCCAACCCCATGTCTCTCAATGGCCTTTCTTCCTCCATCTTCAGACTAGATACTCTAATCTAGGTACTAGATCCAGAACTCCAGACCGCCTCAGTTTGGGTGGCCCTAGGTGACCCTGAGGCCTGAATTTCCTTTGCTATTTCTAGGTCTCTGCCTGGGTGATGTAAACATCACCAGAGTAGAACTTGTGGTGATGGTCTGAGGGAGCACTCAGTTGACCAACCATCTAAGTTTGCCAGGGACTGAGAGGACTGGGACAAGAGAATTTTTGGGACTAAAACTGGGAAAGTCTTGGGCAAACAGGGATGAGTTGGTCACTCTAGTGACCACACCTGTGTGTGGTCATCCACTAAAAGCAATCCTATCCTACATCCCCAAATGCAAAAGGGCCAGGATCCAGAACAGTCTGGGGAGCTAGAGATGGAGGCATTCCAAAAGACGGCAGCCAAAAAGTATGGAGGGTGCTGACTAACAGCCAGCAGGGGGAGCTATGGAGTAGCAATAACTTCTCTTGGGAGGAGTCAAGACTTGGTGGAGAAAAAAAGGAGACAAAGGAGAGGTGGCACCTCCCTGAAAAATTCTTCCTGTCCTCCAACCATCCACACCATTCCCCAGACCTGCTCATCTCAGCCCCAACTCAGCCCCAAATGTCCCCAGGGTGAGCATGTGCCTGCTCCCGAACTCTGGTGAACTTTGGGAAAAGAGTTGGCTTCAGAGAGGAAGACAAATCTGACTCCCAGGGCTCCTCCCCAACAGTACCAACTGCAAGACAGGAAAGCTTTCCTTTCAAACTCCGCAGATTGTCTTTCCCCTTCCAGAGCCAGGGTTTTCTTCACTCAGCTCTTTCAGACCCCAAAGAATGGATCCTATCCTCATTCCTCATTCAAGCATCTATACCTTTCCTTCCTCTTTCTTCCTTTATTTCCAGAGTGGTTCAATAGGTTGGCCTGAGGGAACCAGGCCACCCAGGCTGAGGAGGATAAGTCAAGATGCCACTGAAGGCTGGCAGTGCCCAGCTTTGGACTGACCCAGTGGGGAACCAGGTGGCTTCAGTACAACTCAAGCATGATGGACTACCAGTGGGGGCATGCATAAGCCATCATGGAATGCCCCCACTCCAGTGTATTTCACAGTAGCTATTGGCAATAAGTAAGCAGCTCTGGTACATGGGCACATGGCAACCCGCAAGCACACAATACCATCACCGCTTGCAATCCCTCAGTTTGGAGGAAACTGGGCCTGCCCCAGGTATATAATTCTGCCCAGAAAGATCTAAACTGTGGCCAGAGAAGCATCCCCCAAATGCTCCAGAGTGGTTCCCTGAGTTCTGCAGGGAGGGATGATGGAAGGGAATAGGGAAGAGGCAGGCCCGGTTGTAGGGTTTGGAGTCAAGGGTCCCATCTCTGACTGTCCTTCTCCAACCCGTCCCCGGGATCTCCACCGCCTCGGTGGCCCTGCCCCACCACTTTGAGCCGAGGGGTAGCTCGGAGCTCCATGGTCCCCTCCCTGGAGCGGCCGCCACCTCGGGCGTCTCCTGAGCCCTCAAAGAGCCTCGTGAGGAAGCGGGGGCCTGCCCGGGGCAGGAGATCCCTGGCGGTGAAGACGTAGAGCACCGGGTTGACGCTGGAGCTGAAGAAGGCCAGAGCGGTGGTTCCAGCTCGCGCAGCCTGGCCTGCACCGCCCAGCCTTGCCAGGGCCCCTCCCGGCGGAGCCAGCGCAGCCGCCACCTGCAGAACGTTGACCGCGTGGTAGGGGGCCCAGAGCAAGCCAAAGGCCAGCACGATGGCGCTCACCAGGCGGCCCACCCGCGACCCCTGCCGCCCAGCGCCCCAGCGGGCACCCCGCAGCCGCGCCAGTGTCAAGCCGTAGCAGCCGAGCACCAGGCCGAAGGGAAGCACAAAGGCAGTCAGGGTCTCCAGGCTCAGATGGGCGGCGGCGTGGGCCGGCGACGGGTGGCACAGCTGGCACACGCGGTCTCCCCACAGGTGGCGGTAGACGGCAGCCGGGGCGGCGAGCAGCAGAGCGGCCAGCCAGACGGCCAGCAGCAGGCTGCGGGCCAGGGCGGGACTGCGCAGCCGGGGCGCCAGGAAAGGCCGGGTGACAGCCAGGCAGCGCTGCAGGCTGAGCAGGCTGGTGAGCAGGACGCTGGCGTACATGCTGAGCGCGCACACGTAGTACACGGCCTTGCAGCCCGCCTGGCCCAGCGGCCACGCCTGCCCCACCAGGAAGGCCACGAAGAGGGGCGTGAGCAGCAGCACCGCGCCGTCGGCCAGCGCCAGGTGCAGCGCGAGCGTGGCCGCCAGCGGTCGCCCCCGTGCGGGCCGCCAGCCCGCCAAGCTCCACACGACGAAGCCATTGCCCGGCAGCCCCACCAGCGCCGCCAGCAGCAGGAAGGCGGTGCCGGTGACCCGCGAGGCCTTCCAGCTCAGCAGTGTTTCGTTCCCCGGGGGCCGATAGCAGGCCGACATTCTTCTGCACCTACCAAGGGGGACGGAAAGGGCCATGGAAGGCATTCAGGGGTCGGGGCAAAAGCCCAGTACCCCTTCTGCCAGATGAGAAGGGACTGTGTCTCCTCCTGCTTCTGTCTCTTCTGTCTAGGAGAGAAGACCCTAGCCGCAACGCAAACATGATTTCTTGGAACCCAAATCTCCTGCCCTAGTCCTGACTCCCAGGCTCTCCCTTACCTCCACCTCCACCCATTTAGCTGGGCCCCTCCTCTGGCCAGCCCCCTTCCTACGCCTGAGCTCAAAGTGAGCAGTGGGAAGTAAAGGTCCCTGAGCCAATCTACTTACCCAGCTGGGAGCTAGTAGGCTCGGAGGCGTACAAGAGGCATGGAGAAGCCGAAAGGCACAGCAGCAGCAGTGGGTGAGGTGCCTACTCCTGTCAGGTTTGCAGTGTGAGATGAGAATGAGGAGCAATGAGGTGGAGCTCTCTCTTCTCAGGCCTTTCTTGGGCCCCCTCGGGCATTCTACTCCTTCCCATCACTAACACGTCCAGGCGTGTGAGAGGCCGCCTCCCTGGGAAACAGGAGAAGCTGAAGGGTACAGGTAATGTTCTCTGATTGTGTAGGTGAGTGGGGACACGGCCGAATCCTGACTCTGGGTCATGTATCTGCACTCATCCCTCATCCACTTCTGGCCCCAGTTACCCCAACCCTGCTGCCGCCTGTGATGCTCTCAGGCTTCCCTGACCTGCACTCAGCAGAAGTGACCCAAACTCAGCTTCCTCAGCTTCCTACCTATACCTCTCATCTCTTACCTTAGGCCCTGCCCCAGTCATCCCCCACCCCCCTCCCCAGGGGCTCTCACTGGGCTGTTAGTGACAGCTTCCAGTCTTGGTGCTGAGTTATGGAGGTGCACAGAGGTACAAGGAGCTTATAACCTCCTTGAGGAATCATAACACACAACCTCGAAGAGACCCTAACACCAGGCCACATCAAGATACAAGATAAGAAGAAAGGAAATGGTGCGTTAGTAGAGACATACTGACAAGTCTCCTCTAGGTGAAAAGGTCAGGCAAAGCCTGGAAACGGAGAAATTTGAGGGAGACCAGGTACATTGATAAAGTTGAGGTAAGGGGAAAGACCCCTTCCCAGTCAGCAGCTGGAACTGGGGGCTCCTTGGGGGCGAGGACAGTATTGTCTCAGTTTGGGTTATTTCCAAAGCACAGCCTGAATTAAGGGCGTGGGTACAGGTAATCCTGCAACTGGAAGGTCTGCTCAGGGAGCAGGAGTGAGGGAGCAGGGGAGAAGAGGGGAAAAGAAAGCGAGGAAGAATATGCTCTTGAGTCTCTTCAGTAGGGATCAGGAAGCTCTCAGAATTACACAGAATGCCTTCCGGAAAGACAGAAGACCGGGGCATTGGTGCCTAGCTTGTATCCCCCATGGTTTGAGGGCTGTCCCAGAGGCATGATACACTTGTCAGGGGGCTGAGTAGGCTGCCACAGCTTCAGACACCTAGGCAGGAAAGCAGATTTACACTCATGTGATGGGTTCAGTCTTAGTGAGAGTCTGGGCTTCTATACAAACGTCCACCACAACTGTCACTGAAATCAGAGATGGAACTCAGAGCACCAAAAGTTAGTCTTAATGCCCTCAAAGGACACCTCCCCTCTTCACATTTCCTTCATGCCCATTAAGTGGCCAAAAGAGAAAGATGAGAGAGAAAGTGCCTAATTCAGTGTGGCTACAAAGAGCAGTTCTGGAGAACAAAGCCAGAGAAATGTTGAAGAACCAGCCCCTCCCCTAGATCAAGGAGGAAGAAGCAGGAAAGCAGGAAGCCAGGGTCCCCTACAGGATCCTGGTGATCCTGGATCCATGGAGCACAATCCATCCTCCCCTCACAGCCCACCCTGGCACACTGCCTCACTCCTCATTTTGTCCAAGTCCTACCCACGATCCCACCCTCAGCCTGGCCCCTATACTCCCAAAGCTGCAGTTTACAGCTCTCACAGTA